>NW_027421976.1:0-300000 GCF_037893015.1 Macrotis lagotis
CGTTGCCGTGCCTTAGCCTTGTTTCCCCTTGCCGTGCCGTTCCTTCCGTTACCCTTGCCTTGCCTTGCTTTCCCTTGCCTTCCTTGCCTTCCGTTACTCTTTGCTTGCCTTCCGTGAATTGCCTAGCCTTGCGTTGTCGTGCATTAGCCTTGCCTCCCCAAACCGTGCCTTGCCTTGCGTTACCCTTTCCTTGCCTTGCCCTGCATTGCCTAGAACTGTGTTGTCGTGCCTTACCCTTGTTTCCCCTTACCGTGCCGTTCCTTTCGTTACCCTTGCCTTCCCCTGCTTTCCTTTGCATTCCTTGCCTTCCGTTACTCTTTGCTTGCCTTCCGTGCATTGCCTAGCCTTGCGTTGTCGTGCCTTAGCCTTGTTTCCCCTTGCCGTGCCGTGCCTGTTGTTACACTTGCCTTGCCGTGCTTTGCCTTGCCTTCCTTTCCTTCCGTTACTCTTTCCTTGCATAGCCGTGCACTGCCTAGCCTTGCGATGTCGTACATTAGCTTTGCCTCGCCTGACAGTGCCTTGCCTTGCGTTACCCTTTCCTTGCCTTGCCGTGCATTGCCTAGCCCTGCGTTGCCGTGCCTTAGCCTTGTTTCCCCTTGCCGTGTCGTTCCTTCCGTTACCTTGCCTTCCCTTGCTTTCCCTTGCCTTCCTTGCCTTCGGTTACTCTTTGCTTGCCTTCCGTGCATTGCCTAGCCTTGCGTTGTCGTGCATTAGCCTTGTCTTGCCTTACCGTGCCTTGCCTTGCGTTACCCTTTCCTTGCCTTGCCATGCATTGCCTAGCCGTGCGTTGTCGTGCATTAGCCTCGCCTTGCATTACTGTGCCTTGCCTTGCGTTACCCTTTCCTTGCCTGGCCGTGCATTGCTTAGCCGTGCGTTGCCGTTCCTTAGCCTTGTTTCCCCTTGCCGTGCCGTGCCTTTTGTTACACTTGCCTTGCCTTGCTTTGCCTTGCCTTCCTTTCCTTCCGTTACTCTTTCCTTGCCTAGCCGTGCACTGCCTAGCCTTGCGTTGTCGTGCATTAGCCTTGCCTCGCCTGACCGTGCCTTGACTTGCGTTACCCTTTCCTTGCCTTGCCCTGCATTGCCTAGCCCTGCGTTGTCGTGCCTTAGCCTTGTTTCCCCTTGCCGTGCCGTTCCTTCCGTTACCCTTGCCTTGCCTTGCTTTCCCTTGCCTTCCTTGCGTTCCGTTACTCTTTGCTTGCCTTCCGTGCATTGCCTAGCCTTGCGTTGTCGTGCCTTAGCCTTGCCTCGCCTCCCCGTGCCTTGCCTTGCGTTACCCTTTCCTTGCCTTGCCGTGCATTGCCTAGCCGTGCGTTGTCGTGCATCAGCCTTGCCTTGCCTCACCGTGCCTTGCCTTGCGTTACCCTTTCCTTGCCTTGCCGTGTATTGCCTAGCCGTGCGTTGTCGTGCCTTAGCCTTGTTTCCCCTTGCCGTGCAGTTCCTTCCGTTACCCTTGCCTTGCCTTGCCTTCCCTTGCCTTCCTTGCCTTCCGTTACTCTTTGCTTGCCTTCCGTTCATTGCCTAGCCTTGCGTTGTCGTGCATTAGCCTTGCCTCCCCAAATCGTGCCTTGCCTTGCGTTACCCTTTCTTTGCCTTGCCCTGCATTGCCTAGCCCTGTGTTGTCGTGCCTTAGCGTTGTTTCCCCTAACCGTGCCGTTCCTTTCGTTACCCTTGCCTTCCCCTGCTTTCCTTTGCATTCCTTGCCTTCCGTTACTCTTTGCTTGCCTTCCGTGCATTGCCTAGCCTTGCGTTGTCGTGCCTTAGCCTTGTTTCCCCTTGCCGTGCCGTGCCTGTTGTTACACTTGCCTTGCCATGCTTTGCCTTGCCTTCCTTTCCTTCCGTTACTCTTTCCATGCCTAGCCGTGCATTGCCTAGCCTTGCGTTGTCGTGCCTTAGCCTTGCCTCGCCTGACCGTGCCTTGCCTTGCGTTACCCTTTCCTAGCCTTGCCGTGCATTGCCTAGCCCTGCGTTGTCGTGCCTTAGCCTTGTTTCCCCTTGCCGTGCCGTTCCTTCCGTTACCCTTCCCTTGCCTTGGTTTCCCTTGCCTTCCTTGCCTTCAGTTACTCTTTGCTTGCCTTCCGTGCATTGCCTAGCCTTGCGTTGTCGTGCATTAGCCTTGCCTCTCCTGACCGTGCCTTGCCTTGCGTTACCCTTTCCTTGCCTTGCAGTGCATTGCCTAGCCGTGCGTTGTCGTGCATTAGCCTTGTCTTGCCTTACCGTGCCTTGCCTTGCGTTACCCTTTCCTTGCCTGGCCGTGCATTGCCTTGCCGTGCGTTGCCGTGCCTTAGCCTTGTTTCCCCTTGCCGTGCCTTGCCCTTTGTTACACTTGCCTTGCCTTGCTTTGCCTTGCCTTCCTTTCCTTCCGTTACTCTTTCCTTGCCTAGCCGTGCATTGCCTAGCCTTGCGTTGTCGTGCATTAGCCTTGCTTCCCCAAACCGTGCCTTGCCTTGCGTTACCCTTTCCTTGCCTTGCCGTGCATTGCCTAGCCGTGCGTTGCCGTGCCTTAGCCTTGTTTCCCTTTGCCGTGCCGTTCCTTCCGGTAACCTTGCCTTGCCTTGCTTTCCCTTGCCTTCCTTGCGTTCCGTTACACTTTGCTTGCCTTCCGTGCATTGCCTAGACTTGCGTTGTCGTGCCTTAGCCTTGCCTCGCCTGACCGTGCCTTGCCTTGCGTTACCCTTTCCTTGCCTTGCAGTGCATTGCCTAGCAGTGCGTTGTCGTGCCTTAGCCTTGTTTCCCCTTGCCGTGCCGTTCTTTCCGTTACCATTGCCTTGCCTTGCTTTCCCTTGCCTTCCTTGCCTTCCGTTACTCTTTGCTTGCCTTCCGTGCATTGCCTAGCCTTGCCTTGTCGTGTCTTAACCTTTTTTCACCTTGCCATAGCCTTGCTTGCGTTGCCTTGCTTTGCCTTGCCTTCCTTGCCTTCCGTTACTCTTTGCTTGCCTTCCGTGCATTGCCTAGCCTTGCGTGGTCGTGCCTTAGCCTTTTTTCACCTTGCCATAGCCTTGCTTGCGTTGCCTTGCTTTGCCTTGCATTCCTTGCCTTCCGTTACTCTTTGCTTGCCTTCCGTGCATTGCCTAGCCTTGGGTTGTCGTGCATTAGCCTTGCCTACCCAAACCGTGCCTTGCCTTGCGTTACCCTTTCCTTGCCTTGCCCTGCATTGCCTAGCCCTGCGTTGTCGTGCCTTAGCCTTGTTTCCCCTTGCCGTGCCGTTCCTTCCGTTACCCTTGCCTTGCCTTGCTTTCCGTTGCTTTCCTTGCCTTCCGTTACTCTTTGCTTGCCTTCCGTGCATTGCCTAGCCATGCGTTGTCGTGCCTTAGCCTTGTCTCGCCTGACAGTGCCTTGCCTTGCGTTACCCTTTCCTTGCCTTGCCGTGCACTGCCAAGCCTTGCCTTGTCGTGCATTAGCCTTGCCTTGCCTGACCGTGCCTTGCCTGGCGTTACCCTTTCCTTGCCTTTCCTTGCATTGCCTAGCCGTGCGTTGTCGTGCCTTAGCCTTGTTTCCCCTTGCCGTGCCGTTACTTCCGTTACCCTTGCCTTGCCTTGGTTTCCCTTGCCTTCCTTGGTTTCCGTTACGCTTTGCTTGCCTTCCGTGCATTGCCTAGCCTTGCGCTGTCGTGCATTAGCCTTGCCTTGCCTCACAGTGCCTTGCCTTGCGTTACCTTTTCCTTGGCTGGCCGTGCATTGCCTAGCCGTGCGTTGTGGTGCCTTAGCCTTGTTTCACCTTGCCATAGCCTTGCTTGCTTTGCCTTGCCTTCCTTCCATTCCGTTACTCTTTGCTTGCCTTCCGTGCATTGCCTAGCCTTGCGTTGTCGTGCCTTAGCCTTTTTTCACCTTGCCATAGACTTGCTTGCGTTGCCTTGCTTTGCCTTGCATTCCTTGCCTTCAGTTACTCTTTGCTTGCCTTCCGTGCATTGCCTAGCCTAGCGTTGTCGTGCCTTAGCCTTGCCTCGCCTAACCGTGCCTTGCCTTGCGATACCCTTTCCTTGCCTTGCCGTGCATTGCCAAGCCGTGTGTTGTCGTGCATTAGCCTCGCCTTGCCTTACCGTGCCTTGCCTTGCGTTACCCTTTCCTTGCCTGGCCGTGCATTGCTTAGCCTTGCGTTGCCGTACCTTAGCCTTGTTTCCCCTTGCCGTGCCGTGCCTTTTGTTACACTTGCCTTGCCTTGCTTTGCCTTGCCTTCCTTTCCTTCCGTTACTCTTTCCTTGCCTAGCCGTGTACTGCGTAGCCTTGCGTTGTCGTGCATTACCCTTGCCTCGCCTGACCGTGCCTTGCCTTGCGTTACCCTTTCCTTGCCTTGCCGTGCATTGCCTAGCCCTGCGTTGTCGTTCCTTAGCCTTGTTTCCCCTTACCGTGCCGTTCCTTCCGTTACCCTTGCCTTCCCCTGCTTTCCCTTGCCTTCCTTGCCTTCCGTTACTCGTTGCTTGCCTTTCGTGCATTGCCTAGCCTTGCGTTGTCGTGCCTTAGCCATGCGTCGCCTGACCGTGCCTTGCCTTGCCTTACCCTTTCCTTGCCTTGCCGTGCATTGCCTAGCCGTGCGTTGTCGTGCATCAGCCTTGCCTTGCCTCACCGTGCCTTGCCTTGCGTTACCCTTTCCTTGCCTTGCCGTGCATTGCCTAGCCGTGCGTTGCCGTGCCTTAGCCTTGTTTCCCCTTGCTGTGCCGTTCCTTCCGTTACCCTTGCCTTGCCTTGCTTTCCCTTGCCTTCCTTGCGTTCCGTTATTCTTTGCTTGCCTTCCGTGCATTGCCTAGCCTTGCGTTGTCGTGCCTTAGCCTTGCCTCGCCTGACCGTGCCTTGCCTTGCGTTACCCTTACCTTGCCTTGCCCTGCATTGCCTAGCCGTTCGTTGTCGTGCCTTAGCCTTGTTTGCCCTTGCCGTGCCGTTCCTTCCGTTACCCTTGCCTTGCTTTCCCTTGCCTTCCTTGCCTTCCGTTACTCTTTGCTTGCCTTCCGTGCATTGCCTAGCCTTGCGTTGTCGTGTCTTAGCCTTTTTTCACCTTGCCATAGCCTTGCTTGCGTTGCCTTGCTTTGCCTTGCCTTCCTTGCCTTCCGTTACTCTTTGCTTGCCTTCCGTGCATTGCCTAGCCTTGCGTGGTCGTGCCTTAGCCTTTTTTCACCTTGCTATAACCTTGCTTGCGTTGCCTTGCTTTGCCTTGCCTTCCTTGCCTTCCGTTACTCTTTGCTTGCCTTCCGTGCATTGCCTAGCCTGCGTTGTCGTGCCTTAGCCTTGTTTCCCCTTGCCGTGCCGTTCCTTCCGTTACCCTTGCCTTGCCTTGCTTTCCCTTGCCTTCCTTGCCTTCCGTTACTCTTTGCTTGCCTTCCGTGCATTGCCTAGCCTTGCGTTGGCTTTCATTAGCCTTGCCTCGCCTGACCGTGCCTTGCCTTGCGTTACCCTTTCCTTGCCTTGCCGAGCATTACCTATGCGTGCGTTGTCGTGCATTAGCCTTCTGTAGCCTTACCGTGCCTCGCCTTGCGTTACCCTTTCCTTGCCTGGCCGTGCATTGCCTAGCCGTGCGTTGCCGTTCCTTAGCCTTGTTTCCCCTTGCCGTGCCTTGCCTTTTGTTACACTTGCCTTGCCTTGCTTTGCCTTGCCTTCCTTTCCTTCCGTTACTCTTTCCTTGCCTAGCCGTGCACTGCCTAGCCTTGCGATGTCGTGCATTAGCTTTGCCTCGCCTGACAGTGCCTTCCCTTGCGTTACCCTTTCCTTGCCTTGCCGTGCATTGCCTAGCCGTGCGTTGTCGTGCCTTAGCCTTGTTTCCCCTTGCCGAGACGTTCCTTCTGTTACCCTTGCCTTGCCTTGCTTTCCCTTGCCTTCCTTGCCTTCCGTTACTCTTTGCTTGCCTTCCGTGCATTGCCTAGCCTTGCGTTGTCGTGCCTTAGCCTTGCCTTGCCTGACCGTGCCTTGCCTTGCGTTACCCTTTCCTTGCCTTGCCGTGCATTGCCTAGCCTTGCGTTGTCGTTCCTTAGCCTTGCCTTGCCTGACCGTGCCTTGCCTTGCGTTACCCTTTCCTTGCCTTGCCGTGCATTGCCTAGCCGTGCGTTGTCGTGCCTTAGCCTTGTTTCCCCTTGCCGTGCATTGCCTTTTGTTACACTTGCCTTGCCTTGCTTTGCCTTGCCTTCCTTTCCTTCCATTACTCTTTCCTTGCCTAGCCGTGCACTGCCAAGCCTTGCGTTGTCGTGCATTAGACTTGCCTCCCCAAACCGTGCCTTGCCTTGCGTTACCATTTCCTTGCCTTCCGTGCATTGCCTAGCCTTGCGTAGTCGTGCCTTAGCCTTGCCTCGCCTGACCGTGCCTTGCCTTGCGTTACCCTTTCCTTGCCTTGCAGTGCATTGCCTAGCGGTTCGTTGTCGTGCCTTAGCCTTGTTTGCCCTTGCCGTGCCGTTCCTTCCGTTACCCTTGCCGTGCTTTCCCTTGCCTTCCTTGCCTTCCGTTACTCTTTGCTTGCCTTCCGTGCATTGCCTAGCCTTGCGTTGTCGTGTCTTAGCCTTTTTTCACCTTGCCATAGCCTTGCTTGCGTTGCCTTGCTTTGCCTTGCATTCCTTGCCTTCCGTTACTCTTTGCTTGCCTTCCGTGCGTTGCCTAGCCTTGCGTGGTCGTGCCTTAGCCTTTTTTCACCTTGCCATAGCCTTGCTTGCGTTGCCTTGCTTTGCCTTGCATTCCTTGCCTTCCGTTACTCTTTGCTTGCCTTCCGTGCATTGCCTAGCCTTGGGTTGTCGTGCATTAGCCTTGCCTCCCCAAACCGTGCCTTGCCTTGCGTTACCCTTTCCTTGCCTTGCCCTGCATTGCCCAGCCTGCGTTGCCGTGCCTTAGCCTTGTTTCCCCTTGCCGTGCCGTTCCTTCCGTTAAGCTTGCCTTGCCTTGCTTTCCCTTGCCTTTCCTTGCATTCCGTTACTCTTTCCATTCCTTCCGTGCATTGCCTAGCCTTGCGTTGTCGTGCCTTAGCCTTGCCTCGCCTTACAGTGCCTTGCCTTGCGTAACCCTTTCCTTGCCTTGCCGTGCCTTGTCGTGCATTAGCCTTGCCTTGCCTGTCCGTGCCTTGCCTAGCGTTACCCTTTCATTGCCTTGCCGTGCATTGCCTAGCCGTGCGTTGTCGTGCCTTAGCCTTGTTTCCCCTTGCCGTGCCGTTACTTCCGTTACCCTTGCCTTGCCTTGGTTTCCCTTGCCTTCCTTGGTTTCCGTTACTCTTTGCTTGCCTTCCGTGCATTGCCTAGCCTTGCGCTGTCGTGCATTAGCCTTGCCTTGCCTCACAGTGCCTTGCCTTGCGTTACCTTTTCCTTGGCTGGCCGTGCATTGCCTAGCCGTGCGTTGTAGTGCCTTAGCCTTGTTTCACCTTGCCATAGCCTTGCTTGCTTTGCCTTGCCTTCCTTCCATTCCGTTACTCTTTGCTTGCCTTCC
Organism: Macrotis lagotis; assembly: GCF_037893015.1. Lineage (NCBI taxonomy): Eukaryota > Metazoa > Chordata > Mammalia > Peramelemorphia > Peramelidae > Macrotis > Macrotis lagotis. The sequence goes on from NW_027421976.1 coordinate 7,386, forward strand.
GTGCATTGCCTAGCCTTGCGTTGTCGTGCCTTAGCCTTTTTTCACCTTGCCATAGACTTGCTTGCGTTGCCTTGCTTTGCCTTGCATTCCTTGCCTTCCGTTACTCTTTGCTTCCCTTCCGTGCATTGCCTAGCCTAGCGTTGTCGTGCCGTAGCCTTGCCTCGCCTAACCGTGCCTTGCCTTGCGTTACCCTTTCCTTGCCTTGCCGTGCATTGCCAAGCCGTGCGTTGTCGTGCATTAGCCTCGCCTTGCCTTACCGTGCCTTGCCTTGCGTTACCCTTTCCTTGCCTGGCCGTGCATTGCTTAGCCTTGCGTTGCCGTACCTTAGCCTTGTATCCCCTTGCCGTGCCGTGCCTTTTGTTACACTTGCCTTGCCTTGCTTTGCCTTGCCTTCCTTTCCTTCCGTTACTCTTTCCTTGCCTAGCCGTGTACTGCGTAGCCTTGCGTTGTCGTGCATTACCCTTGCCTCGCCTAACCGTGCCTTGCCTTGCGTTACCCTTTCCTTGCCTTGCCGTGCATTGCCTAGCCCTACGTTGTCGTGCCTTAGCCTTGTTTCCCCTTACCGTGCCGTTCCTTCCGTTACCCTTGCTTTCCCCTGCTTTCCCTTGCCTTCCTTGCCTTCCGTTACTCTTTGCTTGCCTTCCGTGCATTGCCTAGCCTTGCGTTGTCGTGCCTTAGCCTTATCTCGCCTGACCGTGCCTTCCTTTTGCATTAAGCTTTCCTTGCATTGTCGTGCATTGCCTAGCCTTGCGTTGTCGTGCATTAACCTTGCCTAGCCTCACCGTGCCTTGCCTTGCGTTACCCTTTCCTTGCCTTGCCGTGCATTTCCTAGCCGTGTGTTGTCGTGCCTTAGCCTTGTTACCCCTTGCCGTGCCGTTCCTTCCGTTACCCTTGCCTTCCCTTGCTTTCCCTTTCCTTCCTTGCATTCCGTTACTCCTTGCTTGCTTTCCGTGCATTGCCTAGCCTTGCATTGGCTTTCCTTAGCCTTGCCTCGCCTGACCGTGCTTTCCCATGCGTTACCCTTTCCTTGCCTTGCCGTGCATTGCCTAGCGTGCGTTGTCCTGCCTTAGCCTTGTTTCCCCTTGCCGTGCCGTTCCTTCCGTTACACTTGCCTTTCTTTGCTTTCCCTTGCCTTCCTTACCTTCCGTTACTCTTTGCTTGCCTTCCGTGCATTGCCAAGCCTTGGGTTGTCGTGCCTTAGCCTTGCCTCCCCTGACCGTGCTTTCCCATGCGTTACCCTTTCCTTGCCTTGCCGTGCATTGCCCAGCCTGCGTTGCCATGCCTTAACCTTGTTTCCCCTTGCCGTGCAGTTCCTTCCGTTACCCTTGCCTTTCCTTGCTTTTCCTTGCCTTGCTTACCTTCCGTTACTCTTTGCTTCCCTTCCCTGCATTGCCTAGCCTTGCGTTGTCGTGCCTTAGCCTTATCTCGCCTGACCGTGCCTTCCTTTGCTTTAAGCTTTCCTTGCATTGTCGTGCATTGCCTAGCCTTGCGTTGTCGTGCATTAGCCTTGCCTAGCCTCACCGTGCCTTGCCTTGCGTTACCCTTTCCTTGCCTTGCCGTGCATTTCCTAGCCGTGTGTTGTCGTGCCTTAGCCTTGTTTCCCCTTGCCGTTGCGTGCCTTTTGTTACACTTGCCTTGCCTGGCTTTGCCTTGCCTTCCTTTCCTTCCGTTACTCTTTCCTTGCCTTGCCGTGCATTGCCTAGCCCTGCGTTGTCGTGCCTTAGCCTTCTTACCCCTTGCCGTGCCGTTCCTTCCGTTACCCTTGCCTTCCCTGCTTTCCCTTGCCTTCCTTGCGTTCCGTTACTCTTTGCTTGCTTTCCGTGCATTGCCTAGCCTTGCGTTGTCATGCCTTAGCCTTGCCTCGCCTGACCGTGCTTTCCCCAGCGTTACAATTTCCTTGCCTTGCCGTGCATTGCCTAGCGTGCGTTGTCGTGCCTTAGCCTTGTTACCCCTTGCCGTGCCGTTCCTTCCGTTACGCTTGCCTTCCCTTGCTTTCCCTTGACTTCCTTGCGTTCCGTTACTCTTTGCTTGCTTTCCGTGCATTGCCTAGCCTTGCGTTGTCATGCCTTAGGCTTGCCTCGCCTGACCGTGCTTTCCCATGCGTTACCCTTTCCTTGCCTTGCCGTGCATTGCCTAGCGTGCGTTGTCGTGCCTTAGCCTTGTTTCCCCTTGCCGTGCCGTTCCTTCCGTTACACTTGCCTTTCTTTGCTTTCCCTTGCCTTCCTTACCTTCCGTTACTCTTTGCTTGCCTTCCGTGCATTGCCTAACCTTGCGTTGTCGTGCCTTAGCCTTATCTCGCCTGACCGTGCCTTCCTTTGCTTTAAGCTTTCCTTGCATTGTCGTGCATTGCCTAGCCTTGCGTTGTCGTGCATTAGCCTTGCCTAGCCTCACCGTGCCTTGCCTTGCGTTACCCTTTCCTTGCCTTGCCGTGCATTGCCTAGCCGTGCGTTGTCGTGCCTTAGCCTTGATTCCCCTTGCCGTGGCGTGCCTTTTGTTACACTTGCCTTGCCTGGCTTTGCCTTGCCTTCCTTTCCTTCCGTTACTCTTTCCTTGCCTTGCCGTGCATTGCCTAGCCTTGCATTGTCGTGCCTTATCCTTGCCTCACCTGACCGTGCCTTCCCCTGCGTTACCCTTTCCTTGCCTTGCCGTGCATTGCCTAGCCCTGCGTTGTCGTGCCTTAGCCTTCTTACCCCTTGCCGCGCCGTTCCTTCTGTTACCCTTGCGTTGCCTTGCTTTGCCTTGCATTCCTTGCCTTCCGTTACTCTTTGCTTGCCTTCCGTGCATTGCCTAGCCTTGCGTGGTCGTGCCTTAGCCTTTTTTCACCTTGACCATAGCCTTGCTTGCGTTGCCCTTTGCTTGCCTTGCAGTTCCTTGCCTAGCGTCCGTTACGTGCCTTTGTCTTGCCTTCCCCGTGCATTGCCGTAGCCTTGCGTTACACGTGCCTTAGCCTTGCTTTCGCCTGACAGTGCCTTGCCTTGCGTTACCCTTTCCTTGCCTTGCCTTGCACTGCCAAGCCTTGCCTTGTCGTGCATTAGCCTTGCCTTGCCTGACCGTGCCTTGCCATGCGTTACCCTTTCCTTGCCTTGCCGTTGCATTGCCTAGCGTGCGTTGTCGTGCCTTAGCCTTGTTTCCCCTTGCCGTGCCGTTACTTCCGTTACCCTTGCCTTGCCTTGGTTTCCCTTGCCTTCCTTGTTTTCCGTTACTCTTTGCTTGCCTTCCGTGCATTGCCTAGCCTTGCGCTGTCGTGCATTAGCCTTGCCTTGCCTCACAGTGCCTTGCCTTGCGTTACCTTTTCCTTGGCTGGCCGTGCATTGCCTAGCCGTGCGTTGTGGTGCCTTAGCCTTGTTTCACCTTGCCATAGCCTTGCTTGCTTTGCCTTGCCTTCCTTCCATTCCGTTACTCTTTGCTTGCCTTCCGTGCATTGCCTAGCCTTGCGTTGTCGTGCCTTAGCCTTTTTTCACCTTGCCATAGACTTGCTTGCGTTGCCTTGCTTTGCCTTGCATTCCTTGCCTTCCGTTACTCTTTGCTTGCCTTCCGTGCATTGCCTAGCCTAGCGTTGTCGTGCCTTAGCCTTGCCTCGCCTAACCGTGCCTTGCCTTGCGTTACCCTTTCCTTGCCTTGCCGTGCATTGCCAAGCCGTGCGTTGTCGTGCATTAGCCCCTGCCTTGCCTTACCGTGCCTTGCCTTGCGTTACCCTTTCCTTGCCTGGCCGTGCATTGCTTAGCCTTACGTTGCCGTACCTTAGCCTTGTTTCCCCTTGCCGTGCCGTGCCTTTTGTTACACTTGCCTTGCCTTGCTTTGCCTTGCCTTCCTTTCCTTCCGTTACTCTTTCCTTGCCTAGCCGTGTACTGCGTAGCCTTGCGTTGTCGTGCATTACCCTTGCCTCGCCTGACCGTGCCTTGCCTTCCGTTACCCTTTCCTTGCCTTGCCGTGCATTGCCTAGCCCTGCGTTGTCGTGCCTTAGCCTTGTTTCCCCTTACCGTGCCGTTCCTTCCGTTACCCTTGCCTTCCCCTGCTTTCCCTTGCCTTCCTTGCCTTCCGTTACTCTTTGCTTGCCTTTCGTGCATTGCCTAGCCTTGCGTTGTCGTGCCTTAGCCTTGCGTCGCCTGACCGTGCCTTGCCTTGCGTTACCCTTTCCTTGCCTTGCCGTGCATTGCCTAGCCGTGCGTTGTCGTGCATCAGCCTTGCCTTGCCTCACCGTGCCTTGCCTTGCGTTACGCTTTCCTTGCCTTGCCGTGCATTGCCTAGCCGTGCGTTGCCGTGCCTTAGCCTTGTTTCCCCTTGCCGTGCCGTTCCTTCCGTTACCCTTGCCTTGCCTTGCTTTCCCTTGCCTTCCTTGCGTTCCATTATTCTTTGCGTGCCTTCCGTGCATTGCCTAGCCTTGCGTTGTCGTGCCTTAGCCTTGCCTCGCCTGACCGTGCCTTGCCTTGCGTTACCCTTACCTTGCCTTGCCCTGCATTGCCTAGCCGTTAGTTGTCGTGCCTTAGCCTTGTTTGCCCTTGCCGTGCCGTTCCTTCCGTTACCCTTGCCTTGCTTTCCCTTGCCTTCCTTGCCTTCCGTTACTCTTTGCTTGCCTTCCGTGCATTGCCTAGCCTGCCGTGCATTGCCTAGCGTGCGTTGTCGTGTCTTAGCCTTTTTTCACCTTTCCATAGACTTGCTTGCGTTGCCTTGCTTTGCCTTGCCTTCCTTGCCTTCCGTTACTCTTTGCTTCCCTTCCGGGCATTGCCTAGCCTTGCGTGGTCGTGCCTTAGCCTTTTTTCACCTTGCCATAGCCTTGCTTGCGTTGCCTTGCTTTGCATTGCATTCCTTGCCTTCCGTTACCCTTTCCTTGCCTTGCCGTGCATTGCCTAGCCGTGCGTTGTCGTGCATTAGCCTTGTCTTGCCTTACCGTGCCTTGCCTTGCGTTACCCTTTCCTTGCCTGGCCGTGCATTGCCTAGCCGTGCGTTGCCGTTCCTTAGCCTTGTGTCCGCTTGCCGTGCCTTGCCTTTTGTTACACGTGCCTTGCCTTGATTTGCCTTGCCTTCCTTTCCTTCCGTTACTCTTTCCTTGCCTAGCCGTGCACTGCCTAGCCTTGCGTTGTCGTGCTTTAGACTTGCCTCCCCAAACCGTGCCTTGCCTTGCGTTACCATTTCCTTGCCTTCCGTGCATTGCCTAGCCTTGCGTAGTCGTGCCTTAGCCTTGCCTCGCCTGACCGTGCCTTGCCTTGCGTTGCCCTTTCCTTGCCTTGCAGTGCATTGCCTAGCCGTTCGTTGTCGTGCCTTAGCCTTGTTTGCCCTTGCCGTGCCGTTCCTTCAGTTACCCTTGCCTTGCCCCCTTGCCTTCCTTGCCTTCCGTTACTCTTTGCTTGCCTTCCGTTCATTGCCTAGCCTTGCGTTGTCGTGCCTTAGCCTTTTTTTCACCTTGCCATAGCCTTGCTTGCGTTGCCTTGCTTTGCCTTGCCTTCCTTGCCTTCCGTTACTCTTTGCTTGCCTTCCGTGCATTGCCTAGCCTTGCGTTGTCGTGCCTTAGCCTTGTTTCCCCTTGCCGTGCCGTTCCTTCCGTTACACTTGCCTTGCCTTGCTTTGCCTTGCATTCCTTGCCTTCCGTTACTCTTTGCTTGCCTTCCGTGCATTGCCTAGCCTTGCGTTGTCGTGCATTAGCCTTGCCTTGCCTCACCGTGCCTTGCCTTGCGTTACCCTTTCCTTGCCTTGCCGTGCATTGCCTCGCCTTGCGTTGTCGTGCCTTAGACTTGTCTCCCCTTGCCTTGCCGTTTCCTTCCGTTACCCTTGTCTTGCCTTTCTTTCCCTTGACTTCCTTGCCTTCCGTTACTCTTTGCTTGCCTTCCGTGCATTGCCTAGCCTTGCGTTGTCGTGCCTTAGCCTTGCCTCGCCTGACAGTGCCTTGCTTTGCGTTACCCTTTCCTTGCCTTGCCGTGCACTGCCAAGCCTTGCCTTGTCGTGCATTAGCCTTGCCTTGCCTGACCGTGTCTTGCCTGGCGTTACCCTTTCATTGCCTTGCCGTGCATTGCCGTGCCTTAGCCTTGTTTCCCCTTGCCGTGCCGTTACTTCCGTTACCCTTGACTTGCCTTGGTTTCCTTTGCCTTCCTTGGTTTCCGTTACTCTTTGCTTGCCTTCCGTGCATTGCCTAGCCTTGCGCTGTCGTGCATTAGCCTTGCCTTGCCTCACGGTGCCTTGCCTTCCGTTACCTTTTCCTTGGCTGGCCGTGCATTGCCTAGCCGTGCGTTGTGGTGCCTTAGCCTTGTTTCACCTTGCCATAGCCTTGCTTGCTTTGCCTTGCCTTCCTTCCATTCCGTTACTCTTTGCTTGCCTTCCGTGCATTGCCTAGCCTTGCGTTGTCGTGCCTTAGCCTATTTTCACCTTGCCATAGACTTGCTTGCGTTGCCTTGCTTTGCCTTGCATTCCTTGCCTTCCGTTACTCTTTGCTTGCCTTCCGTGCATTGCCTAGCCTTGCGTGGTCGTGCCTTAGCCTTTTTTCACCTTGCCATAGCCTTGCTTGCGTTGCCTTGCTTTGCCTTGCCTTCCTTGCCTTCCGTTACTCTTTGCTTGCCTTTCCTTGCCTTGCCGTGCATTGCCTAGCCGTGCGTTGTCGTGCCTTAGCCTTGCCTCCCCACAGTGCTTTGCCTTGCGTTACCCTTTCCTTGCCTTGCCGTGCATTGCCTAGCCCTGCGTTGTCGTGCCTTAGCCTTGTTTCCCCTTGGCGTGCCGTTCCTTCCGTTACCCTTGCCTTGCCTTGCTTTCCCTTGCTTTCCTTGCCTTCCGTTACTCTTTGCTTTCCTTGCCGTGCATTGCCTAGCCTTGCGTTGTCGTGCCTTAGCCTTGCCTCGCCTGACAGTGCCTTGCCTTGCGTTACCCTTTCCTTGCCTTGCATTGCACTGCCAAGCCTTGCCTTGTCGTGCATTAGCCTTGCCTTGCCTGACCGTGCCTTGCCTGGCGTTACCCTTTCCTTACCTTGCCTTGCATTGCCTAGCCGTGCGTTGTCGTGCCTTAGCCTTGTTTCCCCTTGCCGTGCCGTTACTTTCGTTACCCTTGCCTTGCCTTGGTTTCCCTTGCCTTCCTTGGTTTCCGTTACTCTTTGCTTGCCTTCCGTGCATTGCCTAGCCTTGCGCTGTCGTGCATTAGCCTTGCCTTGCCTCACAGTGCCTTGCCTTGCGTTACCTTTTTCTTGGCTGGCCGTGCATTGCCTAGCCGTGCGTTGTGGTGCCTTAGCCTTGTTTCACCTTGCCATAGCCTTGCTTGCTTTGCCTTGCCTTCCTTCCATTCCGTTACTCTTTGCTTGCCTTCCGTGCATTGCCTAGCTTTGCGTTGTCGTTCCTTAGCCTTTTTTCACCTTGCCATAGACTTGCTTGCGTTGCCTTGCTTTGCCTTGCATTCCTTGCCTTCCGTTACTCTTTGCTTGCCTTCCGTGCATTGCCTAGCCTAGCGTTGTCGTGCCTTAGCCTTGCCTCGCCTACCGTGCCTTGCCTTGCGTTACCCTTTCCTTGCCTTGCCGTGCATTGCCAAGCCGTGCGTTGTCGTTTCCTTTGCCTTACCGTGCCTTGCCTTGCGTTATGCCTGCCGTGCATTGCTTAGCCTTGCGTTGCCGTACCTTAGCCTTGTTTCCCCTTGCCGTGCCGTGCCTTTTGTTACACTTGCCTTGCCTTGCTTTGCCTTGCCTTCCTTTCCTTCCGTTAACCCTTTGCTTGCCTTGCCGTGCATTGTCTAGCCTTGCGTTGTCGTGCCTTAGCCTTGCCTCGCCTGACCGTGCCTTGCCTTGCGTTACCCTTTCCTTGCCTTGCCGTGCATTGCCTAGCCGTGCGTTGTCGTGCATCAGCCTTGCCTTGCCTCACCGTGCCTTGCCTTGCGTTACCCTTTCCTTGCCTTGCCGTGCATTGCCTAGCCGTGCGTTGCCGTGCCTTAGCCTTGTTTCCCCTTGCCGTGCCGTTCCTTCCGTTACCCTTGCCTTGCCTTGCTTTCCCTTGCCTTCCTTGCGTTCCATTATTCTTTGCTTGCCTTCCGTGCATTGCCTAGCCTTGCGTTGTCGTGCCTTAGCCTTGCCTCGCTTGACCGTGCCTTGCCTTGCGTTACCCTTACCTTGCCTTGCCCTGCATTGCCTAGCCGTTCGTTGTCGTGCCTTAGCCTTGTTTGCCCTTGCCGTGCCGTTCCTTCCGTTACCCTTGCCTTGCGTTCCCTTGCCTTCCTTGCCTTCCGTTACTCTTTGCTTGCCTTCCGTGCATTGCCTAGCCTTGCGTTGTCGTGTCTTAGCCTTTTTTCACCTTGCCATAGACTTGCTTGCGTTGCCTTGCTTTGCCTTGCCTTCCTTGACTTCCGTTACTCTTTGCTTCCCTTCCGTGCATTGCCTAGCCTTGCGTGGTCGTGCCTTAGCCTTTTTTCACCTTGCCATAGCCTTGCTTGCGTTGCCTTGCTTTGCATTGCATTCCTTGCCTTCCGTTACCCTTTCCTTGCCTGGCCGTGCATTGCCTAGCCGTGCGTTGCCGTGCCTTAACCGTGCCTTGCCTTGCGTTACCCTTTCCTTGCCTGGCCGTGCATTGCCTAGCCGTGCGTTGCCGTTCCTTAGCCTTGTTTCCCCTTGCGGTTCCTTGCTTTTTGTTACACTTGCCTTGCCTTGCTTTGCCTTGCCTTCCTTTCCTTCCGTTACTCTTTCCTTGCCTAGCCGTGCACTGCCTAGCCTTGCGTTGTCGTGCATTAGACTTGCCTCCCCAAAGCGTGCCTTGCCTTGCGTGACCATTTCCTTGCCTTCCGTGCATTGCCTAGCCTTGCGTAGTCGTGCCTTAGCCTTGCCTCGCCTGACCGTGCCTTGCCTTGCTTTACGCTTTCCTTGCCTTGCAGTGCATTGCCTAGCCGTTCGTTGTCGTGCCTTAGCCTTGTTTGCCCTTGCCGTGCCGTTCCTTCAGTTACCCTTGCCTTGCTTTCCCTTGCCTTCCTTGCCTTCCGTTACTCTTTGCTTGCCGTGCATTGCCTAGCCTTGGGTTGTCGTGCATTAGCCTTGCCTCCCCAAACCGTGCCTTGCCTTGCGTTACCCTTTCCTTGCCTTGCCCTGCATTTAGCCCTGTGTTGTCGTGCCTTAGCCGTTTCCCCTTGCCGAGCCGTTCCTTCCGTTATCCTTGCCTTGCCTTGCTTTCCCTTGCCTTCCTTGCCTTCCGTTACTCTTTGCTTGCCTTCCGTGCATTGCCTAGCCTTGCGTTGTCGTGCCTTAGCCTTGCCTCGCCTGACAGTGCCTTGCCTTGCGTTACCCTTTCCTTGCCTTGCCTTGCACTGCCAAGCCTTGCCTTGTCGTGCATTAGCCTTGCCTTGCCTGACCGTGCCTTGCCTGGCGTTACCCTTTCCTTGCCTTGCCTTGCATTGCCTAGCCGTGCGTTGTCGTGCCTTAGCCTTGTTTCCCCTTGCCGTGCCGTTACTTCCGTTACCCTTGCCTTGCCTTGGTTTCCCTTGCCTTCCTTGGTTTCCGTTACTCTTTGCTTGCCTTCCGTGCATTGCCTAGCCTTGCGCTGTCGTGCATTAGCCTTGCCTTGCCTCACAGTGCCTTGCCTTGCGTTACCTTTTCCTTGGCTGGCCGTGCATTGCCTAGCCGTGCGTTGTGGTGCCTTAGCCTTGTTTCACCTTGCCATAGCCTTGCTTGCTTTGCCTTGCCTTCCTTCCATTCCGTTACTCTTTGCTTGCCTTCCGTGCATTGCCTAGCCTTGCGTTGTCGTGCCTTAGCCTTTTTTCACCTTGCCATAGACTTGCTTGCGTTGCCTTGCTTTGCCTGGCATTCCTTGCCTTCCGTTACTCTTTGCTTGCCTTCCGTGCATTGCCTAGCCTAGCGTTGTCGTGCCTTAGCCTTGCCTCGCCTAACCGTGCCTTGCCTTGCGTTACCCTTTCCTTGCCTTGCCGTGCATTGCCAAGCCGTGCGTTGTCGTGCATTAGCCCCGCCTTGCCTTACCGTGCCTTGCCTTGCGTTACCCTTTCCTTGCCTGGCCGTGCATTGCTTAGCCTTGCGTTGCCGTACCTTAGCCTTGTTTCCCCTTGCCGTGCCGTGCCTTTTGTTACACTTGCCTTGCCTTGCTTTGCCTTGCCTTCCTTTCCTTCCGTTACTCTTTCCTTGCCTAGCCGTGTACTGCGTAGCCTTGCGTTGTCGTGCATTACCCTTGCCTCGCCTGACCGTGCCTTGCCTTCCGTTACCCTTTCCTTGCCTTGCCGTGCATTGCCTAGCCCTGCGTTGTCGTGCCTTAGCCTTGTTTCCCCTTACCGTGCCGTTCCTTCCGTTACCCTTGCCTTCCCCTGCTTTCCCTTGCCTTCCTTGCCTTCCGTTACTCTTTGCTTGCCTTTCGTGCATTGCCTAGCCTTGCGTTGTCGTGCCTTAGCCTTGCGTCGCCTGACCGTGCCTTGCCTTGCGTTACCCTTTCCTTGCCTTGCCGTGCATTGCCTAGCCGTGCGTTGTCGTGCATCAGCCTTGCCTTGCCTCACCGTGCCTTGCCTTGCGTTACCCTTTCCTTGCCTTGCCGTGCATTGCCTAGCCGTGCGTTGCCGTGCCTTAGCCTTGTTTCCCCTTGCCGTGCCGTTCCTTCCGTTACCCTTGCCTTGCCTTGCTTTCCCTTGCCTTCCTTGCGTTCCATTATTCTTTGCGTGCCTTCCGTGCATTGCCTAGCCTTGCGTTGTCGTGCCTTAGCCTTGCCTCGCCTGACCGTGCCTTGCCTTGCGTTACCCTTACCTTGCCTTGCCCTGCATTGCCTAGCCGTTAGTTGTCGTGCCTTAGCCTTGTTTGCCCTTGCCGTGCCGTTCCTTCCGTTACCCTTGCCTTGCTTTCCCTTGCCTTCCTTTCCTTCCGTTACTCTTTGCTTGCCTTCCGTGCATTGCCTAGCCTTGCGTTGTCGTGTCTTAGCCTTTTTTCACCTTTCCATAGACTTGCTTGCGTTGCCTTGCTTTGCCTTGCCTTCCTTGCCTTCCGTTACTCTTTGCTTCCCTTCCGTGCATTGCCTAGCCTTGCGTGGTCGTGCCTTAGCCTTTTTTCACCTTGCCATAGCCTTGCTTGCGTTGCCTTGCTTTGCATTGCATTCCTTGCCTTCCGTTACCCTTTCCTTGCCTTGCCGTGCATTGCCTAGCCGTGCGTTGTCGTGCATTAGCCTTGTCTTGCCTTACCGTGCCTTGCCTTGCGTTACCCTTTCCTTGCCTGGCCGTGCATTGCCTAGCCGTGCGTTGCCGTTCCTTAGCCTTGTTTCCGCTTGCCGTGCCTTGCCTTTTGTTACACGTGCCTTGCCTTGATTTGCCTTGCCTTCCTTTCCTTCCGTTACTCTTTCCTTGCCTAGCCGTGCACTGCCTAGCCTTGCGTTGTCGTGCATTAGACTTGCCTCCCCAAACCGTGCCTTGCCTTGCGTTACCATTTCCTTGCCTTCCGTGCATTGCCTAGCCTTGCGTAGTCGTGCCTTAGCCTTGCCTCGCCTGACCGTGCCTTGCCTTGCGTTACCCTTTCCTTGCCTTGCAGTGCATTGCCTAGCCGTTCGTTGTCGTGCCTTAGCCTTGTTTGCCCTTGCCGTGCCGTTCCTTCAGTTACCCTTGCCTTGCTTTCCCTTCCCTTCCTTGCCTTCCGTTACTCTTTGCTTGCCTTCCGTGCATTGCCTAGCCTTGCGTTGTCGTGTCTTAGCCTTTTTTCACCTTGCCATAGCCTTGCTTGCGTTGCCTTGCTTTGCCTTGCCTTCCTTGCCTTCCGTTACTCTTTGCTTGCCTTCCGTGCATTGCCTAGCCTTGCGTGGTCGTGCCTTAGCCTTTTTTCACCTTGCCATAGCCTTGCTTGCGTTGCCTTGCTTTGCCTTGCATTCCTTGCCTTCCGTTACTCTTTGCTTGCCTTCCGTGCATTGCCTAGCCTTGGGTTGTCGTGCATTAGCCTTGCCTCCCCAAACCGTGCCTTGCCTTGCGTTACCCTTTCCTTGCCTTGCCCTGCATTGCCTAGCCCTGTGTTGTCGTGCCTTAGCCTTGTTTCCCCTTGCCGTGCCGTTCCTTCCGTAACCCTTGTCTTGCCTTGCTTTCCCTTGCTTTCCTTGCCTTCCGTTACTCTTTGCTTTCCTTCCGTGCATTGCCTAGCCTTGCGTTGTCGTGCCTTAGCCTTGCCTCGCCTGACAGTGCCTTGCTTTGCGTTACCCTTTCCTTGCCTTGCCGTGCACTGCCAAGCCTTGCCTTGTCGTGCATTAGCCTTGCCTTGCCTGACCGTGCCTTGCCTGGCGTTACCCTTTCTTTGACTTGCCGTGCATTGCCTAGCCGTGCGTTGTCGTGCCTTAGCCTTGTTTCCCCTTGCCGTGCCGTTACTTCCGTTACCCTTGCCTTGCCTTGGTTTCCTTTGCCTTCCTTTGTTTCCGTTACTCTTTGCTTGCCTTCCGTGCATTGCCTAGCCTTGCGCTGTCGTGCATTAGCCTTGCCTTGCCTCACGGTGCCTTGCCTTGCGTTACCTTTTCCTTGGCTGGCCGTGCATTGCCTAGCCGTGCGTTGTGGTGCCTTAGCCTTGTTTCACCTTGCCATAGCCTTGCTTGCTTTGCCTTGCCTTCCTTCCATTCCGTTACTCTTTGCTTGCCTTCCGTGCATTGCCTAGCCTTGCGTTGTCGTGCCTTAGCCTATTTTCACCTTGCCATAGACTTGCTTGCGTTGCCTTGCTTTGCCTTGCATTCCTTGCCTTCCGTTACTCTTTGCTTGCCTTCCGTGCATTGCCTAGCCTTGCGTTGTCGTGCCTTAGCCTTTTTTCACCTTGCCATAGACTTGCTTGCGTTGCCTTGCTTTGCCTTGCATTCCTTGCCTTCCGTTACTCTTTGCTTGCCTTCCGTGCATTGCCTAGCCTTGCGTTGTCGTGCCTTAGCCTTGCCTCGCCTGACAGTGCCTTGCCTTGCGTTACCCTTTCCTTGCCTTGCCTTGCACTGCCAAGCATTGCCTTGTCGTGCATTAGCCTTGCCTTGCCTGACCGTGCCTTGCCTGGCGTTACCCTTTCCTTGCCTTGCCTTGCATTGCCTAGCCGTGCGTTGTCGTGCCTTAGCCTTGTTTCCCCTTGCCGTGCCGTTCCTTCCGTTACCCTTGCCTTGCCTTGCTTTCCCTTGCCTTCCTTGCCTTCCGTTGGTCTTTGCTTGCCTTCCGTGCATTGCCTAGCCTTGCGCTGTCGTGCATTAGCCTTGCCTCGCCTGACCGTGCCTTGCCTTGCGTTACCTTTTCCTTGGCTGGCCGTGCATTGCCTAGCCGTGCGTTGTGGTGCCTTAGCCTTGTTTCACCTTGCCATAGCCTTGCTTGCTTTGCCTTGCCTTCCTTCCATTCCGTTACTCTTTGCTTGCCTTCCGTGCATTGCCTAGCCTTGCGTTGTCGTGCCTTAGCCTTTTTTCACCTTGCCATAGACTTGCTTGCGTTGCCTTGCTTTGCCTTGCATTCCTTGCCTTCCGTTACTCTTTGCTTGCCTTCCGTGCATTGCCTAGCCTAGCGTTGTAGTGCCTTAGCCTTGCCTCGCCTAACCGTGCCTTGCCTTGCGTTACCCTTTCCTTGCCTTGCCGTGCATTGCCAAGCCGTGCGTTGTCGTGCATTAGCCCCGCCTTGCCTTACCGTGCCTTGCCTTGCGTTACCCTTTCCTTGCCTGGCCGTGCATTGCTTAGCCTTACGTTGCCGTACCTTAGCCTTGTTTCCCCTTGCCGTGCCGTGCCTTTTGTTACACTTGCCTTGCCTTGCTTTGCCTTGCCTTCCTTTCCTTCCGTTACTCTTTCCTTGCCTAGCCGTGTACTGCGTAGCCTTGCGTTGTCGTGCATTACCCTTGCCTCGCCTGACCGTGCCTTGCCTTCCGTTACCCTTTCCTTGCCTTGCCGTGCATTGCCTAGCCCTGCGTTGTCGTGCCTTAGCCTTGTTTCCCCTTACCGTGCCGTTCCTTCCGTTACCCTTGCCTTCCCCTGCTTTCCCTTGCCTTCCTTGCCTTCCGTTACTCTTTGCTTGCCTTTCGTGCATTGCCTAGCCTTGCGTTGTCGTGCCTTAGCCTTGCGTCGCCTGACCGTGCCTTGCCTTGCGTTACCCTTTCCTTGCCTTGCCGTGCATTGCCTAGCCGTGCGTTGTCGTGCATCAGCCTTGCCTTGCCTCACCGTGCCTTGCCTTGCGTTACCCTTTCCTTGCCTTGCCGTGCATTGCCTAGCCGTGCGTTGTCGTGCATCAGCCTTGCCTTGCCTCACCGTGCCTTGCCTTGCGTTACGCTTTCCTTGCCTTGCCGTGCATTGCCTAGCCGTGCGTTGCCGTGCCTTAGCCTTGTTTCCCCTTGCCGTGCCGTTCCTTCCGTTACCCTTGCCTTGCCTTGCTTTCCCTTGCCTTCCTTGCGTTCCATTATTCTTTGCGTGCCTTCCGTGCATTGCCTAGCCTTGCGTTGTCGTGCCTTAGCCTTGCCTCGCCTGACCGTGCCTTGCCTTGCGTTACCCTTACCTTGCCTTGACCTGCATTGCCTAGCCGTTAGTTGTCGTGCCTTAGCCTTGTTTGCCCTTGCCGTGCCGTTCCTTCCGTTACCCTTGCCTTGCTTTGCCTTGCCTTCCTTGCCTTCCGTTACTCTTTGCTTGCCTTCCGTGCATTGCCTAGCCTTGCGTTGTCGTGTCTTAGCCTTTTTTCACCTTTCCATAGACTTGCTTGCGTTGCCTTGCTTTGCCTTGCCTTCCTTGCCTTCCGTTACTCTTTGCTTCCCTTCCGTGCATTGCCTAGCCTTGCGTGGTCGTGCCTTAGCCTTTTTTCACCTTGCCATAGCCTTGCTTGCGTTGCCTTGCTTTGCCTTGCATTCCTTGCCTTCTGTTACCCTTTCCTTGCCTTGCCGTGCATTGCCTAGCCGTGCGTTGTCGTGCATTAGCCTTGCCTTGCCTTACCGTGCCTTGCCTTGCGTTACCCTTTCCTTGCCTGGCCGTGCATTCCCTAGCCGTGCGTTGCCGTTCCTTAGCCTTGTTTCCCCTTGCCGTGCCTTGCCTTTTGTTACACGTGCCTTCCCTTGATTTGCCTTGCCTTCCTTTCCTTCCGTTACTCTTTCCTTGCCTAGCTGTGCACTGCCTAGCCTTGCGTTGTCGTGCATTAGACTTGCCTCCCCAAACCGTGCCTTGCCTTGCGTTACCATTTCCTTGCCTTCCGTGCATTGCCTAGCCTTGCGTTGTCGTGCCTTAGCCTTGCCTCGCCTGAACGTGCCTTGCCTTGCGTTACCCTTTCCTTGCCTTGCCGTGCATTGCCTAGCCGTGCGTTGTCGTGCCTTAGCCTTGTTTGCCCTTGCCGTGCCGTTCCTTCAGTTACTTGCCTTGCCTTGCTTTCCCTTGCCTACCTTGCCTTCCGTTACTCTTTGCTTGCCTTCCGTGCATTGCCTAGCCTTGCGTTGTCGTGTCTTAGCCTTTTTATACCTTGCCATAGCCTTGCTTGCGTTGCCTTGCTTTGCCTTGCCTTCCTTGCCTTCCGTTACTCTTTGCTTGCCTTCCGTGCATTGCCTAGCCTTGCGTGGTCGTGCCTTAGCCTTGCCTCGCCTGACCGTGCCTTGCCTTGCGTTACCCTTTCCTTGCCTTGCCTTGCATTGCCTAGCCTTGCGTTGTCGTGCATTAGCCTTGCCTTGCCTGACCGTGCCTTGCCTGGCGTTACCCTTTCCTTGCCTTGCCTTGCATTGCCTAGCCGTGCGTTGTCGTGCCTTAGCCTTGTTTCCCCTTGCCGTGCCGTTACTTCCGTTACCCTTGCCTTGCCTTGGTTTCCCTTGCCTTCCTTGGTTTCCGTTACTCTTTGCTTGCCTTCCGTGCATTGCCTAGCCTTGCGCTGTCGTGCATTAGCCTTGCCTTGCCTCACAGTGCCTTGCCTTGCGTTACCTTTTCCTTGGCTGGCCGTGCATTGCCTAGCCGTGCGTTGTGGTGCCTTAGCCTTGTTTCACCTTGCCATAGCCTTGCTTGCTTTGCCTTGCCTTCCTTCCATTCCGTTACTCTTTGCTTGCCTTCCGTGCATTGCCTAGCCTTGCGTTGTCGTGCCTTAGCCTTTTTTCACCTTGCCATAGACTTGCTTGCGTTGCCTTGCTTTGCCTTGCATTCCTTGCCTTCCGTTACTCTTTGCTTGCCTTCCGTGCATTGCCTAGCCTTGCGTTGTCGTGCCTTAGCCTTGCCTCGCCTAACCGTGCCTTGCCTTGCGTTACCCTTTCCTTGCCTTGCCGTGCATTGCCTAGCCGTGCGTTGTCGTGCATTAGCCCCGCCTTGCCTTACCGTGCCTTGCCTTGCGTTACCCTTTCCTTGCCTGGCCGTGCATTGCTTAGCCTTGCGTTGCCGTACCTTAGCCTTGTTTCCCCTTGCCGTGCCGTGCCTTTTGTTACACTTGCCTTGCCTTGCTTTGCCTTGCCTTCCTTTCCTTCCGTTACTCTTTCCTTGCCTAGCCGTGTACTGCGTAGCCTTGCGTTGTCGTGCATTACCCTTGCCTCGCCTGACCGTGCCTTGCCTTCCGTTACCCTTTCCTTGCCTTGCCGTGCATTGCCTAGCCCTGCGTTGTCGTGCCTTAGCCTTGTTTCCCCTTACCGTGCCGTTCCTTCCGTTACCCTTGCCTTCCCCTGCTTTCCCTTGCCTTCCTTGCCTTCCGTTACTCTTTGCTTGCCTTTCGTGCATTGCCTAGCCTTGCGTTGTCGTGCCTTAGCCTTGCGTCGCCTGACCGTGCCTTGCCTTGCGTTACCCTTTCCTTGCCTTGCCGTGCATTGCCTAGCCGTGCGTTGTCGTGCATCAGCCTTGCCTTGCCTCACCGTGCCTTGCCTTGCGTTACGCTTTCCTTGCCTTGCCGTGCATTGCCTAGCCGTGCGTTGCCGTGCCTTAGCCTTGTTTCCCCTTGCCGTGCCGTTCCTTCCGTTACCCTTGCCTTGCCTTGCTTTCCCTTGCCTTCCTTGCGTTCCATTATTCTTTGCGTGCCTTCCGTGCATTGCCTAGCCTTGCGTTGTCGTGCCTTAGCCTTGCCTCGCCTGACCGTGCCTTGCCTTGCGTTACCCTTACCTTGCCTTGCCCTGCATTGCCTAGCCGTTAGTTGTCGTGCCTTAGCCTTGTTTGCCCTTGCCGTGCCGTTCCTTCCGTTACCCTTGCCTTGCTTTCCCTTGCCTTCCTTGCCTTCCGTTACTCTTTGCTTGCCTTCCGTGCATTGCCTAGCCTTGCGTTGTCGTGTCTTAGCCTTTTTTCACCTTTCCATAGACTTGCTTGCGTTGCCTTGCTTTGCCTTGCCTTCCTTGCCTTCCGTTACTCTTTGCTTCCCTTCCGTGCATTGCCTAGCCTTGCGTGGTCGTGCCTTAGCCTTTTTTCACCTTGCCATAGCCTTGCTTGCGTTGCCTTGCTTTGCATTGCATTCCTTGCCTTCCGTTACCCTTTCCTTGCCTTGCCGTGCATTGCCTAGCCGTGCGTTGTCGTGCATTAGCCTTGTCTTGCCTTACCGTGCCTTGCCTTGCGTTACCCTTTCCTTGCCTGGCCGTGCATTGCCTAGCCGTGCGTTGCCGTTCCTTAGCCTTGTTTCCCCTTGCCGTGCCTTGCCTTTTGTTACACGTGCCTTGCCTTGATTTGCCTTGCCTTCCTTTCCTTCCGTTACTCTTTCCTTGCCTAGCCGTGCACTGCCTAGCCTTGCGTTGTCGTGCATTAGACTTGCCTCCCCAAACCGTGCCTTGCCTTGCGTTACCATTTCCTTGCCTTCCGTGCATTGCCTAGCCTTGCGTTGTCGTGCCTTAGCCTTGCCTCCCCTGACCGTGCCTTGCCTTGCGTTGCCCTTTCCTTGCCTTGCAGTGCATTGCCTAGCCGTTCGTTGGCGTGCCTTAGCCTTGTTTGCCCTTGCCGTGCCGTTCCTTCCGTTACCCTTGCCTTGCTTTCCCTTGCCTTCCTTGCCTTCCGTTACTCTTTGCTTGCCTTCCGTGCATTGCCTAGCCTTGCGTTGTCGTGTCTTAGCCTTTTTTCACCTTTCCATAGACTTGCTTGCGTTGCCTTGCTTTGCCTTGCCTTCCTTGCCTTCCGTTACTCTTTGCTTCCCTTCCGTGCATTGCCTAGCCTTGCGTGGTCGTGCCTTAGCCTTTTTTCACCTTGCCATAGCCTTGCTTGCGTTGCCTTGCTTTGCCTTGCATTCCTTGCCTTCTGTTACCCTTTCCTTGCCTTGCCGTGCATTGCCTAGCCGTGCGTTGTCGTGCATTAGCCTTGTCTTGCCTTACCGTGCCTTGCCTTGCGTTACCCTTTCCTTGCCTGGCCGTGCATTGCCTAGCCGTGCGTTGCCGTTCCTTAGCCTTGTTTCCCCTTGCCGTGCCTTGCCTTTTGTTACACGTGCCTTGCCTTGATTTGCCTTGCCTTCCTTTCCTTCCGTTACTCTTTCCTTGCCTAGCCGTGCACTGCCTAGCCTTGCGTTGTCGTGCATTAGACTTGCCTCCCCAAACCGTGCCTTGCCTTGCGTTACCATTTCCTTGCCTTCCGTGCATTGCCTAGCCTTGCGTTGTCGTGCCTTAGCCTTGCCTCGCCTGAACGTGCCTTGCCTTGCGTTACCCTTTCCTTGCCTTGCCGTGCATTGCCTAGCCGTGCGTTGTCGTGCCTTAGCCTTGTTTCCCCTTGCCGTGGCGTTCCTTCAGTTACCCTTCCCTTGCCTTGCTTTCCCTTGCCTTCCTTGCCTTCCGTTACTCTTTGCTTGCCTTCCGTGCATTGCCTCGCCCTGTGTTGTCGTGCCTTAGCCTTTTTTCACCTTGCCATAGCCTTTCTTGCGTTGCCTTGCTTTGCCTTGCCTTCCTGGCCTTCCGTTACTCTTTGCTTGCCTTCCGTGCATTGCCTAGCCTTGCGTGGTCGTGCCTTAGCCTTTTTTCACCTTGCCATAGCCTTGCTTGCGTTGCCTTGCTTTGCCTTGCCTTCCTTGCCTTCCGTTACTCTTTGCTTGCCTTCCGTGCATTGCCTAGCCTTGCGTTGTCGTGCGTTAGACTTGCCTCGCCTGACAGTGCCTTGCCTTGCGTTACCCTTTCCTTGCCTTGCCTTGCACTGCCAAGCCTTGCCTTGTCGTGCATTAGCCTTGCCTTGCCTGACCGTGCCTTGCCTGGCGTTACCCTTTCCTTGCCTTGCCTTGCATTGCCTAGCCGTGCGTTGTCGTGCCTTAGCCTTTTTTCCCCTTGCCGTGCCGTTACTTCCGTTACCCTTGCCTTGCCTTGGTTTCCCTTGCCTTCCTTGGTTTCCGTTACTCTTTGCTTGCCTTCCGTGCATTGCCTAGCCTTGCGCTGTCGTGCATTAGCCTTGCCTTGCCTCACAGTGCCTTGCCTTGCGTTACCTTTTCCTTGGCTGGCCGTGCATTGCCTAGCCGTGCGTTGTGGTGCCTTAGCCTTGTTTCACCTTGCCATAGCCTTGCTTGCTTTGCCTTGCCTTCCTTCCATTCCGTTACTCTTTGCTTGCCTTCCGTGCATTGCCTAGCCTTGCGTTGTCGTGCCTTAGCCTTTTTTCACCTTGCCATAGGCTTGCTTGCGTTGCCTTGCTTTGCCTTGCATTCCTTGCCTTCCGTTACTCTTTGCTTGCCTTCCGTGCATTGCCTAGCCTAGCGTTGTCGTGCCTTAGCCTTGCCTCGCCTAACCGTGCCTTGCCTTGCGTTACCCTTTCCTTGCCTTGCCGTGCATTGCCAAGCCGTGCGTTGTCGTGCATTAGCCCCGCCTTGCCTTACCGTGCCTTGCCTTGCGTTACCCTTTCCTTGCCTGGCCGTGCATTGCTTAGCCTTAAGTTGCCGTACCTTAGCCTTGTTTCCCCTTGCCGTGCCGTGCCTTTTGTTACACTTGCCTTGCCTTGCTTTGCCTTGCCTTCCTTTCCTTCCGTTACTCTTTCCTTGCCTAGCCGTGTACTGCGTAGCCTTGCGTTGTCGTGCATTACCCTTGCCTCGCCTGACCGTGCCTTGCCTTCCGTTACCCTTTCCTTGCCTTGCCGTGCATTGCCTAGCCCTGCGTTGTCGTGCCTTAGCCTTGTTTCCCCTTACCGTGCCGTTCCTTCCGTTACCCTTGCCTTCCCCTGCTTTCCCTTGCCTTCCTTGCCTTCCGTTACTCTTTGCTTGCCTTCGTGCATTGCCTAGCCTTGCGTTGTCGTGCCTTAGCCTTGCGTCGCCTGACCGTGCCTTGCCTTGCGTTACCCTTTCCTTGCCTTGCCGTGCATTGCCTAGCCGTGCGTTGTCGTGCATCAGCCTTGCCTTGCCTCACCGTGCCTTGCCTTGCGTTACGCTTTCCTTGCCTTGCCGTGCATTGCCTAGCCGTGCGTTGCCGTGCCTTAGCCTTGTTTCCCCTTGCCGTGCCGTTCCTTCCGTTACCCTTGCCTTGCCTTGCTTTCCCTTGCCTTCCTTGCGTTCCATTATTCTTTGCGTGCCTTCCGTGCATTGCCTAGCCTTGCGTTGTCGTGCCTTAGCCTTGCCTCGCCTGACCGTGCCTTGCCTTGCGTTACCCTTACCTTGCCTTGCCCTGCATTGCCTAGCCGTTAGTTGTCGTGCCTTAGCCTTGTTTGCCCTTGCCGTGCCGTTCCTTCCGTTACCCTTGCCTTGCTTTCCCTTGCCTTCCTTGCCTTCCGTTACTCTTTGCTTGCCTTCCGTGCATTGCCTAGCCTTGCGTTGTCGTGTCTTAGCCTTTTTTCACCTTTCCATAGACTTGCTTGCGTTGCCTTGCTTTGCCTTGCCTTCCTTGCCTTCCGTTACTCTTTGCTTCCCTTCCGTGCATTGCCTAGCCTTGCGTGGTCGTGCCTTAGCCTTTTTTCACCTTGCCATAGCCTTGCTTGCGTTGCCTTGCTTTGCATTGCATTCCTTGCCTTCCGTTACCCTTTCCTTGCCTTGCCGTGCATTGCCTAGCCGTGCGTTGTCGTGCATTAGCCTTGTCTTGCCTTACCGTGCCTTGCCTTGCGTTACCCTTTCCTTGCCTGGCCGTGCATTGCCTAGCCGTGCGTTGCCGTTCCTTAGCCTTGTTTCCCCTTGCCGTGCCTTGCCTTTTGTTACACGTGCCTTGCCTTGATTTGCCTTGCCTTCCTTTCCTTCCGTTACTCTTTCCTTGCCTAGCCGTGCACTGCCTAGCCTTGCGTTGTCGTGCATTAGACTTGCCTCCCCAAACCGTGCCTTGCCTTGCGTTACCCTTTCCTTACCTTGCCCTGCATTGCCTAGCCCTGTGTTGTCGTGCCTTAGCCTTGTTTCCCCTTGCCGTGCCGTTCCTTCCGTTACCCTTGTCTTGCCTTGCTTTCCCTTGCTTTCCTTGCCTTCCGTTACTCTTTGCTTTCCTTCCGTGCATTGCCTAGCCTTGCGTTGTCGTGCCTTAGCCTTGCCTCGCCTGACAGTGCCTTGCTTTGCGTTACCCTTTCCTTGCCTTGCCGTGCACTGCCAAGCCTTGCCTTGTCGTGCATTAGCCTTGCCTTGCCTGACCGTGCCTTGCCTTGCGTTACCCTTTCCTTGCCTTGCCGTGCATTGCCTAGCCGTGCGTTGTCGTGCCTTAGCCTTGTTTCCCCTTGCCGTGCCGTTACTTCCGTTACCCTTGCCTTGCCTTGGTTTCCCTTGCCTTCCTTGGTTTCCGTTACTCTTTCCTTGCCTTGCCGTGCATTGCCTAGCCTTGCGTTGTCGTGCATTAGCCTTGCCTTGCCTCACCGTGCCTTGCCTTGCGTTACCCTTTCCTTGCCTTGCCGTGCATTGCCTAGCCGTGCGTTGTGGTGCCTTAGCCTTGTTTCACCTTGCCATAGCATTGCTTGCTTTGCCTTGCCTTCCTTCCATTCCGTTACTCTTTGCTTGCCTTCCGTGCATTGCCTAGCCTTGCGTTGTCGTGCCTTAGCCTATTTTCACCTTGCCATAGCCTTGCCTTCCTTGCCTTCCGTTACTCTTTGCTTGCCTTCCGTGCATTGCCTAGCCTTGCGTTGTCGTGCCTTAGCCTTTTTTAACCTTGCCATAGACTTGCTTGCGTTGCCTTGCTTTGCCTTGCATTCCTTGCCTTCCGTTACTCTTTGCTTGCCTTCCGTGCATTGCCTAGCCTTGCGTTGTCGTGCGTTAGCCTTGCCTCGCCTGACAGTGCCTTGCCTTGCGTTACCCTTTCCTTGCCTTGCCTTGCACTGCCAAGCCTTGCCTTGTCGTGCATTAGCCTTGCCTTGCCTGACCGTGCCTTGCCTGGCGTTACCCTTTCCTTGCCTTGCCTTGCATTGCCTAGCCGTGCGTTGTCGTGCCTTAGCCTTCTTTCCCCTTGCCGTGCCGTTACTTCCGTTACCCTTGCCTTGCCTTGGTTTCCCTTGCCTTCCTTGGTTTCCGTTACTCTTTGCTTGCCTTCCGTGCATTGCCTAGCCTTGCGCTGTCGTGCATTAGCCTTGCCTTGCCTCACAGTGCCTTGCCTTGCGTTACCTTTTCCTTGGCTGGCCGTGCATTGCCTAGCCGTGCGTTGTGGTGCCTTAGCCTTGTTTCACCTTGCCATAGCCTTGCTTGCTTTGCCTTGCCTTCCTTCCATTCCGTTACTCTTTGCTTGCCTTCCGTGCATTGCCTAGCCTTGCGTTGTCGTGCCTTAGCCTTTTTTCACCTTGCCATAGACTTGCTTGCGTTGCCTTGCTTTGCCTTGCATTCCTTGCCTTCCGTTACTCTTTGCTTGCCTTCCGTGCATTGCCTAGCCTAGCGTTGTCGTGCCTTAGCCTTGCCTCGCCTAACCGTGCCTTGCCTTGCGTTACCCTTTCCTTGCCTTGCCGTGCATTGCCAAGCCGTGCGTTGTCGTGCATTAGCCCCGCCTTGCCTTACCGTGCCTTGCCTTGCGTTACCCTTTCCTTGCCTGGCCGTGCATTGCTTAGCCTTGCGTTGCCGTACCTTAGCCTTGTTTCCCCTTGCCGTGCCGTGCCTTTTGTTACACTTGCCTTGCCTTGCTTTGCCTTGCCTTCCTTTCCTTCCGTTACTCTTTCCTTGCCTAGCCGTGTACTGCGTAGCCTTGCGTTGTCGTGCATTACCCTTGCCTCGCCTGACCGTGCCTTGCCTTCCGTTACCCTTTCCTTGCCTTGCCGTGCATTGCCTAGCCCTGCGTTGTCGTGCCTTAGCCTTGTTTCCCCTTACCGTGCCGTTCCTTCCGTTACCCTTGCCTTCCCCTGCTTTCCCTTGCCTTCCTTGCCTTCCGTTACTCTTTGCTTGCCTTTCGTGCATTGCCTAACTTGCGTTGTCGTGCCTTAGCCTTGCGTCGCCTGACCGTGCCTTGCCTTGCGTTACCCTTTCCTTGCCTTGCCGTGCATTGCCTAGCCGTGCGTTGTCGTGCATCAGCCTTGCCTTGCCTCACCGTGCCTTGCCTTGCGTTACGCTTTCCTTGCCTTGCCGTGCATTGCCTAGCCGTGCGTTGCCGTGCCTTAGCCTTGTTTCCCCTTGCCGTGCCGTTCCTTCCGTTACCCTTGCCTTGCCTTGCTTTCCCTTGCCTTCCTTGCGTTCCATTATTCTTTGCGTGCCTTCCGTGCATTGCCTAGCCTTGCGTTGTCGTGCCTTAGCCTTGCCTCGCCTGACCGTGCCTTGCCTTGCGTTACCCTTACCTTGCCTTGCCCTGCATTGCCTAGCCGTTAGTTGTCGTGCCTTAGCCTTGTTTGCCCTTGCCGTGCCGTTCCTTCCGTTACCCTTGCCTTGCTTTCCCTTGCCTTCCTTGCCTTCCGTTACTCTTTGCTTGCCTTCCGTGCATTGCCTAGCCTTGCGTTGTCGTGTCTTAGCCTTTTTTCACCTTTCCATAGACTTGCTTGCGTTGCCTTGCTTTGCCTTGCCTTCCTTGCCTTCCGTTACTCTTTGCTTGCCTTCCGTGCATTGCCTAGCCTTGCGTGGTCGTGCCTTAGCCTTTTTTCACCTTGCCATAGCCTTGCTTGCGTTGCCTTGCTTTGCATTGCATTCCTTGCCTTCCGTTACCCTTTCCTTGCCTTGCCGTGCATTGCCTAGCCGTGCGTTGTCGTGCATTAGCCTTGTCTTGCCTTACCGTGCCTTCCCTTGCGTTACCCTTTCCTTGCCTGGCCGTGCATTGCCTAGCCGTGCGTTGTCGTGCCTTAGCCTTGTTTCCCCTTGCCGTGCCTTGCCTTTTGTTATACTTGCCTTGCCTGGATTTGCCTTGCCTTCCTTTCCTTCCGTTACTCTTTCCTTGCCTAGCTGTGCACTGCCTAGCCTTGCGTTGTCGTGCATTAGACTTGCCTCCCCAAACAGTGCCTTGCCTTGCGTTACCATTTCCTTGCCTTCCGTGCATTGCCTAGCCTTGGTTAGTCGTGCCTTAGCCTTGCCTCGCCTGAACGTGCCTTGCCTTGCGTTACCCTTTCCTTGCCTTGCAGTGCATTGCCTAGCCGTTCGTTGTCGTGCCTTAGCCTTGTTTGCCCTTGCCGTGCCGTTCCTTCAGTTACTCTTGCCTTGCTTTCCCTTGCCTTCCTTGCCTTCCCTTACTCTTTGTTTGCCTTCCGTGCATTGCCTAGCCTTGCGTTGTCGTGTCTTAGCCTTTTTTCACCTTGCCATAGCCTTGCTTGCGTTGCCTTGCTTTGCCTTGCCATCCTTGCCTTCCGTTACTCTTTGCTTGCCTTCCGTGCATTGCCTAGCCTTGCGTGGTCGTGCCTTAGCCTTTTTTCACCTTGCCATAGCCTTGCTTGCGTTGCCTTGCTTTGCCTTGCATTCCTTGCCTTCCGTTACTCTTTGCTTGCCTTCCGTGCATTGCCTAGCCTTGGGTTGTCGTGCATTAGCCTTGCCTCCCCAAACCGTGCCTTGCCTTGCGTTACCCTTTCCTTGCCTTGCCCTTCATTGCCTAGCCCTGTGTTGTCGTGCCTTAGCCTTGTTTCCCCTTGCCGTGCCGTTCCTTCCGTTACCCTTGTCTTGCCTTGCTTTCCCTTGCTTTCCTTGCCTTCCGTTACTCTTTGCTTTCCTTCCGTGCATTGCCTAGCCTTGCGTTGTCGTGCCTTAGCCTTGCCTCGCCTGACAGTGCCTTGCTTTGCGTTACCCTTTCCTTGCCTTGCCGTGCACTGCCAAGCCTTGCCTTGTCGTGCATTAGCCTTGCCTTGCCTGACCGTGCCTTGCCTGGCGTTACCCTTTCCTTGACTTGCCGTGCATTGCCTAGCCGTGCGTTGTCGTGCCTTAGCCTTGTTTCCCCTTGCCGTGCCGTTACTTCCGTTACCCTTGCCTTGCCTTGGTTTCCTTTGCCTTCCTTGGTTTCCGTTACTCTTTGCTTGCCTTCCGTGCATTGCCTAGCCTTGCGCTGTCGTGCATTAGCCTTGCCTTGCCTCACGGTGCCTTGCCTTGCGTTACCTTTTCCTTGGCTGGCCGTGCATTGCCTAGCCGTGCGTTGTGGTGCCTTAGCCTTGTTTCACCTTGCCATAGCCTTGCTTGCTTTGCCTTGCCTTCCTTCCATTCCGTTACTCTTTGCTTGCCTTCCGTGCATTGCCTAGCCTTGCGTTGTCGTGCCTTAGCCTATTTTCACCTTGCCATAGACTTGCTTGCGTTGCCTTGCTTTGCCTTGCATTCCTTGCCTTCCGTTACTCTTTGCTTGCCTTCCGTGCATTGCCTAGCCTTGCGTGGTCGTGCCTTAGCCTTTTTTCACCTTGCCATAGCCTTGCTTGCGTTGCCTTGCTTTGCCTTGCATTCCTTGCCTTCCGTTACTCTTTGCTTGCCTTCCGTGCATTGCCTAGCCTTGGGTTGTCGTGCATTAGCCTTGCCTCCCCAAATCGTGCCTTGCCTTGCGTTACCCTTTCCTTGCCTTGCCCTGCATTGCCTAGCCCTGCGTTGTCGTGCCTTAGCCTTGTTTCCCCTTGCCGTGCCGTTCCTTCCGTTACCCTTGCCTTGCCTTGCTTTCCCTTCCTTTCCTTGCCTTCCGTTACTCTTTGCTTTCCTTCCGTGCATTGCCTAGCCTTGCGTTGTCGTGCCTTAGCCTTGCCTCGCCTGACAGTGCCTTGCCTTGCGTTACCCTTTCCTTGCCTTGCATTGCACTGCCAAGCCTTGCCTTGTCGTGCATTAGCCTTGCCTTGCCTGACCGTGCCTTGCCTGGCGTTACCCTTTCCTTACCTTGCCTTGCATTGCCTAGCCGTGCGTTGTCGTGCCTTAGCCTTGTTTCCCCTTGCCGTGCCGTTACTTCCGTTACCCTTGCCTTGCCTTGGTTTCCCTTGCCTTCCTTGGTTTCCGTTACTCTTTGCTTGCCTTCCGTGCATTGCCTAGCCTTGCGCTGTCGTGCATTAGCCTTGCCTTGCCTCACAGTGCCTTGCCTTGCGTTACCTTTTCCTTGGCTGGCCGTGCATTGCCTAGCCGTGCGTTGTGGTGCCTTAGCCTTGTTTCACCTTGCCATAGCGTTGCTTGCTTTGCCTTGCCTTCCTTCCATTCCGTTACTCTTTGCTTGCCTTCCGTGCATTGCCTAGCCTTGCGTTGTCGTGCCTTAGCCTTTTTTCACCTTGCCATAGACTTGCTTGCGTTGCCTTGCTTTGCCTTGCATTCCTTGCCTTCCGTTACTCTTTGCTTGCCTTCCGTGCATTGCCTAGCCTAGCGTTGTCGTGCCTTAGCCTTGCCTCGCCTAACCGTGCCTTGCCTTGCGTTACCCTTTCCTTGCCTTGCCGTGCATTGCCAAGCCATGCGTTGTCGTGCATTAGCCCCGCCTTGCCTTACCGTGCCTTGCTTTGCGTTACCCTTTCCTTGCCTGGCCGTGCATTGCTTGGCCTTACGTTGCCGTACCTTAGCCTTGTTTCCCCTTGCCGTGCCGTGCCTTTTGTTACACTTGCCTTGCCTTGCTTTGCCTTGCCTTCCTTTCCTTCCGTTACTCTTTCCTTGCCTAGCCGTGTACTGCGTAGCCTTGCGTTGTCGTGCATTACCCTTGCCTCGCCTGACCGTGCCTTGCCTTGCGTTACCCTTTCCTTGCCTTGCCTTGCATTGCCTAGCCGTGCGTTGTCGTGCCTTAGCCTTGTTTCCCCTTGCCGTGCCGTTACTTCCGTTACCCTTGCCTTGCCTTGGTTTCCCTTGCCTTCCTTGGTTTCCGTTACTCTTTGCTTGCCTTCCGTGCATTGCCTAGCCTTGCGCTGTCGTGCATTAGCCTTGCCTTGCCTCACAGTGCCTTGCCTTGCGTTACCTTTTCCTTGGCTGGCCGTGCATTGCCTAGCCGTGCGTTGTGGTGCCTTAGCCTTGTTTCACCTTGCCATAGCCTTGCTTGCTTTGCCTTGCCTTCCTTGCCTTCCGTTACTCTTTGCTTGCCTTCCGTGCATTGCCTAGCCTTGCGTTGTCGTGCCTTAGCCTTTTTTCACCTTGCCATAGACTTGCTTGCGTTGCCTTGCTTTGCATTGCATTCCTTGCCTTCCGTTACCCTTTCCTTGCCTTGCCGTGCATTGCCTAGCCGTGCGTTGTCGTGCATTAGCCTTGTCTTGCCTTACCGTGCCTTGCCTTGCGTTACCCTTTCCTTGCCTGGCCGTGCATTGCCTAGCCGTGCGTTGCCGTTCCTTAGCCTTGTTTCCCCTTGCCGTGCCTTGCCTTTTGTTACACTTGCCTTGCCTTGCTTTGCCTTGCCTTCCTTTCCTTCCGTTACTCTTTCCTTGCCTAGCCGTGCACTGCCTAGCCTTGCGTTGTCGTGCATTAGACTTGCCTCCCCAAAGCGTGCCTTGCCTTGCGTGACCATTTCCTTGCCTTCCGTGCATTGCCTAGCCTTGCGTAGTCGTGCCTTAGCCTTGCCTCGCCTGACCGTGCCTTGCCTTGCTTTACGCTTTCCTTGCCTTGCAGTGCATTGCCTAGCCGTTCGTTGTCGTGCCTTAGCCTTGTTTCCCCTTGCCGTGCCGTTCCTTCAGTTACCCTTGCCTTGCTTTCCCTTGCCTTCCTTGCCTTCCGTTACTCTTTGCTTGCCTTCCGTGCATTGCCTAGCCTTGCGTTGTCGTGTCTTAGCCTTTTTTCACCTTGCCATAGACTTGCTTGCGTTGCCTTGCTTTCCCTTGCCTTCCTTGCCTTCCGTTACTCTTTGCTTGCCTTCCGTGCATTGCGTAGCCTTGCGTTGTCGTGCTTTAGCCTTTTTTCACCTTGCCATAGCCTTGCTTGCGTTGCCTTGCTTTGCCTTGCATTCCTTGCCTTCCGTTACTCTTTGCTTGCCTTCAGTGCATTGCCTAGCCTTGCGTTGTCGTGCATTAGCCTTGCCTCCCCAAACCGTGCCTTGCCTTGCGTTACCCTTTCCTTGCCTTGCCCTGCATTGCCTAGCCCTGTGTTGTCGTGCCTTAGCCTTGTTTCCCCTTGCCGTGCCGTTCCTTCCGTTACCCTTGCCTTGCCTTGCGTTGTCGTGCCTTAGCCTTGTTTCCCCTTGCCGTGCCGTTCCTTCCGTTACCCTTGCCTTGCCTTGCTTTCCCTTGCCTTCCTTGCGTTCCGTTATTCTTTGCTTGCCTTCCGTGCATTGCCTAGCCTTGCGTTGTCGTGCCTTAGCCTTGCCTCGCCTGACCGTGTCTTGCCTTGCGTTACCCTTACCTTGCCTTGCCCTGCATTGCCTAGCCGTTCGTTGTCGTGCCTTAGCCTTGTTTGCCCTTGCCGTGCCGTTCCTTCCATTACCCTTGCCTTGCTTTCCCTTGCCTTCCTTGCCTTCCGTTACTCTTTGCTTGCCTTCCGTGCATTGCCTAGCCTTGCGTTGTCGTGTCTTAGCCTTTTTTCACCTTGCCATAGCCTTGCTTGCGTTGCCTTGCTTTGCCTTGCCTTCCTTGCCTTCCGTTACGCTTTGCTTCCCTTCCGTGCATTGCCTAGACTTGCGTGGTCGTGCCTTAGCCTTTTTTCACCATGCCATAGCCTTGCTTGCTTTGCCTTGCTTTGCATTGCATTCCTTGCCTTCCGTTACTCTTTGCTTGCCTTCCGTGCATTGCCTAGCCTTGCGTGGTCGTGCCTTAGCCTTTTTTCACCTTGCCATAGCCTTGCTTGCGTTGCCTTGCTTTGCCTTGCATTCCTTTTCTTCCGTTACTCTTTGCTTGCCTTCCGTGCATTGCCTAGCCTTGCGTTGTCGTGCATTAGCCTTGCCTCCCCAAACCGTGCCTTGCCTTGCGTTACCCTTTCCTTGCCTTGCCGTGCATTGCCTAGCCCTGTGTTGTCGTGCCTTAGCCTTGTTTCCCCTTGCCGTGCCGTTCCTTTCGTTACCCTTGCCTTCCCCTGCTTTCCCTTGCCTTCCTTGCCTTGCGTTACCCTTTCCTTGCCTTGCCGTGCATTGCCTAGCCTTGCGTTGTCGTGCCTTAGCCTTGTTTCCCCTTACCGTGCCGTTCCTTCCGTTACCGTTGCCTTCCCCTGCTTTCCCTTGCCTTCCTTGCCTTCCGTTACTCTTTGCTTGCCTTCCGTGCATTGCCTAGCCTTGCGTTGTCGTGCCTTAGCCTTGCCTCGCCTGACCGTGCCTTGCCTTGCGTTACCCTTTCCTTGCCTTGCCGTGCATTGCCTAGCCGTGCGTTGTCGTGCATCAGCCTTGCCTTGCCTCACCGTGCCTTGCCTTGCGTTACCCTTTCCTTGCCTTGCCGTGCATTGCCTAGCCGTGCGTTGCCGTGCCTTAGCCTTGTTTCCCCTTGCCGTGCCGTTCCTTCCGTTACCCTTGCCTTGCCTTGCTTTCCCTTGCCTTCCTTGCCTTCCGTTACTCTTTGCTTGCCTTCCGTGAATTGCCTAGCCTTGCGTTGTCGTGCATTAGCCTTGCCTCCCCAAACCGTGCCTTGCCTTGCGTTACCCTTTCCTTGCCTTGCCCTGCATTGCCTAGAACTGTGTTGTCGTGCCTTAGCCTTGTTTCCCCTTACCGTGCCGTTCCTTTCGTTACCCTTGCCTTCCCCTGCTTTCCTTTGCATTCCTTGCCTTCCGTTACTCTTTGCTTGCCTTCCGTGCATTGCCTAGCCTTGCGTTGTCGTGCCTTAGCCTTGTTTCCCCTTGCCGTGCAGTTCCTTCCCTTACACTTGACTTGCCTTGCTTTCCCTTGCCTTCCTTGCCTTCCGTTACTCTTTGCTTACCTTCCGTGCATTGCCTAGCCTTCCGTTGTCGTGCATTAGCCTTGCATTTCCTGACCGTGCCTTGCCTTGCGTTACCCTTTCCTTGCCTTGCCGTGCATTGCCTAGCCGTGCGTTGTCGTGCATTAGCCTTGTCTAACCTTACCGTGCCTCGCCTTGCGTTACCCTTTCCTTGCCTGGCCGTGCATTGCCGAGCCGTGCGTTGCCGTTCCTTAGCCTTGTTTCCCCTTGCCGTGCCGTACCTTTTGTTACACTTGCCTTGCCTTCCTTTGCCTTGCCTTCCTTTCCTTCCGTTACTCTTTCCTTGCCTAGCCGTGCACTGCCTAGCCTTGCGTTGTCGTGCATTAGCCTGGCCTCCCCAAACCGTGTCTTGACTTGCGTTACCATTTCCTTGCCTTGCCCTGCATTGCCTAGCCGTGCGTTACCGTGCCTTAGCCTTGTTTCCCCTTGCCGTGCCGTTCCTTCAGTTAACCTTGCCTTGCCTTGCTTTCCCTTGCCTTCCTTGCGTTCCGTTACTCTTTGCTTGCCTTCCGTGCATTGCCTAGCCTTGCGTTTTCGTGCCTTAGACTTGCCTCGCCTGTCCGTGCCTTGCCTTGCGTTACCCTTTCCTTGCCTTGCCATGCATTGCCTAGCCGTGCGTTGTCGTGCCTTAGCATCGCCTTGCCTTGCTGTGCCTTGCCTTGCGTTACCCTTTCCTTGCCTTGCCGTGCATTGCCTAGCCGTGCGTTGTCGTGCCTTAGCCTTGTTTCCCATTGCCGTGCCATGCCTTTTGTTACACTTGCCTTGCCTTGCTTTGCCTTGCCTTCCTTTCCTTCCGTTACTCTTTCCTTGCCTAGCCGTGCCCTGCGTAGCCTTGCGTTGTCGTGCATTACCCTTGCCTCGCCTGACCGTGCCTTGCCTTGCATTACCCTTTCCTTTCCTTGCCGTGCATTGCCTAGCCCTGCGTTGTCGTGCCTTAGTCTTGTTTCCCCTTACCGTGCCGTTCTTTCCGTTACCCTTGCCTTCCCCTCCTTTCCCTTGCCTTCCTTGCCTTCCGTTACTCTTTGCTTGCCTTCCGTGCATTGCCTAGCCTTGCGTTGTCGTGCCTTAGCCTTGCCTCGCCTCACCGTGCCTTGCCTTGCGTTACCCTTTCCTTGCCTTGCCGTGCATTGCCTAGCCGTGCGTTGTCGTGCATCAGCCTTGCCTTGCCTCACCGTGCCTTGCCTTGCGTTACCCTTTCCTTCCCTTGCCGTGCATTGCCTAGCCGTGCGTTGCCGTGCCTTAGCCTTGTTTCCCCTTGCCGTGCCGTTCCTTCCGTTACCCTTGCCTTGCCTTGCTTTCCCTTGCCTTCCTTGCCTTCCGTTACTCTTTGCTTGCCTTCCGTTCATTGCCTAGCCTTGCGTTGTCGTGCATTAGCCTTGCCTCCCCAAATCGTGCCTTGCCTTGCGTTACCCTTTCCTTGCCTTGCCCTGCATTGCCTAGCCCTGTGTTGTCGTGCCTTAGCGTTGTTTCCCCTTACCGTGCCGTTCCTTTCGTTACCCTTGCCTTCCCCTGCTTTCCTTTGCATTCCTTGCCTTCCGTTACTCTTTGCTTGCCTTCCGTGCATTGCCTAGCCTTTCGTTGTCGTGTCTTAGCCTTTTTTCCCCTTGCCGTGCCGTGCCTGTTGTTACACTTGCCTTGCCATGCTTTGCCTTGCCTTCCTTTCCTTCCGTTACCCTTTCCTTGCCTTGCCGTGCATTGCCTAGCCGTGCGTTGCCGTGCCTTAGCCTTGTTTCCCCTTGCCGAGCCGTTCCTTCCGTTACCCTTGCCTTGCCTTGGTTTCCCTTGCCTTCCTTGCCTTCCGTTACTCTTTGCTTGCCTTCCGTGCATTGCCTAGCCTTGCGTTGTCGTGCATTAGCCTTGCCTCTCCTGACCGTGCCTTGCCTTGCGTTACCCTTTCCTTGCCTTGCAGTGCATTGCCTAGCCGTGCGTTGTCGTGCATTAGCCTTGTCTTGCCTTACCGTGCCTTGCCTTGCGTTACCCTTTCCTTGCCTGGCCGTGCATTGCCTAGCCGTGCGTTGCCGTTCCT
Source organism: Macrotis lagotis (assembly GCF_037893015.1). Classification (NCBI taxonomy): domain Eukaryota; kingdom Metazoa; phylum Chordata; class Mammalia; order Peramelemorphia; family Peramelidae; genus Macrotis; species Macrotis lagotis. The sequence goes on from NW_027421976.1 coordinate 39,252, forward strand.
TAGCCTTGTTTCCCGTTGCCGTGCCTTGCCTTTTGTTACACTTGCCTTGCCTTACTTTGCCTTGCCTTCCTTTCCTTCCGTTACTCTTTCCTTGCCTAGCCGTGCACTGCCTATCCTTGCGTTGTCGTGCATTAGCCTTGCCTCCCCAAACCGTGCCTTGCCTTGCGTTACCATTTCCTTGCCTTGCCCTGCATTGCCTAGCCGTGCGTTGCCGTGCCTTAGCCTTGTTTCCCCTTGCCGTGCCGTTCCTTCCGGTAACCTTGCCTTGCCTTGCTTTCCCTTGCCTTCCTTGCGTTCCGTTACTCTTTGCTTGCCTTCCGTGCATTGCCTAGACTTGCGTTGTCGTGCCTTAGCCTTGCCTCGCCTGACCGTGCCTTGCCTTGCGTTACCCTTTCCTTGCCTTGCAGTGCATTGCCTAGCAGTGCGTTGTCGTGCCTTAGCCTTGTTATCCCTTGCCGTGCCGTTCTTTCCGTTACCATTGCCTTGCCTTGCTTTCCCTTAGCTTCCTTGCCTTCCGTTACTCTTTGCTTGCCTTCCGTGCATTGCCTAGCCTTGCCTTGTCGTGTCTTATCCTTTTTTCACCTTACCATAGCCTTGCTTGCGTTGCCTTGCTTTCCCTTGCCTTCCTTGCTTTCCGTTACTCTTTGCTTGCCTTCCGTGCATTGCCTAGCCTTGCGTTGTCGTGCCTTAGCCTTTTTTCCCCTTGCCATAGCCTTGCTTGCGTTGCCTTGCTTTGTCTTGCATTCCTTGCCTTCCGTTACTCTTTACTTGCCTTCCGTGCATTGCCTAGCCTTGCGTTGTCGTGCATTAGCCTTGCCTTGCCTCAACGTGCCTTGCCTTCCGTTAAACTTTCCTTGCCTGGCCGTGCATTGCCTAGCCGTGCGTTGCCGTGCCTCAGCCTTGTTTCCCCTTGCCGTGCCGTGCCTTTTGTTATACTTGCCTTGCCTTGCTTTGCCTTGCCTTCCTTTCCTTCCGTTACTCTTTCCTTGCCTAGCCGTGCACTGCCTAGCCTTGCGTTGTCGTGCCTTAGCCTTGCCTCGCCTGACCGTGCCTTGCCTTGCGTTACCCTTTCCTTGCCTTGCCCTGCATTGCCTAGCCCTGTGTTGTCGTGCCTTAGCCTTGTTTCCCCTTACCGTGCCGTTCCTTTCGTTACCCTTGCCTTCCCCTGCTTTCCCTTGCATTCCTTGCCTTCCGTTACTCTTTGCTTGCCTTCCGTGCATTGCCTAGCCTTGCGTTGTCGTGCCTTAGCCTTGCCTCGCCTGACAGTGCCTTGCCTTGCGTTACCCTTTCCTTGCCTTGCCGTGCACTGCCTAGCCTTGCCTTGTCGTGCATTAGCCTTGCCTTGCCTGACCGTGCCTTGCCTGGCGTTACCCTTTCCTTGCCTTGCCGTGCATTGCCTAGCCGTGCGTTGTCGTGCCTTAGCCTTGTTTCCCCTTGCCGTGCCGTTACTTCCGTTACCCTTGCCTTGCCTTTGTTTCCCTTGCCTTCCTTGGTTTCCGTTACTCTCTGCTTGCCTTCCGTGCATTGCCTAGCCTTGCGCTGTCGTGCATTAGCCTTGCCTTGCCTCACAGTGCCTTGCCTTGCGTTACCTTTTCCTTGGCTGGCCGTGCATTGCCTAGCCGTGCGTTGTGGTACCTTAGCCTTGTTTCACCTTGCCATATCCTTGCTTGCTTTGCCTTGCCTTCCTTCCATTCCGTTACTCTTTGCTTGCCTTCCGTGCATTGCCTAGCCTTGCGTTGTCGTGCCTTAGCCTTTTTTCACCTTGCCATAGACTTGCTTGCGTTGCCTTGCTTTGCCTTGCATTCCTTGCCTTCCGTTACTCTTTGCTTGCCTTCCGTGCATTGCCTAGCCTAGAGTTGTCGTGCCTTAGCCTTGCCTCGCCTAACCGTGCCTTGCCTTGCGTTACCCTTTCCTTGCCTTGCCGTGCATTGCCAAACCGTGCGTTGTCGTGCATTAGCCTCGCCTTGCCTTACCTTGCCTTGCCTTGCGTTACCCTTTCCTTGCCTGGCTGTGCATTGCTTAGACTTGCGTTGCCGTACCTTAGCCTTGTTTCCCCTTGCCGTGCCGTTCCTTCCGTTACCATTGCCTTTCCTTGCTTTCCCTTGCCTTCCTTACCTTCCGTTACTCTTTGCTTGCCTTCCGTGCATTGCCTAGCCTTGCGTTGTCGTGCCTTAGCCTTATCTCGCCTGACCGTGCCTTCCTTTGCTTTAAGCTTTCCTTGCATTGTCGTGCATTGCCTAGCCTTGCGTTGTCGTGCATTAACCTTGCCTAGCCTCACCGTGCCTTGCCTTGCGTTACCCTTTCCTTGCCTTGCCGTGCATTTCCTAGCCGTGTGTTGTCGTGCCTTAGCCTTGTTACCCCTTGCCGTGCCGTTCCTTCCGTTACCCTTGCCTTCCCTTGCTTTCCCTTTAATTCCTTGCATTCCGTTACTCCTTGCTTGCTTTCCGTGCATTGCCTATCCTTGCGTTGGCTTTCCTTAGCCTTGCCTCGCCTGACCGTGCTTTCCCATGCGTTACCCTTTCCTTGCCTTGCCGTGCATTGCCTAGCGTGCGTTGTCGTACCTTAGCCTTGTTTCCCCCATGCCGTGCCGTTCCTTCCGTTACCCTTGCCTTCCCTTGCTTTCACTTTCCTTCCTTGCATTCCGCATTCCGTTACTCCTTGCTTGCTTTCCGTGCATTGCCTAGCCTTGCGTTTTCGTGCCTTAGCCTTGACTCGCCTCACCGTGCCTTGCCTTGCGTTACCCTTTCCTTGCCTTGCCGTGCATTGCCTAGCCGTGCGTTGTCGTGCATCAGCCTTGCCTTGCCTCACCGTGCCTTGCCTTGCGTTACCCTTTCCTTGCCTTGCCGTGCATTGCCTAGCCGTGCGTTGCCGTGCCTTAGCCTTGTTTCCCCTTGCCGTGCCGTTCCTTCCGTTACCCTTGCCTTGCCTTGCTTTCCCTTGCCTTCCTTGCCTTCCGTTACTCTTTGCTTGCCTTCCGTTCATTGCCTAGCCTTGCGTTGTCGTGCATTAGCCTTGCCTCCCCAAATCGTGCCTTGCCTTGCGTTACCCTTTCCTTGAGTTGCCCTGCATTGCCTAGCCCTGTGTTGTCGTGCCTTAGCGTTGTTTCCCCTTACCGTGCCGTTCCTTTCGTTACCCTTGCCTTCCCCTGCTTTCCTTTGCATTCCTTGCCTTCCGTTACTCTTTGCTTGCCTTCCGTGCATTGCCTAGCCTTTCGTTGTCGTGCCTTAGCCTTGTTTCCCCTTGCCGTGCCGTGCCTGTTGTTACACTTGCCTTGCCATGCTTTGCCTTGCCTTCCTTTCCTTCCGTTACCCTTTCCTTGCCTTGCCGTGCATTGCCTAGCCGTGCGTTGTCGTGCCTTAGCCTTGTTTCCCCTTGCCGTGCCGTTCCTTCCGTTACCCTTGCCTTGCCTTGCTTTCCCTTGCCTTCCTTGCCTTCTGTTACTCTTTGCTTGCCTTCCGTGCATTGCCTAGCCTTGCGTTGTCGTGCATTAGCCTTGCCTCTCCTGACCGTGCCTTGCCTTGCGTTACCCTTTCCTTGCCTTGCAGTGCATTGCCTAGCCGTGCGTTGTCGTGCATTAGCCTTGTCTTGCCTTACCGTGCCTTGCCTTGCGTTACCCTTTCCTTGCCTGGCCGTGCATTGCCTAGCCGTGCGTTGCCGTTCCTTAGCCTTGTTTCCCGTTGCCGTGCCTTGCCTTTTGTTACACTTGCCTTGCCTTGCTTTGCCTTGCCTTCCTTTCCTTCCGTTACTCTTTCCTTGCCTAGCCGTACACTGCCTATCCTTGCGTTGTCGTGCATTAGCCTTGCCTCCCCAAACCGTGCCTTGCCTTGCGTTACCATTTCCTTGCCTTGCCCTGCATTGCCTAGCCCTGCGTTGCCGTGCCTTAGCCTTGTTTCCCCTTGCCGTGCCGTTCCTTCCGTTAACCTTGCCTTGCCTTGCTTTCCCTTGCCTTCCTTGCCTTCCGTTACTCTTTGCTTGCCTTCCGTGCATTGCCTAGACTTGCGTTGTCGTGCCTTAGCCTTGCCTCGCCTGACCGTGCCTTGCCTTGCGTTACCCTTTCCTTGCCTTGCAGTGCATTGCCTAGCAGTGCGTTGTCGTGCCTTAGCCTTGTTTCCCCTTGCCGTGCCGTTCTTTCCGTTACCATTGCCTTGCCTTGCTTTCCCTTAGCTTCCTTGCCTTCCGTTACTCTTTGCTTGCCTTCCGTGCATTGCCTAGCCTTGCGTTGTCGTGCCTTATCCTTTTTTCACCTTGCCATAGACTTGCTTGCGTTGCCTTGCTTTGCCTTGCCTTCCTTGCCTTCCGTTACTCTTTGCTTGCCTTCCGTGCATTGCCTAGCCTTGCGTTGTCGTGCCTTAGCCTTGCCTCGCCTGACCGTGCCTTGCCTTGCGTTACCCTTTCCTTGCCTTGCCGTGCATTGCCTAGCCGTGCGTTGTCGTGCATCAGCCTTGCCTTGCCTCACCGTGCCTTGCCTTGCGTTACCCTTTCCTTGCCTTGCCGTGCATTGCCTAGCCGTGCGTTGCCGTGCCTTAGCCTTGTTTCCCCTTGCCGTGCCGTTCCTTCCGTTACCCTTGCCTTGCCTTGCTTTCCCTTGCCTTCCTTGCCTTCCGTTACTCTTTGCTTGCCTTCCGTGCATTGCCTAGCCTTGCGTTGTCGTGCCTTAGCCTTGCCTTGCCTCACCGTGCCTTGCCTTGCGTTACCCTTTCCTTGCCTTGCCCTGCATTGCCTAGCCGTGCGTTGTCGTGCCTTAGCCTTGTTTCCCCTTGCCGTGCCGTTCCTTCCGTTACCCTTGCCTTGCCTTGCTTTCCCTTGCCTTCCTTGCGTTCCGTTATTCTTTGCTTGCCTTCCGTGCATTGCCTAGCCTTGCGTTGTCGTGCATTAGCCTTGCCTTGCCTCACCGTGCCTTGCCTTGCGTTACCCTTTCCTTGCCTTGCCCTGCATTGCCTAGCCGTGCGTTGTCGTGCCTTAGCCTTGTTTCCCCTTGTCGTGCCGTTCCTTCCGTTACCCTTGCCTTGCTTTCCCTTGCCTTCCTTGCCTTCCGTTACTCTTTGCTTGCCTTCCGTGCATTGCCTAGCCTTGCGTTGTCGTGTCTTAGCCTTTTTTCACCTTGCCATAGCCTTGCTTGCGTTGCCTTGCTTTGCCTTGCCTTCCTTGCCTTCCGTTACTCTTTGCTTGCCTTCCGTGCATTGCCTAGCCTTGCGTTGTCGTGCCTTAGCCTTTTTTCACCTTGCCATAGCCTTGCTTGCTTTGCCTTGCTTTGCATTGCATTCCTTGCCTTCCGTTACTCTTTGCTTGCCTTCCGTGCATTGCCTAGCCTTGCGTTGTCGTGCCTTAGCCTTGTTTCCCCTTGCCGAGCCGTTCCTTCCGTTACTCTTGCCTTGCCTTGGTTTCCCTTGCCTTCCTTGCCTTCCGTTACTCTTTGCTTGCCTTCCGTGCATTGCCTAGCCTTGCGTTGTCGTCATTAGCCTTGCCTCGCCTGACCGTGCCTTGCCTTGCGGTACCCTTTCCTTGCCTTGCCGAGCATTACCTATCCGTGCGTTGTCGTGCATTAGCCTTGTGTAGCCTTACCGTGCCTCGCCTTGCGTTACCCTTTCCTTGCCTGGCCGTGCATTGCCTAGCCGTGCGTTGCCGTTCCTTAGCCTTGTTTCCCCTTGCCGTGCCGTGCCTTTTGTTGCAGTTGCCTTGCATTGCTTTGCCTTGCCTTCCTTTCCTTCCGTTACTCTTTCCTTGCCTAGCCGTGCACTGCCTAGCCTTGCGTTGTCGTGCATTAGCCTTGCCTCGCCTGACCGTGCCTTCCCTTGCGTTACCCTTTCCTTGCCTTGCCGTGCATTGCCTAGCCGTGCGTTGCCGTGCCTTAGCCTTGTTTCCCCTTGCCGAGCCGTTCCTTCCGTTACCCTTGCCTTGCCTTGGTTTCCCTTGCCTTCCTTGCCTTCCGTTACTCTTTGCTTGCCTTCCGTGCATTGCCTAGCCTTGCGTTGTCGTGCATTAGCCTTGCCTCGCCTGACCGTGCCTTGCCTTGCGTTACCCTTTCCTTGCCTTGCCGTGCATTGACTAGCCGTGCGTTGTCGTGCATTAGCCTTGCCTTGCCTCACCGTGCCTTGCCTTGCGTTACCCTTTCCTTGCCTTGCCGTGCATTGCCTAGCCGTGCGTTGCCGTTCCTTAGCCTTGTTTCCCCTTGCCGTGCCTTGCCTTTTGTTACACTTGCCTTGCTTTGCTTTTCCTTGCCTTCCTTTCCTTCCGTTACTCTTTCCTTGCCTAGCCGTGCACTGCCAAGCCTTGCGTTGTCGTGCATTAGACTTGCCTCCCCAAACCGTGCCTTGCCTTGCGTTACCATTTCCTTGCCTTCCGTGCATTGCCTAGCCTTGCGTAGTCGTGCCTTAGCCTTGCCTCGCCTGACCGTGCCTTGCCTTGCGTTACCCTTTCCTTGCCTTGCCGTGCATTGCCTAGCGTGCGTTGTCGTGCCTTAGCCTTGTTTCCCCTTGCCGTGCCGTTCCTTCCGTTACCCTTGTCGTGCTTTCCCTTGCCTTCCTTGCCTTCCGTTACTCTTTGCTTGCCTTCCGTGCATTGCCTAGCCTTGCGTTGTCGTGTCTTAGCCTTTTTTCACCTTGCCATAGCCTTGCTTGCGTTGCCTTGCTTTGCCTTGCCTTCCTTGCCTTCCGTTACTCTTTGCTTGCCTTCCGTGCGTTGCCTAGCCTTGCGTGGTCGTGCCTTAGCCTTTTTTCACCTTGCCATAGCCTTGCTTGCGTTGCCTTGCTTTGCCTTGCATTCCTTGCCTTCCGTTACTCTTTGCTTGCCTTCCGTGCATTGCCTAGCCTTGGGTTGTCGTGCATTAGCCTTGCCTCCCCAAACCGTGCCTTGCCTTGCGTTACCCTTTCCTTGCCTTGCCCTGCATTGCCTAGCCCTGTGTTGTCGTGCCTTAGCCTTGTTTCCCCTTGCCGTGCCGTTCCTTCCGTTACCCTTGCCTTGCCTTGCTTTCCCTTGCTTTCCTTGCCTTCCGTTACTCTTTGCTTTCCTTCCGTGCATTGCCTAGCCTTGCGTTGTCGTGCCTTAGCCTTGCCTCCCCTGACCGTGCCTTGCCTTCCGTTACTCTTTCCTTGCCTTGCCGTGCACTGCCTAGCCTTGCGTTGTCGTGCATTAGCCTTGCCTTGCCTGACCGTGCCTTGCCTGGCGTTACCCTTTCCTTGCCTTGCCGTGCTTTGCCTAGCCGTGCGTTGTCGTGCCTTAGCCTTGTTTCCCCTTGCCGTGCCGTTACTTCCGTTACCCTTGCCTTGCCTTTGTTTCCCTTGCCTTCCTTGGTTTCCGTTACTCTCTGCTTGCCTTCCGTGCATTGCATAGCCTTGCGCTGTCGTGCATTAGCCTTGCCTTGCCTCACAGTGCCTTGCCTTGCGTTACCTTTTCCTTGGCTGGCCGTGCATTGCCTAGCCGTGCGTTGTGGTACCTTAGCCTTGTTTCACCTTGCCATAGCCTTGCTTGCTTTGCCTTGCCTTCCTTCCATTCCGTTACTCTTTGCTTGCCTTCCGTGCATTGCCTAGCCTTGCGTTGTCGTGCCTTAGCCTTTTTTCACCTTGCCATAGACTTGCTTGCGTTGCCTTGCTTTGCCTTGCATTCCTTGCCTTCCGTTACTCTTTGCTTGCCTTCCGTGCATTGCCTAGCCTAGAGTTGTCGTGCCTTAGCCTTATCTCGCCTGACCGTGCCTTCCTTTGCTTTAAGCTTTCCTTGCATTGTCGTGCATTCCCTAGCCTTGCGTTGTCGTGCATTAACCTTGCCTAGCCTCACCGTGCCTTGCCTTGCGTTACCCTTTCCTTGCCTTGCCGTGCATTTCCTAGCCGTGTGTTGTCGTGCCTTAGCCTTGTTACCCCTTGCCGTGCCGTTCCTTCCGTTACCCTTGCCTTCCCTTGCTTTCCCTTTAATTCCTTGCATTCCGTTACTCCTTGCTTGCTTTCCGTGCATTGCCTATCCTTGCGTTGGCTTTCCTTAGCCTTGCCTCGCCTGACCGTGCTTTCCCATGCGTTACCCTTTCCTTGCCTTGCCGTGCATTGCCTAGCGTGCGTTGTCGTACCTTAGCCTTGTTTCCCCTTGCCGTGCCGTTCCTTCCGTTACCCTTGCCTTCCCTTGCTTTCCCTTTCCTTCCTTGCATTCCGCATTCCGTTACTCCTTGCTTGCTTTCCGTGCATTGCCTAGCCTTGCGTTTTCGTGCCTTAGCCTTGCCTCGCCTCACCGTGCCTTGCCTTGCGTTACCCTTTCCTTGCCTTGCCGTGCATTGCCTAGCCGTGCGTTGTCGTGCATCAGCCTTGCCTTGCCTCACCGTGCCTTGCCTTGCGTTACCCTTTCCTTGCCTTGCCGTGCACTGCCTAGCCGTGCGTTGCCGTGCCTTAGCCTTGTTTCCCCTTGCCGTGCCGTTCCTTCCGTTACCCTTGCCTTGCCTTGCTTTCCCTTGCCTTCCTTGCCTTCCGTTACTCTTTGCTTGCCTTCCGTTCATTGCCTAGCCTTGCGTTGTCGTGCATTAGCCTTGCCTCCCCAAATCGTGCCTTGCCTTGCGTTACCCTTTCCTTGCCTTGCCGTGCATTGCCTAGCCGTGCGTTGCCGTGCCTTAGCCTTGTTTCCCCTTGCCGTGCCGTTACTTCCGTTACCCTTGCCTTGCCTTTGTTTCCCTTGCCTTCCTTGGTTTCCGTTACTCTTTGCTTGCCTTCCGTGCATTGCCTAGCCTTGCGCTGTCGTGCATTAGCCTTGCCTTGCCTCACAGTGCCTTGCCTTGCGTTACCTTTTCCTTGGCTGGCCTTGCATTGCCTAGCCGTGCGTTGTGGTGCCTTAGCCTTGTTTCACCTTGCCATAGCCTTGCTTGCTATGCCTTGCCTTCCTTCCATTCCGTTACTCTTTGCTTGCCTTCCGTGCATTGCCTAGCCTTGCGTTGTCGTGCCTTAGCCTTTTTTCACCTTGCCATAGACTTGCTTGCGTTGCCTTCCTTTGCCTTGCATTCCTTGCCTTCCGTTACTCTTTGCTTGCCTTCCGTGCATTGCCTAGCCTTGCGTTGTCGTGCCTTAGCCTTGCCTCGCCTGACCGTGCCTTGCCTTGCGTTACCCTTTCCTTGCCTTGCCGTGCATTGCCTAGCCGTGCGTTGTCGTGCATTAGCCTTGCCTTGCCTTACCGTGCCTTGCCTTGCGTTACCCTTTCCTTGCCTGGCCGTGCATTGCCTAGCCCTGCGTTGCCGTCCCTTCGCCTTGTTTCCCCTTGCCGTGCCGTGCCTTTTGTTACACTTGCCTTGCCTTGCTTTGCCTTGCCTTCCTTTCCTTCCGTTACTCTTTCCCTGCCTAGCCGTGTACTGCGTAGCCTTGCGTTGTCGTGCATTACCCTTGCCTCGCCTAACCGTTCCTTGCCTTGCGTTACACTTTCCTTGCCTTGCCGTGCATTGCCTAGCCCTGCGTTGTCGTGCCTTAGCCTTGTTTCCCCTTACCGTGCCGTTCCTTCCGTTACCCTTGCCTTCCCATTGCTTTCCCTAGCCTTCCTTGCCTTCCGTTACTCTTTGCTTGCCTTCCGTGCATTGCCTAGCCTTGCGTTGTCGTGCCTTAGCCTTGCCTCGCCTGACCGTGCTTTCCCATGCGTTACCCTTTCCTTGCCTTGCCGTGCATTGCCTAGCGTGCGTTGTCCTGCCTTAGCCTTGTTTCCCCTTGCCGTGCCGTTCCTTCCGTTACACTTGCCTTTCTTTGCTTTCCCTTGCCTTCCTTACCTTCCGTTACTCTTTGCTTGCCTTCCGTGCATTGCCAAGCCTTGCGTTGTCGTGCCTTAGCCTTGCCTCCCCTGACCGTGCTTTCCCATGCGTTACCCTTTCCTTGCCTTGCCGTGCATTGCCCAGCCTGCGTTGCCATGCCTTAACCTTGTTTCCAGTTGCCGTACAGTTCCTTCCGTTACCCTTGCCTTTCCTTGCTTTTCCTTGCCTTGCTTACCTTCCGTTACTCTTTGCTTCCATTCCCTGCATTGCCTAGCCTTGCGTTGTCGTGCCTTAGCCTTATCTCGCCTGACCGTGCCTTCCTTTGCTTTAAGCTTTCCTTGCATTGTCGTGCATTGCCTAGCCTTGCGTTGTCGTGCATTAGCATTGCCTAGCCTCACCGTGCCTTGCCTTGCGTTACCCTTTCCTTGCCTTGCCGTGCATTGCCTAGCCGTGCGTTGTCGTGCCTTAGCCTTGTTTCCCCTTGCCGTGGCGTGCCTTTTGTTACACTTGCCTTTCCTGGCTTTGACTTGCCTTCCTTTCCTTCCGTTACTCTTTCCTTGCCTTGCCGTGCATTGCCTAGCCTTGCATTGTCGTGCCTTATCCTTGCCTCACCTGACCGTGCCTTCCCCTGCGTTACCATTTCCTTGCCTTGCCGTGCATTGCCTAACCCTGCGTTGCCGTGCCTTAGCCTTGTTACCCCTTGCCGTGCCGTTCCTTCCGTTACCCTTGCCTTCCCTTCCTTTCCCTTGCCTTCCTTGCGTTCCGTTACTCTTTGCTTGCTTTCCGTGCATTGCCTAGCCTTGCGTTGTCATGCCTTAGCCTTGCATCGCCTGACCGTGCTTTCCCATGCGTTACCCTTTCCTTGCCTTGCCGTGCATTGCCTAGCCGTGTGTTGTCGTGCCTTAGCCTTGTTTCCCCTTGCCGTTGCGTGCCTTTTGTTACACTTGCCTTGCCTGGCTTTGCCTTGCCTTCCTTTCCTTCCGTTACTCTTTCCTTGCCTTGCCGTGCATTGCCTAGCCCTGCGTTTTCGTACCTTAGCCTTGTTACCCCTTGCCGTGCCGTTCCTTCCGTTACCCTTGCCTTCCCTTGCTTTCCCTTGCCTTCCTTGCGTTCCGTTACTCTTTGCTTGCTTTCCGTGCATTGCCTAGCCTTGCGTTGTCATGCCTTAGGCTTGCCTCGCCTGACCTTGCTTTCCCATGCGTTACCCTTTCCTTGCCTTGCCGTGCATTGCCTAGCGTGCGTTGTCGTGCCTTAGCCTTGTTTCCCCTTGCCGTGCCGTTCCTTCCGTTACACTTGCCTTTCTTTGCTTTCCCTTGCCTTCCTTACCTTCCGTTACTCTTTGCTTGCCTTCCGTGCATTGCCTAGCCTTGCGTTGTCGTGCCTTAGCCTTGCCTCGCCTGACCGTGCTTTCCCATGCGTTACCCTTTCCTTGCCTTGCCGTTCATTGCCTAGCGTTCGATGTCGTGCCTTAGACTTGTTTCCCCTTGCCGTGCCGTTCCTTCCGTTACCCTTGCCTTTCCTTGCTTTTCCTTGCCTTCCTTACCTTCCGTTACTCTTTGCTTGCCTTCCCTGAATTTCCTAGCCTTGCGTTGTCGTGCCTTAGCCTTGCCTCGCCTGACCGTGCTTTCCCCTGCGTTACAATTTCCTTGCCTTGCCGTGCATTGCCTAGCGTGCGTTGTCGTGCCTTAGCCTTGTTACCCCTTGCCGTGCCGTTCCTTCCGTTACCCTTGCCTTCCCTTGCTTTCCCTTGCCTTCCTTGCGTTCCGTTACTCTTTGCTTGCTTTCCGTGCATTGCCTAGCCTTGCGTTGTCATGCCTTAGGCTTGCCTCGCCTGACCGTGCTTTCCCATGCGTTACCCTTTCCTTGCCTTGCCGTGCATTGCCTAGCGTGCGTTGTCGTGCCTTAGCCTTGTTTCCCCTTGCCGTGCCGTTCCTTCCGTTACACTTGCCTTTCTTTGCTTTCCCTTGCCTTCCTTACCTTCCGTTACTCTTTGCTTGCCTTCCGTGCATTGCCTAGCCTTGCGTTGTCGTGCCTTAGCCTTATCTCGCCTGACCGTGCCTTCCTTTGCTTTAAGCTTTCCTTGCATTGTCGTGCATTGCCTAGCCTTGCGTTGTCGTGCATTAGCCTTGCCTAGCCTCACCGTGCCTTGCCTTGCGTTACCCTTTCCTTGCCTTGCCGTGCATTGCCTAGCCGTGCGTTGTCGTGCCTTAGCCTTGATTCCCCTTGCCGTGGCGTGCCTTTTGTTACACTTGCCTTGCCTGGCTTTGCCTTGCCTTCCTTTCCTTCCGTTACTCTTTCCTTGCCTTGCCGTGCATTGCCTAGCCTTGCATTGTCGTGCCTTATCCTTGCCTCACCTGACAGTGCCTTCCCCTGCGTTACCCTTTCCTTGCCTTGCCGTGCATTGCCTAGCCCTGCTTTGTCGTGCCTTAGCCTTCTTAGCCCTTGCCGTGCCGTTCCTTCCGTTACCCTTGCCTTCCCTTGCTTTCCCTTGCCTTCCTTGCGTTCCGTTACTCTTTGCTTGCTTTCCGTGCATTGCCTAGCCTTGCGTTGTCATGCCTTAGCCTTGCCTCGCCTGACCGTGCTTTCCCATGCGTTACCCTTTCCTTGCGTTGCCGTGCATTGCCTAGCGTGCGTTGTCGTGCCTTAGCCTTGTTTCCCCTTGCCCTGCCGTTCCTTCCGTTACACTTGCCTTTCCTTGCTTTCCCTTGCCTTCCTTACCTTCCGTTACTCTTTGCTTGCCTTCCGTGCATTGCCTAGCCTTGCGTTGTCGTGCCTTAGCCTTGCCTCGCCTGACCGTGCTTTCCCATGCGTTACCCTTTCCTTGCCTTGCCGTACATTGCCTAGCGTTCGGTGTCGTGCCTTAGACTTGTTCCCCCTTGCCGTGCCGTTCCTTCCGTTACCCTTGCCTTTCCTTGCTTTTCCTTGCCTTCCTTACCTTCCGTTACTCTTTGCTTGCCTTCCCTGAATTTCCTAGCCTTGCGTTGTCGTGCCTTAGCCTTGCCTCGCCTGACCGTGCTTTCCCATGCGTTACCCTTTCCTTGCCTTGCCGTGCATTGCCTAGCGTGCGTTGTCGTGCCTTAGCCTTGTTACCCCTTGCCGTGCCGTTTCTTCCGTTACCCTTGCCTTCCCTTGCTTTCCCTTGCCTTCCTTGCGTTCCGTTACTCTTTGCTTGCTTTCCGTGCATTGCCTAGCCTTGCGTTGTCATGCCTTAGGCTTGCCTCGCCTGACCGTGCTTTCCCATGCGTTACCCTTTCCTTGCCTTGCCGTGCATTGCCTAGCGTGCGTTGTCGTGCCTTAGCCTTGTTTCCCCTTGCCGTGCCGTTCCTTCCGTTGCACTTTCCTTTCCTTGCTTTCCCTTGCCTTCCTTACCTTCCGTTACTCTTTGCTTGCCTTCCGTGCATTGCCTAGCCTTGCGTTGTCGTGCCTTAGCCTTGCCTCGCCTGACCGTGCTTTCCCATGCGTTACCCTTTCCTTGCCTTGCCGTTTATTGCCTAGCGTTCGGTGTCGTGCCTTAGACTTGTTCCCCCTTGCCGTGCCGTTCCTTCCGTTACCCTTGCCTTTCCTTGCTTTTCCTTGCCTTCTTTACCTTCCGTTACTCTATGCTTGCCTTCCCTGAATTTCCTAGCCTTGCGTTGTCGTGCCTTAGCCTTGCCTCGCCTGACCGTGCTTTCCCATGCGTTACCCTTTCCTTGCCTTGCCGTGCATTGCCTAGCGTGCGTTGTCGTGCCTTAGCCTTGTTACCCCTTGCCGTGCCGTTCCTTCCGTTACCCTTGCCTTCCCTTGCTTTCCCTTGCCTTCCTTGCGTTCCGTTACTCTTTGCTTGCTTTCCGTGCATTGCCTAGCCTTGCGTTGTCATGCCTTAGGCTTGCCTCGCCTGACCGTGCTTTCCCATGCGTTACCCTTTCCTTGCCTTGCCCTGCATTGCCTAGCCCTGTGTTGTCGTGCCTTAGCCTTGTTTCCCCTTGCCGTGCCGTTCCTTCCGTTACCCTTGCCCTGACTTGCTTTCCCTTGCTTTCCTTGCCTTCCGTTACTCTTTGCTTTCCTTCCGTGCATTGCCTAGCCTTGCGTTGTCGTGCCTTAGCCTTGCCTCGCCTGACAGTGCCTTGCCTTGCGTTACCCTTTCCTTGCCTTGCCGTGCACTGCCAAGCCTTGCCTTGTCGTGCATTAGCCTTGCCTTGCCTGACCGTGCCTTGCCTGGCGTTACCCTTTCCTTGCCTTGCCGTGCATTGCCTAGCCTTGCGTTGTCGTGCCTTAGCCTTGTTTCCCCTTGCCGTGCCGTTACTTCCGTTACCCTTGCCTTGCCTTGGTTTCCCTTGCCTTCCTTGGTTTCCGTTACTCTTTGCTTGCCTTCCGTGCATTGCCTAGCCTTGCGCTGTCGTGCATTAGCCTTGCCTTGCCTCACAGTGCCTTGCCTTGCGTTACCTTTTCCTTGGCTGGCCGTGCATTGCCTAGCCGTGCGTTGTGGTGCCTTAGCCTTGTTTCACCTTGCCATAGCCTTGCTTGCTTTGCCTTGCCTTCCTTCCATTCCGTTACTCTTTGCTTGCCTTCCGTGCATTGCCTAGCCTTGCGTTGTCGTGCCTTAGCCTTTTTTCACCTTGCCATAGACTTGCTTGCGTTGCCTTGCTTTGCCTTGCATTCCTTGCCTTCCGTTACTCTTTGCTTGCCTTCCGTGCATTGCCTAGCCTAGCGTTGTCGTGCCTTAGCCTTGCCTCGCCTAACCGTGCCTTGCCTTGCGTTACCCTTTCCTTGCCTGGCCGTGCATTGCTTAGCCTTGCGTTGCCGTACCTTAGCCTTGTTTCCCCTTGCCGTGCCGTGCCTTTTGTTACACTTGCCTTGCTTTGCCTTGCCTTCCTTTCCTTCCGTTACTCTTTCCTTGCCTTGCCGTGCATTGCCTAGCCCTGCGTTTTCGTGCCTTAGCCTTGTTACCCCTTGCCGTGCCGTTCCTTCCGTTACCCTTGCCTTCCCTTGCTTTCCCTTGCCTTCCTTGCGTTCCGTTACTCTTTGCTTGCCTTCCGTGCATTGCCAAGCCTTGCGTTGTCGTGCCTTAGCCTTGCCTCCCCTGACCGTGCTTTCCCATGCGTTACCCTTTCCTTGCCTTGCCGTGCATTGCGCAGCCTGCGTTGCCATGCCTTAACCTTGTTTCCCCTTGCCGTGCAGTTCCTTCCGTTACCCTTGCCTTTCCTTGCTTTTCCTTGCCTTGCTTACCCTCCGTTACTCTTTGCTTCCCTTCCCTGCATTGCCTAGCCTTGCGTTGTCGTGCCTTAGCCTTATCTCGCCTGACCGTGCCTTCCTTTGCTTTAAGCTTTCCTTGCATTGTCGTGCATTGCCTAGCCTTGCGTTGTCGTGCATTAGCATTGCCTAGCCTCACCGTGCCTTGCCTTGCGTTACCCTTTCCTTCCCTTGCCGTGCATTGCCTAGCCGTGCGTTGTCGTGCCTTAGCCTTGTTTCCCCTTGCCGTGGCGTGCCTTTTGTTACACTTGCCTTGACTGGCTTTGACTTGCCTTCCTTTCCTTCCGTTACTCTTTCCTTGCCTTGCCGTGCATTGCCTAGCCTTGCATTGTAGTGCCTTATCCTTGCCTCACCTTACCGTGCCTTCCCCTGCGTTACCATTTCCTTGCCTTGCCGTGCATTGCCTAACCCTGCGTTGCCGTGCCTTAGCCTTGTTACCCCTTGCCGTGCCGTTCCTTCCGTTACCCTTGCCTTCCCTTCCTTTCCCATGCCTTCCTTGCGTTCCGTTACTCTTTGCTTGCTTTCCGTGCATTGCCTAGCCTTGCGTTGTCATGCCTTAGCCTTGCATCGCCTGACCGTGCTTTCCCATGCGTTACCCTTTCCTTGCCTTGCCGTGCATTGCCTAGCCGTGCGTTGTCGTGCCTTAGCCTTGTTTCCCCTTGCCGTGCCGTTCCTTCCGTTACACTTGCCTTTCCTTCCTTTCCCTTGCCTTCCTTACCTTCCGTTACTCTTTGCTTGCCTTCCGTGCATTGCCTAGCCTTGCGTTGTTGTGCCTTAGCCTTGCCTCGCCTGAACGTGCTTTCCCATGCGTTACCCTTTCCTTGCCTTGCCGTGCATTGCCTAGCCTGCGTTGCCGTGCTTTAGCTTTGTTTCCCCTTGCCGTGCCGTTCTTTCCGTTACCCTGGACTTTCCTTCCTTTTCCTTGCCTTGCTTACCTTCCGTTACTCTTTGCTTGCCTTCCCTGAATTTCCTAGCCTTGCGTTGTCGTGCCTTAGACTTATCTCGCCTGACCTTGCCTTCCTTTGCTTTAAGCTTTCCTTGCATTGTCGTGCATCGCCTAGCCTTGCGTTTTCGTGCATTAGCCTTGCCTAGCCTCACCGTGCCTTTCCTTGCGTTACCCTTTGCTTGCCTTGCCGTGCATTGCCTAGCGTGCGTTGTCGTGCCTTAGCCTTGTTTCCCCTTGCCGTGCCGTTCCTTCCGTTACCATTGCCTTTCCTTGCTTTCCCTTGCCTTCCTTACCTTCCGTTACTCTTTGCTTGCCTTCCGTGCATTGCCTAGCCTTGCGTTGTCGTGCCTTAGCCTTATCTCGCCTGACCGTGCCTTCCTTTGCTTTAAGCTTTCCTTGCATTGTCGTGCATTGCGTAGCCTTGCGTTGTCGTGCATTAACCTTGCCTAGCCTCACCGTGCCTTGCCTTGCGTTACCCTTTCCTTGCCTTGCCGTGCATTTCCTAGCCGTGTGTTGTCGTGCCTTAGCCTTGTTACCCCTTGCCGTGCCGTTCCTTCCGTTACCCTTGCCTTCCCTTGCTTTCCCTTGCCTTCCTTGCATTCCGTTACTCCTTGCTTGCTTTCCGTGCATTGCCTAGCCTTGCGTTGGCTTTCCTTAGCCTTGCCTCCCCTGACCGTGCTTTCCCATGCGTTACCCTTTCCTTGCCTTGCCGTGCATTGCGCAGCCTGCGTTGCCATGCCTTAACCTTGTTTCCCCTTGCCGTGCAGTTCCTTCCGTTACCCTTGCCTTTCCTTGCTTTTCCTTGCCTTGCTTACCTTCCGTTACTCTTTGCTTCCCTTCCCTGCATTGCCTAGCCTTGCGTTGTCGTGCCTTAGCCTTATCTCGCCTGACCGTGCCTTCCTTTGCTTTAAGCTTTCCTTGCATTGTCGTGCATTGCCTAGCCTTGCGTTGTCGTGCATTATCATTGCCTAGCCTCACCGTGCCTTGCCTTGCGTTACCCTTTCCTTCCCTTGCCGTGCATTGCCTAGCCGTGCGTTGTCGTGCCTTAGCCTTGTTTCCCCTTGCCGTGGCGTGCCTTTTGTTACACTTGCCTTGACTGGCTTTGACTTGCCTTCCTTTCCTTCCGTTACTCTTTCCTTGCCTTGCCGTGCATTGCCTAGCCTTGCATTGTCGTGCCTTATCCTTGCCTCACCTTACCGTGCCTTCCCCTGCGTTACCATTTCCTTGCCTTGCCGTGCATTGCCTAACCCTGCGTTGCCGTGCCTTAGCCTTGTTACCCCTTGCCGTGCCGTTCCTTCCGTTACCCTTGCCTTCCCTTCCTTTCCCATGCCTTCCTTGCGTTCCGTTACTCTTTGCTTGCTTTCCGTGCATTGCCTAGCCTTGCGTTGTCATGCCTTAGCCTTGCATCGCCTGACCGTGCTTTCCCATGCGTTACCCTTTCCTTGCCTTGCCGTGCATTGCCTAGCCGTGTGTTGTCGTGCCTTAGCCTTGTTTCCCCTTGCCGTTGCGTGCCTTTTGTTACACTTGCCTTGCCTGGCTTTGCCTTGCCTTCCTTTCCTTCCGTTACTCTTTCCTTGCCTTGCCGTGCATTGCCTAGCCTTGCGTAGTCGTGCCTTAGCCTTGCCTCGCCTGACCGTGCCTTGCCTTGCGTTACCCTTTCCTTGCCTTGCAGTGCATTGCCTAGCGGTTCGTTGTCGTGCCTTAGCCTTGTTTGCCCTTGCCGTGCCGTTCCTTCCGTTACCCTTGTCGTGCTTTCCCTTGCCTTCCTTGCCTTCCGTTACTCTTTGCTTGCCTTCCGTGCATTGCCTAGCCTTGCGTTGTCGTGTCTTAGCCTTTTTTCACCTTGCCATAGCCTTGCTTGCGTTGCCTTGCTTTGCCTTGCATTCCTTGCCTTCCGTTACTCTTTGCTTGCCTTCCGTGCATTGCCTAGCCTTGGGTTGTCGTGCATTAGCCTTGCCTCCCCAAACCGTGCCTTGCCTTGCGTTACCCTTTCCTTGCCTTGCCCTGCATTGCCTAGCCCTGTGTTGTCGTGCCTTAGCCTTGTTTCCCCTTGCCGTGCCGTTCCTTCCGTTACCCTTGCCTTGCCTTGCTTTCCCTTGCTTTCCTTGCCTTCCGTTACTCTTTGCTTTCCTTCCGTGCATTGCCTAGCCTTGCGTTGTCGTGCCTTAGCCTTGCCTCGCCTGACAGTGCCTTGCCTTGCGTTACCCTTTCCTTGCCTTGCCGTGCACTGCCAAGCCTTGCCTTGTCGTGCATTAGCCTTGCCTTGCCTGACCGTGCCTTGCCTGGCGTTACCCTTTCCTTGCCTTGCCGTGCATTGCCTAGCCGTGCGTTGTCGTGCCTTAGCCTTGTTTCCCCTTGCCGTGCCGTTACTTCCGTTACCCTTGCCTTGCCTTTGTTTCCCTTGCCTTCCTTGGTTTCCGTTACTCTCTGCTTGCCTTCCGTGCATTGCCTAGCCTTGCGCTGTCGTGCATTAGCCTTGCCTTGCCTCACAGTGCCTTGCCTTGCGTTACCTTTTCCTTGGCTGGCCGTGCATTGCCTAGCCGTGCGTTGTGGTACCTTAGCCTTGTTTCACCTTGCCATAGCCTTGCTTGCTTTGCCTTGCCTTCCTTCCATTCCGTTACTCTTTGCTTGCCTTCCGTACATTGCCTAGCCTTGCGTTGTCGTGCCTTAGCCTTTTTTCACCTTGCCATAGACTTGCTTGCGTTGCCTTGCTTTGCCTTGCATTCCTTGCCTTCCGTTACTCTTTGCTTGCCTTCCGTGCATTGCCTAGCCTAGAGTTGTCGTGCCTTAGCCTTGCCTCGCCTAACCGTGCCTTGCCTTGCGTTACCCTTTCCTTGCCTTGCCGTGCATTGCAAAACCGTGCGTTGTCGTGCATTAGCCTCGCCTTGCCTTACCTTGCCTTGCCTTGCGTTACCCTTTCCTTGCCTGGCCGTGCATTGCCTAGGCCTGCGTTGTCGTACCTTAGCCTTGTTTCCCCTTTCCGTGCCGTTCCTTCCGTTACCATTGCCTTTCCTTGCTTTCCCTTGCCTTCCTTACCTTCCGTTACTCTTTGCTTGCCTTCCGTGCATTGCCTAGCCTTGCGTTGTCGTGCCTTAGCCTTATCTCGCCTGACCGTGCCTTCCTTTGCTTTAAGCTTTCCTTGCATTGTCGTGCATTGCCTAGCCTTGCGTTGTCGTGCATTAACCTTGCCTAGCCTCACCGTGCCTTGCCTTGCGTTACCCTTTCCTTGCCTTGCCGTGCATTTCCTAGCCGTGTGTTGTCGTGCCTTAGCCTTGTTACCCCTTGCCGTGCCGTTCCTTCCGTTACCCTTGCCTTCCCTTGCTTTCCCTTTAATTCCTTGCATTCCGTTACTCCTTGCTTGCTTTCCGTGCATTGCCTATCCTTGCGTTGGCTTTCCTTAGCCTTGCCTCGCCTGACCGTGCTTTCCCATGCGTTACCCTTTCCTTGCCTTGCCGTGCATTGCCTAGCGTGCGTTGTCGTACCTTAGCCTTGTTTCCCCTTGCCGTGCCGTTCCTTCCGTTACCCTTGCCTTCCCTTGCTTTCCCTTTCCTTCCTTGCATTCCGCATTCCGTTACTCCTTGCTTGCTTTCCGTGCATTGCCTAGCCTTGCGTTTTCGTGCCTTAGCCTTGCCTCGCCTCACCGTGCCTTGCCTTGCGTTACCCTTTCCTTGCCTTGCCGTGCATTGCCTAGCCGTGCGTTGTCGTGCATCAGCCTTGCCTTGCCTCACCGTGCCTTGCCTTGCGTTACCCTTTCCTTGCCTTGCCGTGCATTGCCTAGCCGTGCGTTGCCGTGCCTTAGCCTTGTTTCCCCTTGCCGTGCCGTTCCTTCCGTTACCCTTGCCTTGCCTTGCTTTCCCTTGCCTTCCTTGCCTTCCGTTACTCTTTGCTTGCCTTCCGTTCATTGCCTAGCCTTGCGTTGTCGTGCATTAGCCTTGCCTCCCCAAATCGTGCCTTGCCTTGCGTTACCCTTTCCTTGAGTTGCCCTGCATTGCCTAGCCCTGTGTTGTCGTGCCTTAGCCTTGTTTCCCCTTACCGTGCCGTTCCTTTCGGTACCCTTGCCTTCCCCTGATTTCCTTTGCATTCCTTGCCTTCCGTTACTCTTTGCTTGCCTTCCGTGCATTGCCTAGCCTTGCGTTGTCGTGCCTTAGCCTTGTTTCCCCTTGCCGTGCCGTGCCTGTTGTTACACTTGCCTTGCCATGCTTTGCCTTGCCTTCCTTTCCTTCCGTTACCCTTTCCTTGCCTTGCCGTGCATTGCCTAGCCCTGCGTTGCCGTGCCTTAGCCTTGTTTCCCCTTGCCGAGCCGTTCCTTCCGTTACCCTTGCCTTGCCTTGGTTTCCCTTGCCTTCCTTGCCTTCCGTTACTCTTTGCTTGCCTTCCGTGCATTGCCTAGCCTTGCGTTGTCGTGCATTAGTCTTGCCTCTCCTGACCGTGCCTTGCCTTGCGTTACCCTTTCCTTGCCTTGCAGTGCATTGCCTAGCCGTGCGTTGTCGTGCATTAGCCTTGTCTTGCCTTACCGTGCCTTGCCTTGCGTTACCCTTTCCTTGCCTGGCCGTGCATTGCCTAGCCGTGCGTTGCCGTTCCTTAGCCTTGTTTCCCGTTGCCGTGCCTTGCCTTTTGTTACACTTGCCTTGCCTTGCTTTGCCTTGCCTTCCTTTCCTTCCGTTACTCTTTCTGTGCCTAGCCGTGCACTGCCTATCCTTGCGTTGTCGTGCATTAGCCTTGCCTCCCCAAACCGTGCCTTGCCTTGCGTTACCATTTCCTTGCCTTGCCCTGCATTGCCTAGCCGTGCGTTGCCGTGCCTTAGCCTTGTTTCCCCTTGCCGTGCCGTTCCTTCCGGTAACCTTGCCTTGCCTTGCTTTCCCTTGCCTTCCTTGCGTTCCGTTACTCTTTGCTTGCCTTCCGTGCATTGCCTAGACTTGCGTTGTCGTGCCTTAGCCTTGCCTCGCCTGACCGTGCCTTGCCTTGCGTTACCCTTTCCTTGCCTTGCAGTGCATTGCCTAGCAGTGCGTTGTCGTGCCTTAGCCTTGTTTCCCCTTGCCGTGCCGTTCTTTCCGTTACCATTGCCTTGCCTTGCTTTCCCTTAGCTTCCTTGCCTTCCGTTACTCTTTGCTTGCCTTCCGTGCATTGCCTAGCCTTGCCTTGTCGTGTCTTATCCTTTTTTCACCTTGCCATAGCCTTGCTTGCGTTGCCTTGCTTTGCCTTGCCTTCCTTGCTTTCCGTTACTCTTTGCTTGCCTTCCGTGCATTGCCTAGCCGTGCGTTGTCGTGCCTTAGCCTTGCCTCGCCTGACCGTGCCTTGCCTTGCGTTACCCTTTCCTTGCCTTGCCCTGCATTGCCTAGCCGTTCGTTGTCGTGCCTTAGCCTTGTTTTCCCTTGCCGTGCCGTTCCTTCCGTTACCCTTGCCTTGCTTTCCCTTGCCTTCCTTGCCTTCCGTTACTCTTTGCTTGCCTTCCGTGCATTGCCTAGCATTGCGTTGTCGTGTCTTAGCCTTTTTTCACCTTGCCATAGCCTTGCTTGCGTTGCCTTGCTTTGCCTTGCCTTCCTTGCCTTCCGTTACTCTTTGCTTCCCTTCCGTGCATTGCCTAGCCTTGCGTGGTCGTGCCTTAGCCTTTTTTCACCTTGCCATAGCCTTGCTTGCTTTGCATTGCTTTGCATTGCATTCCTTGCCTTCCGTTACTCTTTGCTTGCCTTCCGTGCATTGCCTAGCCTTGCGTTGTCGTGCCTTAGCCTTGTTTCCCCTTGCCGAGCCGTTCCTTCCGTTACTCTGGCCTTCCCTTGGTTTCCCTTGCCTTCCTTGCCTTCCGTTACTCTTTGCTTGCTTTCCGTGCATTGCCTAGCCTTGCGTTGTCGTCATTAGCCTTGCCTCGCCTGACCGTGCCTTGCCTTGCGGTACCCTTTCCTTGCCTTGCCGAGCATTACCTATCCGTGCGTTGTCGTGCATTAGCCTTGTGTAGCCTTACCGTGCCTCGCCTTGCGTTACCCTTTCCTTGCCTGGCCGTGCATTGCCTAGCCGTGCGTTGCCGTTCCTTAGCCTTGTTTCCCCTTGCCGTGCCTTGCCTTTTGTTACACTTGCCTTGCCTTGCTTTGCCTTGCCTTCCTTTCCTTCCGTTACCCTTTCCTTGCCTTGCCGTGCATTGCCTAGCCTTGCGATGTCGTGCATTAGCTTTGCCTCGCCTGACAGTGCCTTCCCTTGCGTTACCCTTTCCTTGCCTTGCCGTGCATTGCCTAGCCCTGCGTTGCCGTGCCTTAGCCTTGTTTCCCCTTGCCGAGCCGTTCCTTCCGTTACCCTTGCCTTGCCTTGGTTTCCCTTGCCTTCCTTGCCTTCCGTTACTCTTTGCTTGCCTTCCGTGCATTGCCTAGCCTTGCGTTGTTGTGCATTAGCCTTGCCTCTCCTGACCGTGCCTTGCCTTGCGTTACCCTTTCCTTGCCTTGCCGTGCATTGCCTAGCCGTGCGTTGTCGTGCATTAGCCTTGTCTTGCGTTACCGTGCCTTGCCTTGCGTTACCCTTTCCTTGCCTGGCCGTGCATTGCCTAGTCGTGCGTTGCCGTTCCTTAGCCTTGTTTCCCCTTGCCGTGCCTTGCCTTTTGTTACACTTGCCTTGCTTTGCTTTGCCTTGCCTTCCTTTCCTTCCGTTACTCTTTCCTTGCCTAGCCGTGCACTGCCAAGCCTTGCGTTGTCGTGCATTAGACTTGCCTCCCCAAACCGTGCCTTGCCTGGCGTTACCATTTCCTTGCCTTCCGTGCATTGCCTAGCCTTGCGTAGTCGTGCCTTAGCCTTGCCTCGCCTGACCGTGCCTTGCCTTGCGTTACCCTTTCCTTGCCTTGCAGTGCATTGCCTAGCGGTTCGTTGTCGTGCCTTAGCCTTGTTTGCCCTTGCCGTGCCGTTCCTTCCGTTACCCTTGCCGTGCTTTCCCTTGCCTTCCTTGCCTTCCGTTACTCTTTGCTTGCTTTCCGTGCATTGCCTAGCCTTGCGTTGTCATGCCTTAGGCTTGCCTCGCCTGACCGTGCTTTCCCATGCGTTACCCTTTCCTTGCCTTGCCCTGCATTGCCTAGCCCTGTGTTGTCGTGCCTTAGCCTTGTTTCCCCTTGCCGTGCCGTTCCTTCCGTTACCCTTGCCCTGACTTGCTTTCCCTTGCTTTCCTTGCCTTCCGTTACTCTTTGCTTTCCTTCCGTGCATTGCCTAGCCTTGCGTTGTCGTGCCTTAGCCTTTCCTCGCCTGACAGTGCCTTGCCTTGCGTTACCCTTTCCTTGCCTTGCCGTGCACTGCCAAGCCTTGCCTTGTCGTGCATTAGCCTTGCCTTGCCTGACCGTGCCTTGCCTGGCGTTACCCTTTCCTTGCCTTGCCGTGCATTGCCTAGCCTTGCGTTGTCGTGCCTTAGCCTTGTTTCCCCTTGCCGTGCCGTTACTTCCGTTACCCTTGCCTTGCCTTGCTTTCCCTTGCCTTCCTTGCCTCCGTTACTCTTTCCTTGCCTTGCCGTGCATTGCCTAGCCTTGCGCTGTCGTGCATTAGCCTTGCCTTGCCTCACAGTGCCTTGCCTTGCGTTACCTTTTCCTTGGCTGGCCGTGCATTGCCTAGCCGTGCGTTGTGGTGCCTTAGCCTTGTTTCACCTTGCCATAGCCTTCCTTGCTTTGCCTTGCCTTCCTTCCATTCCGTTACACTTTGCTTGCCTTCCATGCATTGCCTAGCCTTGCGTTGTCGTGCCTTAGCCTTTTTTCACCTTGCCATAGACTTGTTTGCGTTGCCTTGCTTTGCCTTGCATTCCTTGCCTTCCGTTACTCTTTGCTTGCCTTCCGTGCATTGCCTAGCCTAGCGTTGTCGTGCCTTAGCCTTGCCTCGCCTAACCGTGCCTTGCCTTGCGTTACCCTTTCCTTGCCTGGCCGTGCATTGCTTAGCCTTGCGTTGCCGTACCTTAGCCTTGTTTCCCCTTGCCGTGCCGTGCCTTTTGTTACACTTGCCTTGCTTTGCCTTGCCTTCCTTTCCTTCCGTTACTCTTTCCTTGCCTTGCCGTGCATTGCCTAGCCCTGCGTTTTCGTGCCTTAGCCTTGTTACCCCTTGCCGTGCCGTTCCTTCCGTTACCCTTGCCTTCCCTTGCTTTCCCTTGCCTTCCTTGCGTTCCGTTACTCTTTGCTTGCCTTCCGTGCATTGCCAAGCCTTGCGTTGTCGTGCCTTAGCCTTGCCTCCCCTGACCGTGCTTTCCCATGCGTTACCCTTTCCTTGCCTTGCCGTGCATTGCGCAGCCTGCGTTGCCATGCCTTAACCTTGTTTCCCCTTGCCGTGCAGTTCCTTCCGTTACCCTTGCCTTTCCTTGCTTTTCCTTGCCTTGCTTACCCTCCGTTACTCTTTGCTTCCCTTCCCTGCATTGCCTAGCCTTGCGTTGTCGTGCCTTAGCCTTATCTCGCCTGACCGTGCCTTCCTTTGCTTTAAGCTTTCCTTGCATTGTCGTGCATTGCCTAGCCTTGCGTTGTCGTGCATTAGCATTGCCTAGCCTCACCGTGCCTTGCCTTGCGTTACCCTTTCCTTCCCTTGCCGTGCATTGCCTAGCCGTGCGTTGTCGTGCCTTAGCCTTGTTTCCCCTTGCCGTGGCGTACCTTTTGTTACACTTGCCTTGACTGGCTTTGACTTGCCTTCCTTTCCTTCCGTTACTCTTTCCTTGCCTTGCCGTGCATTGCCTAGCCTTGCATTGTAGTGCCTTATCCTTGCCTCACCTTACCGTGCCTTCCCCTGCGTTACCATTTCCTTGCCTTGCCGTGCATTGCCTAACCCTGCGTTGCCGTGCCTTAGCCTTGTTACCCCTTGCCGTGCCGTTCCTTCCGTTACCCTTGCCTTCCCTTCCTTTCCCATGCCTTCCTTGCGTTCCGTTACTCTTTGCTTGCTTTCCGTGCATTGCCTAGCCTTGCGTTGTCATGCCTTAGCCTTGCATCGCCTGACCGTGCTTTCCCATGCGTTACCCTTTCCTTGCCTTGCCGTGCATTGCCTAGCCGTGCGTTGTCGTGCCTTAGCCTTGTTTCCCCTTGCCGTGCCGTTCCTTCCGTTACACTTGCCTTTCCTTCCTTTCCCTTGCCTTCCTTACCTTCCGTTACTCTTTGCTTGCCTTCCGTGCATTGCCTAGCCTTGCGTTGTTGTGCCTTAGCCTTGCCTCGCCTGAACGTGCTTTCCCATGCGTTACCCTTTCCTTGCCTTGCCGTGCATTGCCTAGCCTGCGTTGCCGTGCTTTAGCTTTGTTTCCCCTTGCCGTGCCGTTCTTTCCGTTACCCTGGACTTTCCTTCCTTTTCCTTGCCTTGCTTACCTTCCGTTACTCTTTGCTTGCCTTCCCTGAATTTCCTAGCCTTGCGTTGTCGTGCCTTAGACTTATCTCGCCTGACCTTGCCTTCCTCGGCTTTAAGCTTTCCTTGCATTGTCGTGCATCGCCTAGCCTTGCATTTTCGTGCATTAGCCTTGCCTAGCCTCACCGTGCCTTTCCTTGCGTTACCCTTTGCTTGCCTTGCCGTGCATTGCCTAGCGTGCGTTGTCGTGCCTTAGCCTTGTTTCCCCTTGCCGTGCCGTTCCTTCCGTTACCATTGCCTTTCCTTGCTTTCCCTTGCCTTCCTTACCTTCCGTTACTCTTTGCTTGCCTTCCGTGCATTGCCTAGCCTTGCGTTGTCGTGCCTTAGCCTTATCTCGCCTGACCGTGCCTTCCTTTGCTTTAAGCTTTCCTTGCATTGTCGTGCATTGCGTAGCCTTGCGTTGTCGTGCATTAACCTTGCCTAGCCTCACCGTGCCTTGCCTTGCGTTACCCTTTCCTTGCCTTGCCGTGCATTTCCTAGCCGTGTGTTGTCGTGCCTTAGCCTTGTTACCCCTTGCCGTGCCGTTCCTTCCGTTACCCTTGCCTTCCCTTGCTTTCCCTTTCCTTCCTTGCATTCCGTTACTCCTTGCTTGCTTTCCGTGCATTGCCTAGCCTTGCGTTGGCTTTCCTTAGCCTTGCCTCGCCTGACCGTGCTTTCCCATGCGTTACACTTTCCTTGCCTTGCCGTGCATTGCCTAGCGTGCGTTGTCGTGCCTTAGCCTTGTTTCCCCTTGCCGTGCCGTTCCTTCCGTTACCGTTGCCTTTCTTTGCTTTCCCTTGCCTTCCTTACCTTCCGTTACTCTTTGCTTGCCTTCCGTGCATTGCCTAGCCTTGCGTTGTCGTGCCTTAGCCTTATCTCGCCTGACCGTGCCTTCCTTTGCTTTAAGCTTTCCTTGCATTGTCGTGCATTGCGTAGCCTTGCGTTGTCGTGCATTAACCTTGCCTAGCCTCACCGTGCCTTGCCTTGCGTTACCCTTTCCTTGCCTTGCCGTGCATTTCCTAGCCGTGTGTTGTCGTGCCTTAGCCTTGTTTCCCCTTGCCGTTGCGTGCCTTTTGTTACACTTGCCTTGCCTGGCTTTGCCTTGCCTTCCTTTCCTTCCGTTACTCTTTCCTTGCCTTGCCGTGCATTGCCTAGCCCTGCGTTTTCGTGCCTTAGCCTTGTTACCCCTTGCCGTGCCGTTCCTTCCGTTACCCTTGCCTTCCCTTGCTTTCCCTTGCCTTCCTTGCGTTCCGTTACTCTTTGCTTGCCTTCCGTGCATTGCCAAGCCTTGCGTTGTCGTGCCTTAGCCTTGCCTCCCCTGACCGTGCTTTCCCATGCGTTACCCTTTCCTTGCCTTGCCGTGCATTGCGCAGCCTGCGTTGCCATGCCTTAACCTTGTTTCCCCTTGCCGTGCAGTTCCTTCCGTTACCCTTGCCTTTCCTTGCTTTCCTTGCCTTGCTTACCTTCCGTTACTCTTTGCTTCCCTTCCCTGCATTGCCTAGCCTTGCGTTGTCGTGCCTTAGCCTTATCTCGCCTGACCGTGCCTTCCTTTGCTTTAAGCTTTCCTTGCATTGTCGTGCATTGCCTAGCCTTGCGTTGTCGTGCATTAGCATTGCCTAGCCTCACCGTGCCTTGCCTTGCGTTACCCTTTCCTTCCCTTGCCGTGCATTGCCTAGCCGTGCGTTGTCGTGCCTTAGCCTTGTTTCCCCTTGCCGTGGCGTGCCTTTTGTTACACTTGCCTTGACTGGCTTTGACTTGCCTTCCTTTCCTTCCGTTACTCTTTCCTTGCCTTGCCGTGCATTGCCTAGCCTTGCATTGTCGTGCCTTATCCTTGCCTCACCTTACCGTGCCTTCCCCTGCGTTACCATTTCCTTGCCTTGCCGTGCATTGCCTAACCCTGCGTTGCCGTGCCTTAGCCTTGTTACCCCTTGCCGTGCCGTTCCTTCCGTTACCCTTGCCTTCCCTTCCTTTCCCATGCCTTCCTTGCGTTCCGTTACTCTTTGCTTGCTTTCCGTGCATTGCCTAGCCTTGCGTTGTCATGCCTTAGCCTTGCATCGCCTGACCGTGCTTTCCCATGCGTTACCCTTTCCTTGCCTTGCCGTGCATTGCCTAGCCGTGTGTTGTCGTGCCTTAGCCTTGTTTCCCCTTGCCGTTGCGTGCCTTTTGTTACACTTGCCTTGCCTGGCTTTGCCTTGCCTTCCTTTCCTTCCGTTACTCTTTCCTTGCCTTGCCGTGCATTGCCTAGCCTTGCGTAGTCGTGCCTTAGCCTTGCCTCGCCTGACCGTGCCTTGCCTTGCGTTACCCTTTCCTTGCCTTGCAGTGCATTGCCTAGCGGTTCGTTGTCGTGCCTTAGCCTTGTTTGCCCTTGCCGTGCCGTTCCTTCCGTTACCCTTGTCGTGCTTTCCCTTGCCTTCCTTGCCTTCCGTTACTCTTTGCTTGCCTTCCGTGCATTGCCTAGCCTTGCGTTGTCGTGTCTTAGCCTTTTTTCACCTTGCCATAGCCTTGCTTGCGTTGCCTTGCTTTGCCTTGCATTCCTTGCCTTCCGTTACTCTTTGCTTGCCTTCCGTGCATTGCCTAGCCTTGGGTTGTCGTGCATTAACCTTGCCTAGCCTCACCGTGCCTTGCCTTGCGTTACCCTTTCCTTGCATTGTCGTGCATCGCCTAGCCGTGTGTTGTCGTGCCTTAGCCTTGTTTCCCCTTGCCGTGCCGTTCCTTCCGTTACCCTTGCCTTGCCTTGCTTTCCCTTGCTTTCCTTGCCTTCCGTTACTCTTTGCTTTCCTTCCGTGCATTGCCTAGCCTTGCGTTGTCGTGCCTTAGCCTTGCCTCGCCTGACAGTGCCTTGCCTTGCGTTACCCTTTCCTTGCCTTGCCGTGCACTGCCAAGCCTTGCCTTGTCGTGCATTAGCCTTGCCTTGCCTGACCGTGCCTTGCCTGGCGTTACCCTTTCCTTGCCTTGCCGTGCATTGCCTCGCCTTGCGTTGTCGTGCCTTAGACTTGTCTCCCCTTGCCTTGCCGAGCCTTCCGTTACCCTTGCCTTGCCTTTGTTTCCCTTGCCTTCCTTGGTTTCCGTTACTCTCTGCTTGCCTTCCGTGCATTGCCTAGCCTTGCGCTGTCGTGCATTAGCCTTGCCTTGCCTCACAGTGCCTTGCCTTGCGTTACCTTTTCCTTGGCTG
The DNA here is from genome assembly GCF_037893015.1 of Macrotis lagotis. Taxonomy (NCBI): domain Eukaryota; kingdom Metazoa; phylum Chordata; class Mammalia; order Peramelemorphia; family Peramelidae; genus Macrotis; species Macrotis lagotis. Next base: position 67,601 of record NW_027421976.1, read on the forward strand.
GCCGTGCATTGCCTAGCCGTGCGTTGTGGTACCTTAGCCTTGTTTCACCTTGCCATAGCCTTGCTTGCTTTGCCTTGCCTTCCTTCCATTCCGTTACTCTTTGCTTGCCTTCCGTACATTGCCTAGCCTTGCGTTGTCGTGCCTTAGCCTTTTTTCACCTTGCCATAGACTTGCTTGCGTTGCCTTGCTTTGCCTTGCATTCCTTGCCTTCCGTTACTCTTTGCTTGCCTTCCGTGCATTGCCTAGCCTAGAGTTGTCGTGCCTTAGCCTTGCCTCGCCTAACCGTGCCTTGCCTTGCGTTACCCTTTCCTTGCCTTGCCGTGCATTGCAAAACCGTGCGTTGTCGTGCATTAGCCTCGCCTTGCCTTACCTTGCCTTGCCTTGCGTTACCCTTTCCTTGCCTGGCCGTGCATTGCTTAGACTTGCGTTGCCGTACCTTAGCCTTGTTTCCCCTTGCCGTGCCGTTCCTTCCGTTACCATTGCCTTTCCTTGCTTTCCCTTGCCTTCCTTACCTTCCGTTACTCTTTGCTTGCCTTCCGTGCATTGCCTAGCCTTGCGTTGTCGTGCCTTAGCCTTATCTCGCCTGACCGTGCCTTCCTTTGCTTTAAGCTTTCCTTGCATTGTCGTGCATTGCCTAGCCTTGCGTTGTCGTGCATTAACCTTGCCTTGCCTGACCGTGCCTTGCCTTGCGTTACCCTTACCTTGCCTTGCCCTGCATTGCCTAGCCGTTCGTTGTCGTGCCTTAGCCTTGTTTTCCCTTGCCGTGCCGTTCCTTCCGTTACCCTTGCCTTGCTTTCCCTTGCCTTCCTTGCCTTCCGTTACTCTTTGCTTGCCTTCCGTGCATTGCCTAGCATTGCGTTGTCGTGTCTTAGCCTTTTTTCACCTTGCCATAGCCTTGCTTGCGTTGCCTTGCTTTGCCTTGCCTTCCTTGCCTTCCGTTACTCTTTGCTTCCCTTCCGTGCATTGCCTAGCCTTGCGTGGTCGTGCCTTAGCCTTTTTTCACCTTGCCATAGCCTTGCTTGCTTTGCATTGCTTTGCATTGCATTCCTTGCCTTCCGTTACTCTTTGCTTGCCTTCCGTGCATTGCCTAGCCTTGCGTTGTCGTGCCTTAGCCTTGTTTCCCCTTGCCGAGCCGTTCCTTCCGTTACTCTGGCCTTCCCTTGGTTTCCCTTGCCTTCCTTGCCTTCCGTTACTCTTTGCTTGCTTTCCGTGCATTGCCTAGCCTTGCGTTGTCGTCATTAGCCTTGCCTCGCCTGACCGTGCCTTGCCTTGCGGTACCCTTTCCTTGCCTTGCCGAGCATTACCTATCCGTGCGTTGTCGTGCATTAGCCTTGTGTAGCCTTACCGTGCCTCGCCTTGCGTTACCCTTTCCTTGCCTGGCCGTGCATTGCCTAGCCGTGCGTTGCCGTTCCTTAGCCTTGTTTCCCCTTGCCGTGCCTTGCCTTTTGTTACACTTGCCTTGCGTTGCTTTGCCTTGCCTTCCTTTCCTTCCGTTACTCTTTCCTTGCCTAGCCGTGCACTGCCTAGCCTTGCGATGTCGTGCATTAGCTTTGCCTCGCCTGACAGTGCCTTCCCTTGCGTTACCCTTTCCTTGCCTTGCCGTGCATTGCCTAGCCCTGCGTTGCCGTGCCTTAGCCTTGTTTCCCCTTGCCGAGCCGTTCCTTCCGTTACCCTTGCCTTGCCTTGGTTTCCCTTGCCTTCCTTGCCTTCCGTAACTCTTTGCTTGCCTTCCGTGCATTGCCTAGCCTTGCGTTGTTGTGCATTAGCCTTGCCTCTCCTGACCGTGCCTTGCCTTGCGTTACCCTTTCCTTGCCTTGCCGTGCATTGCCTAGCCGTGCGTTGTCGTGCATTAGCCTTGTCTTGCGTTACCGTGCCTTGCCTTGCGTTACCCTTTCCTTGCCTGGCCGTGCATTGCCTAGCCGTGCGTTGCCGTTCCTTAGCCTTGTTTCCCCTTGCCGTGCCTTGCCTTTTGTTACACTTGCCTTGCTTTGCTTTGCCTTGCCTTCCTTTCCTTCCGTTACTCTTTCCTTGCCTAGCCGTGCACTGCCAAGCCTTGCGTTGTCGTGCATTAGACTTGCCTCCCCAAACCGTGCCTTGCCTGGCGTTACCATTTCCTTGCCTTCCGTGCATTGCCTAGCCTTGCGTAGTCGTGCCTTAGCCTTGCCTCGCCTGACCGTGCCTTGCCTTGCGTTACCCTTTCCTTGCCTTGCAGTGCATTGCCTAGCGGTTCGTTGTCGTGCCTTAGCCTTGTTTGCCCTTGCCGTGCCGTTCCTTCCGTTACCCTTGCCGTGCTTTCCCTTGCCTTCCTTGCCTTCCGTTACTCTTTGCTTGCTTTCCGTGCATTGCCTAGCCTTGCGTTGTCATGCCTTAGGCTTGCCTCGCCTGACCGTGCTTTCCCATGCGTTACCCTTTCCTTGCCATGCCCTGCATTGCCTAGCCCTGTGTTGTCGTGCCTTAGCCTTGTTTACCCTTACCGTGCCGTTCCTTCCGTTACCCTTGCCCTGACTTGCTTTCCCTTGCTTTCCTTGCCTTCCGTTACTCTTTGCTTTCCTTCCGTGCATTGCCTAGCCTTGCGTTGTCGTGCCTTAGCCTTGCCTCGCCTGACAGTGCCTTGCCTTGCGTTACCCTTTCCTTGCCTTGCCGTGCACTGCCAAGCCTTGCCTTGTCGTGCATTAGCCTTGCCTTGCCTGACCGTGCCTTGCCTGGCGTTACCCTTTCCTTGCCTTGCCGTGCATTGCCTAGCCTTGCGTTGTCGTGCCTTAGCCTTGTTTCCCCTTGCCGTGCCGTTACTTCCGTTACCCTTGCCTTGCCTTGGTTTCCCTTGCCTTCCTTGGTTTCCGTTACTCTTTGCTTGCCTTCCGTGCATTGCCTAGCCTTGCGCTGTCATGCATTAGCCTTGCCTTGCCTCACAGTGCCTTGCCTTGCGTTACCTTTTCCTTGGCTGGCCGTGCATTGCCTAGCCGTGCGTTGTGGTGCCTTAGCCTTGTTTCACCTTGCCATAGCCTTGCTTGCTTTGCCTTGCCTTCCTTCCATTCCGTTACTCTTTGCTTGCCTTCCGTGCATTGCCTAGCCTTGCGTTGTCGTGCCTTAGCCTTTTTTCACCTTGCCATAGACTTGCTTGCGTTGCCTTGCTTTGCCTTGCATTCCTTGCCTTCCGTTACTCTTTGCTTGCCTTCCGTGCATTGCCTAGCCTAGCGTTGTCGTGCCTTAGCCTTGCCTCGCCTAACCGTGCCTTGCCTTGCGTTACCCTTTCCTTGCCTGGCCGTGCATTGCTTAGCCTTGCGTTGCCGTACCTTAGCCTTGTTTCCCCTTGCCGTTGCCGTGCCTTTTGTTACACTTGCCTTGCTTTGCCTTGCCTTCCTTTCCTTCCGTTACTCTTTCCTTGCCTTGCCGTGCATTGCCTAGCCCTGCGTTTTCGTGCCTTAGCCTTGTTACCCCTTGCCGTGCCGTTCCTTCCGTTACCCTTGCCTTCCCTTGCTTTCCCTTGCCTTCCTTGCGTTCCGTTACTCTTTGCTTGCCTTCCGTGCATTGCCAAGCCTTGCGTTGTCGTGCCTTAGCCTTGCCTCCCCTGACCGTGCTTTCCCATGCGTTACCCTTTCCTTGCCTTGCCGTGCATTGCGCAGCCTGCGTTGCCATGCCTTAACCTTGTTTCCCCTTGCCGTGCAGTTCCTTCCGTTACCCTTGCCTTTCCTTGCTTTTCCTTGCCTTGCTTACCCTCCGTTACTCTTTGCTTCCCTTCCCTGCATTGCCTAGCCTTGCGTTGTCGTGCCTTAGCCTTATCTCGCCTGACCGTGCCTTCCTTTGCTTTAAGCTTTCCTTGCATTGTCGTGCATTGCCTAGCCTTGCGTTGTCGTGCATTAGCATTGCCTAGCCTCACCGTGCCTTGCCTTGCGTTACCCTTTCCTTCCCTTGCCGTGCATTGCCTAGCCGTGCGTTGTCGTGCCTTAGCCTTGTTTCCCCTTGCCGTGGCGTACCTTTTGTTACACTTGCCTTGACTGGCTTTGACTTGCCTTCCTTTCCTTCCGTTACTCTTTCCTTGCCTTGCCGTGCATTGCCTAGCCTTGCATTGTAGTGCCTTATCCTTGCCTCACCTTACCGTGCCTTCCCCTGCGTTACCATTTCCTTGCCTTGCCGTGCATTGCCTAACCCTGCGTTGCCGTGCCTTAGCCTTGTTACCCCTTGCCGTGCCGTTCCTTCCGTTACCCTTGCCTTCCCTTCCTTTCCCATGCCTTCCTTGCGTTCCGTTACTCTTTGCTTGCTTTCCGTGCATTGCCTAGCCTTGCGTTGTCATGCCTTAGCCTTGCATCGCCTGACCGTGCTTTCCCATGCGTTACCCTTTCCTTGCCTTGCCGTGCATTGCCTAGCCGTGCGTTGTCGTGCCTTAGCCTTGTTTCCCCTTGCCGTGCCGTTCCTTCCGTTACACTTGCCTTTCCTTCCTTTCCCTTGCCTTCCTTACCTTCCGTTACTCTTTGCTTGCCTTCCGTGCATTGCCTAGCCTTGCGTTGTTGTGCCTTAGCCTTGCCTCGCCTGAACGTGCTTTCCCATGCGTTACCCTTTCCTTGCCTTGCCGTGCATTGCCTAGCCTGCGTTGCCGTGCTTTAGCTTTGTTTCCCCTTGCCGTGCCGTTCTTTCCGTTACCCTGGACTTTCCTTCCTTTTCCTTGCCTTGCTTACCTTCCGTTACTCTTTGCTTGCCTTCCCTGAATTTCCTAGCCTTGCGTTGTCGTGCCTTAGACTTATCTCGCCTGACCTTGCCTTCCTTGGCTTTAAGCTTTCCTTGCATTGTCGTGCATCGCCTAGCCTTGCATTTTCGTGCATTAGCCTTGCCTAGCCTCACCGTGCCTTTCCTTGCGTTACCCTTTGCTTGCCTTGCCGTGCATTGCCTAGCGTGCGTTGTCGTGCCTTAGCCTTGTTTCCCCTTGCCGTGCCGTTCCTTCCGTTACCATTGCCTTTCCTTGCTTTCCCTTGCCTTCCTTACCTTCCGTTACTCTTTGCTTGCCTTCCGTGCATTGCCTAGCCTTGCGTTGTCGTGCCTTAGCCTTATCTCGCCTGACCGTGCCTTCCTTTGCTTTAAGCTTTCCTTGCATTGTCGTGCATTGCGTAGCCTTGCGTTGTCGTGCATTAACCTTGCCTAGCCTCACCGTGCCTTGCCTTGCGTTACCCTTTCCTTGCCTTGCCGTGCATTTCCTAGCCGTGTGTTGTCGTGCCTTAGCCTTGTTACCCCTTGCCGTGCCGTTCCTTCCGTTACCCTTGCCTTCCCTTGCTTTCCCTTTCCTTCCTTGCATTCCGTTACTCCTTGCTTGCTTTCCGTGCATTGCCTAGCCTTGCGTTGGCTTTCCTTAGCCTTGCCTCGCCTGACCGTGCTTTCCCATGCGTTACACTTTCCTTGCCTTGCCGTGCATTGCCTAGCGTGCGTTGTCGTGCCTTAGCCTTGTTTCCCCTTGCCGTGCCGTTCCTTCCGTTACCGTTGCCTTTCTTTGCTTTCCCTTGCCTTCCTTACCTTCCGTTACTCTTTGCTTGCCTTCCGTGCATTGCCTAGCCTTGCGTTGTCGTGCCTTATCCTTATCTCGCCTGACCGTGCCTTCCTTTGCTTCAATCTTTACTTGCATTGTCGTGCATTGCCTAGCCTTTCGTTGTCGTGCATTAGCCTTGCCTAGCCTCACCGTGCCTTGCCTTGCGTTACCCTTTCCTTGCCTTGCCGTGCATTTCCTAGCCGTGTGTTGTCGTGCCTTAGCCTTGTTTCCCCTTGCCGTTGCGTGCCTTTTGTTACACTTGCCTTGCCTGGCTTTGCCTTGCCTTCCTTTCCTTCCGTTACTCTTTCCTTGCCTTGCCGTGCATTGCCTAGCCCTGCGTTTTCGTGCCTTAGCCTTGTTACCCCTTGCCGTGCCGTTCCTTCCGTTACCCTTGCCTTCCCTTGCTTTCCCTTGCCTTCCTTGCGTTCCGTTACTCTTTGCTTGCCTTGCCGTGCATTGCCTAGCCTTGCATTGTCGTGCCTTATCCTTGCCTCACCTGACCGTGCCTTCCCCTGCGTTACCATTTCCTTGCCTTGCCGTGCATTGCCTAACCCTGCGTTGCCGTGCCTTAGCCTTGTTACCCCTTGCCGTGCCGTTCCTTCCGTTACCCTTGCCTTCCCTTGCTTTCCCTTGCCTTCCTTGCGTTCCGTTACTCTTTGCTTGCCTTCCGTGCATTGCCAAGCCTTGCGTTGTCGTGCCTTAGCCTTGCCTCCCCTGACCGTGCTTTCCCATGCGTTACCCTTTCCTTGCCTTGCCGTGCATTGCCCAGCCTGCGTTGCCGTGCCTTAACCTTGTTTATCCTTGCCGTGCAGTTCCTTCCGTTAGCCTTGCCTTTCCTTGCTTTTCCTTGCCTTGCTTACCTTCCCTGCATTGCCTAGCCTTGCGTTGTCGTGCCTTAGCCTTATCTCGCCTGACCGTGCCTTCCTTTGCTTTAAGCTTTCCTTGCATTGTCGTGCATTGCCTAGCCTTGCGTTGTCGTGCATTAGAATTGCCTAGCCTCACCGTGCCTTGCCTTGCGTTACCCTTTCCTTCCCTTGCCGTGCATTGCCTAGCCGTGCGTTGTCGTGCCTTAGCCTTGTTTCCCCTTGCCGTGGCGTACCTTTTGTTACACTTGCCTTGACTGGCTTTGACTTGCCTTCCTTTCCTTCCGTTACTCTTTCCTTGCCTTGCCGTGCATTGCCTAGCCTTGCATTGTAGTGCCTTATCCTTGCCTCACCTTACCGTGCCTTCCCCTGCGTTACCATTTCCTTGCCTTGCCGTGCATTGCCTAACCCTGCGTTGCCGTGCCTTAGCCTTGTTACCCCTTGCCGTGCCGTTCCTTCCGTTACCCTTGCCTTCCCTTCCTTTCCCATGCCTTCCTTGCGTTCCGTTACTCTTTGCTTGCTTTCCGTGCATTGCCTAGCCTTGCGTTGTCATGCCTTAGCCTTGCATCGCCTGACCGTGCTTTCCCATGCGTTACCCTTTCCTTGCCTTGCCGTGCATTGCCTAGCCGTGCGTTGTCGTGCCTTAGCCTTGTTTCCCCTTGCCGTGCCGTTCCTTCCGTTACACTTGCCTTTCCTTCCTTTCCCTTGCCTTCCTTACCTTCCGTTACTCTTTGCTTGCCTTCCGTGCATTGCCTAGCCTTGCGTTGTTGTGCCTTAGCCTTGCCTCGCCTGAACGTGCTTTCCCATGCGTTACCCTTTCCTTGCCTTGCCGTGCATTGCCTAGCCTGCGTTGCCGTGCTTTAGCTTTGTTTCCCCTTGCCGTGCCGTTCTTTCCGTTACCCTGGACTTTCCTTCCTTTTCCTTGCCTTGCTTACCTTCCGTTACTCTTTGCTTGCCTTCCCTGAATTTCCTAGCCTTGCGTTGTCGTGCCTTAGACTTATCTCGCCTGACCTTGCCTTCCTTGGCTTTAAGCTTTCCTTGCATTGTCGTGCATCGCCTAGCCTTGCATTTTCGTGCATTAGCCTTGCCTAGCCTCACCGTGCCTTTCCTTGCGTTACCCTTTGCTTGCCTTGCCGTGCATTGCCTAGCGTGCGTTGTCGTGCCTTAGCCTTGTTTCCCCTTGCCGTGCCGTTCCTTCCGTTACCATTGCCTTTCCTTGCTTTCCCTTGCCTTCCTTACCTTCCGTTACTCTTTGCTTGCCTTCCGTGCATTGCCTAGCCTTGCGTTGTCGTGCCTTAGCCTTATCTCGCCTGACCGTGCCTTCCTTTGCTTTAAGCTTTCCTTGCATTGTCGTGCATTGCGTAGCCTTGCGTTGTCGTGCATTAACCTTGCCTAGCCTCACCGTGCCTTGCCTTGCGTTACCCTTTCCTTGCCTTGCCGTGCATTTCCTAGCCGTGTGTTGTCGTGCCTTAGCCTTGTTACCCCTTGCCGTGCCGTTCCTTCCGTTACCCTTGCCTTCCCTTGCTTTCCCTTTCCTTCCTTGCATTCCGTTACTCCTTGCTTGCTTTCCGTGCATTGCCTAGCCTTGCGTTGGCTTTCCTTAGCCTTGCCTCGCCTGACCGTGCTTTCCCATGCGTTACACTTTCCTTGCCTTGCCGTGCATTGCCTAGCGTGCGTTGTCGTGCCTTAGCCTTGTTTCCCCTTGCCGTGCCGTTCCTTCCGTTACCGTTGCCTTTCTTTGCTTTCCCTTGCCTTCCTTACCTTCCGTTACTCTTTGCTTGCCTTCCGTGCATTGCCTAGCCTTGCGTTGTCGTGCCTTATCCTTATCTCGCCTGACCGTGCCTTCCTTTGCTTCAATCTTTACTTGCATTGTCGTGCATTGCCTAGCCTTTCGTTGTCGTGCATTAGCCTTGCCTAGCCTCACCGTGCCTTGCCTTGCGTTACCCTTTCCTTGCCTTGCCGTGCATTTCCTAGCCGTGTGTTGTCGTGCCTTAGCCTTGTTTCCCCTTGCCGTTGCGTGCCTTTTGTTACACTTGCCTTGCCTGGCTTTGCCTTGCCTTCCTTTCCTTCCGTTACTCTTTCCTTGCCTTGCCGTGCATTGCCTAGCCCTGCGTTTTCGTGCCTTAGCCTTGTTACCCCTTGCCGTGCCGTTCCTTCCGTTACCCTTGCCTTCCCTTGCTTTCCCTTGCCTTCCTTGCGTTCCGTTACTCTTTGCTTGCCTTCCGTGCATTGCCAAGCCTTGCGTTGTCGTGCCTTAGCCTTGCCTCCCCTGACCGTGCTTTCCCATGCGTTACCCTTTCCTTGCCTTGCCGTGCATTGCGCAGCCTGCGTTGCCATGCCTTAACCTTGTTTCCCCTTGCCGTGCAGTTCCTTCCGTTACCCTTGCCTTTCCTTGCTTTTCCTTGCCTTGCTTACCTTCCGTTACTCTTTGCTTCCCTTCCCTGCATTGCCTAGCCTTGCGTTGTCGTGCCTTAGCCTTATCTCGCCTGACCGTGCCTTCCTTTGCTTTAAGCTTTCCTTGCATTGTCGTGCATTGCCTAGCCTTGCGTTGTCGTGCATTAGCATTGCCTAGCCTCACCGTGCCTTGCCTTGCGTTACCCTTTCCTTCCCTTGCCGTGCATTGCCTAGCCGTGCGTTGTCGTGCCTTAGCCTTGTTTCCCCTTGCCGTGGCGTGCCTTTTGTTACACTTGCCTTGACTGGCTTTGACTTGCCTTCCTTTCCTTCCGTTACTCTTTCCTTGCCTTGCCGTGCATTGCCTAGCCTTGCATTGTCGTGCCTTATCCTTGCCTCACCTTACCGTGCCTTCCCCTGCGTTACCATTTCCTTGCCTTGCCGTGCATTGCCTAACCCTGCGTTGCCGTGCCTTAGCCTTGTTACCCCTTGCCGTGCCGTTCCTTCCGTTACCCTTGCCTTCCCTTCCTTTCCCATGCCTTCCTTGCGTTCCGTTACTCTTTGCTTGCTTTCCGTGCATTGCCTAGCCTTGCGTTGTCATGCCTTAGCCTTGCATCGCCTGACCGTGCTTTCCCATGCGTTACCCTTTCCTTGCCTTGCCGTGCATTGCCTAGCCGTGTGTTGTCGTGCCTTAGCCTTGTTTCCCCTTGCCGTTGCGTGCCTTTTGTTACACTTGCCTTGCCTGGCTTTGCCTTGCCTTCCTTTCCTTCCGTTACTCTTTCCTTGCCTTGCCGTGCATTGCCTAGCCTTGCGTAGTCGTGCCTTAGCCTTGCCTCGCCTGACCGTGCCTTGCCTTGCGTTACCCTTTCCTTGCCTTGCAGTGCATTGCCTAGCGGTTCGTTGTCGTGCCTTAGCCTTGTTTGCCCTTGCCGTGCCGTTCCTTCCGTTACCCTTGTCGTGCTTTCCCTTGCCTTCCTTGCCTTCCGTTACTCTTTGCTTGCCTTCCGTGCATTGCCTAGCCTTGCGTTGTCGTGTCTTAGCCTTTTTTCACCTTGCCATAGCCTTGCTTGCGTTGCCTTGCTTTGCCTTGCATTCCTTGCCTTCCGTTACTCTTTGCTTGCCTTCCGTGCATTGCCTAGCCTTGGGTTGTCGTGCATTAGCCTTGCCTCCCCAAACCGTGCCTTGCCTTGCGTTACCCTTTCCTTGCCTTGCCCTGCATTGCCTAGCCCTGTGTTGTCGTGCCTTAGCCTTGTTTCCCCTTGCCGTGCCGTTCCTTCCGTTACCCTTGCCTTGCCTTGCTTTCCCTTGCTTTCCTTGCCTTCCGTTACTCTTTGCTTTCCTTCCGTGCATTGCCTAGCCTTGCGTTGTCGTGCCTTAGCCTTGCCTCGCCTGACAGTGCCTTGCCTTGCGTTACCCTTTCCTTGCCTTGCCGTGCACTGCCAAGCCTTGCCTTGTCGTGCATTAGCCTTGCCTTGCCTGACCGTGCCTTGCCTGGCGTTACCCTTTCCTTGCCTTGCCGTGCATTGCCTAGCCGTGCGTTGTCGTGCCTTAGCCTTGTTTCCCCTTGCCGTGCCGTTACTTCCGTTACCCTTGCCTTGCCTTTGTTTCCCTTGCCTTCCTTGGTTTCCGTTACTCTCTGCTTGCCTTCCGTGCATTGCCTAGCCTTGCGCTGTCGTGCATTAGCCTTGCCTTGCCTCACAGTGCCTTGCCTTGCGTTACCTTTTCCTTGGCTGGCCGTACATTGCCTAGCCGTGCGTTGTGGTGCCTTAGCCTTGTTTCACCTTGCCATAGCCTTGCTTGCTTTGCCTTGCCTTCCTTTCCTTCCGTTACTCTTTCCTTGCCTTGCCGTGCATTGCCTAGCCCTGCGTTTTCGTGCCTTAGCCTTGTTACCCCTTGCCGTGCCGTTCCTTCCGTTACCCTTGCCTTCCCTTGCTTTCCCTTGCCTTCCTTGCCTTCCGTTACTCTTTGCTTGCCTTCCGTGCATTGCCAAGCCTTGCGTTGTCGTGCCTTAGCCTTGCCTCCCCTGACCGTGCTTTCCCATGCGTTACCCTTTCCTTGCCTTGCCGTGCATTGCGCAGCCTGCGTTGCCATGCCTTAACCTTGTTTCCCCTTGCCGTGCAGTTCCTTCCGTTACCCTTGCCTTTCCTTGCTTTTCCTTGCCTTGCTTACCCTCCGTTACTCTTTGCTTCCCTTCCCTGCATTGCCTAGCCTTGCGTTGTCGTGCCTTAGCCTTATCTCGCCTGACCGTGCCTTCCTTTGCTTTAAGCTTTCCTTGCATTGTCGTGCATTGCCTAGCCTTGCGTTGTCGTGCATTAGCATTGCCTAGCCTCACCGTGCCTTGCCTTGCGTTACCCTTTCCTTCCCTTGCCGTGCATTGCCTAGCCGTGCGTTGTCGTGCCTTAGCCTTGTTTCCCCTTGCCGTGGCGTACCTTTTGTTACACTTGCCTTGACTGGCTTTGACTTGCCTTCCTTTCCTTCCGTTACTCTTTCCTTGCCTTGCCGTGCATTGCCTAGCCTTGCATTGTAGTGCCTTATCCTTGCCTCACCTTACCGTGCCTTCCCCTGCGTTACCATTTCCTTGCCTTGCCGTGCATTGCCTAACCCTGCGTTGCCGTGCCTTAGCCTTGTTACCCCTTGCCGTGCCGTTCCTTCCGTTACCCTTGCCTTCCCTTCCTTTCCCATGCCTTCCTTGCGTTCCGTTACTCTTTGCTTGCTTTCCGTGCATTGCCTAGCCTTGCGTTGTCATGCCTTAGCCTTGCATCGCCTGACCGTGCTTTCCCATGCGTTACCCTTTCCTTGCCTTGCCGTGCATTGCCTAGCCGTGCGTTGTCGTGCCTTAGCCTTGTTTCCCCTTGCCGTGCCGTTCCTTCCGTTACACTTGCCTTTCCTTCCTTTCCCTTGCCTTCCTTACCTTCCGTTACTCTTTGCTTGCCTTCCGTGCATTGCCTAGCCTTGCGTTGTTGTGCCTTAGCCTTGCCTCGCCTGAACGTGCTTTCCCATGCGTTACCCTTTCCTTGCCTTGCCGTGCATTGCCTAGCCTGCGTTGCCGTGCTTTAGCTTTGTTTCCCCTTGCCGTGCCGTTCTTTCCGTTACCCTGGACTTTCCTTCCTTTTCCTTGCCTTGCTTACCTTCCGTTACTCTTTGCTTGCCTTCCCTGAATTTCCTAGCCTTGCGTTGTCGTGCCTTAGACTTATCTCGCCTGACCTTGCCTTCCTTGGCTTTAAGCTTTCCTTGCATTGTCGTGCATCGCCTAGCCTTGCATTTTCGTGCATTAGCCTTGCCTAGCCTCACCGTGCCTTTCCTTGCGTTACCCTTTGCTTGCCTTGCCGTGCATTGCCTAGCGTGCGTTGTCGTGCCTTAGCCTTGTTTCCCCTTGCCGTGCCGTTCCTTCCGTTACCATTGCCTTTCCTTGCTTTCCCTTGCCTTCCTTACCTTCCGTTACTCTTTGCTTGCCTTCCGTGCATTGCCTAGCCTTGCGTTGTCGTGCCTTAGCCTTATCTCGCCTGACCGTGCCTTCCTTTGCTTTAAGCTTTCCTTGCATTGTCGTGCATTGCGTAGCCTTGCGTTGTCGTGCATTAACCTTGCCTAGCCTCACCGTGCCTTGCCTTGCGTTACCCTTTCCTTGCCTTGCCGTGCATTTCCTAGCCGTGTGTTGTCGTGCCTTAGCCTTGTTACCCCTTGCCGTGCCGTTCCTTCCGTTACCCTTGCCTTCCCTTGCTTTCCCTTTCCTTCCTTGCATTCCGTTACTCCTTGCTTGCTTTCCGTGCATTGCCTAGCCTTGCGTTGGCTTTCCTTAGCCTTGCCTCGCCTGACCGTGCTTTCCCATGCGTTACACTTTCCTTGCCTTGCCGTGCATTGCCTAGCGTGCGTTGTCGTGCCTTAGCCTTGTTTCCCCTTGCCGTGCCGTTCCTTCCGTTACCGTTGCCTTTCTTTGCTTTCCCTTGCCTTCCTTACCTTCCGTTACTCTTTGCTTGCCTTCCGTGCATTGCCTAGCCTTGCGTTGTCGTGCCTTATCCTTATCTCGCCTGACCGTGCCTTCCTTTGCTTCAATCTTTACTTGCATTGTCGTGCATTGCCTAGCCTTTCGTTGTCGTGCATTAGCCTTGCCTAGCCTCACCGTGCCTTGCCTTGCGTTACCCTTTCCTTGCCTTGCCGTGCATTTCCTAGCCGTGTGTTGTCGTGCCTTAGCCTTGTTTCCCCTTGCCGTTGCGTGCCTTTTGTTACACTTGCCTTGCCTGGCTTTGCCTTGCCTTCCTTTCCTTCCGTTACCCTTTCCTTGCCTTGCCGTGCATTGCCTAGCCCTGCGTTGTCGTGCCTTAGCCTTGTTACCGCTTGCGGTGCCCTTCCTTCCGTTACCCTTGCCTTCCATAGCTTTCCCTTGCCTTCCTTGCGTTCCGTTACTCTCTGCTTGCCTTCCGTGCATTGCCTAGCCTTGCGTTGTCGTGCCTTAGCCTTGCCTCGCCTGACCGTGCTTTCCCATGCGTTACCCTTTCCTTGCCTTGCCGTGCATTGCGCAGCCTGCGTTGCCATGCCTTAACCTTGTTTCCCCTTGCCGTGCAGTTCCTTCCGTTACCCTTGCCTTTCCTTGCTTTTCCTTGCCTTGCTTACCTTCCGTTACTCTTTGCTTCCCTTCCCTGCATTGCCTAGCCTTGCGTTGTCGTGCCTTAGCCTTATCTCGCCTGACCGTGCCTTCCTTTGCTTTAAGCTTTCCTTGCATTGTCGTGCATTGCCTAGCCTTGCGTTGTCGTGCATTAGCATTGCCTAGCCTCACCGTGCCTTGCCTTGCGTTACCCTTTCCTTCCCTTGCCGTGCATTGCCTAGCCGTGCGTTGTCGTGCCTTAGCCTTGTTTCCCCTTGCCGTGGCGTGCCTTTTGTTACACTTGCCTTGACTGGCTTTGACTTGCCTTCCTTTCCTTCCGTTACTCTTTCCTTGCCTTGCCGTGCATTGCCTAGCCTTGCATTGTCGTGCCTTATCCTTGCCTCACCTTACCGTGCCTTCCCCTGCGTTACCATTTCCTTGCCTTGCCGTGCATTGCCTAACCCTGCGTTGCCGTGCCTTAGCCTTGTTACCCCTTGCCGTGCCGTTCCTTCCGTTACCCTTGCCTTCCCTTCCTTTCCCATGCCTTCCTTGCGTTCCGTTACTCTTTGCTTGCTTTCCGTGCATTGCCTAGCCTTGCGTTGTCATGCCTTAGCCTTGCATCGCCTGACCGTGCTTTCCCATGCGTTACCCTTTCCTTGCCTTGCCGTGCATTGCCTAGCCGTGTGTTGTCGTGCCTTAGCCTTGTTTCCCCTTGCCGTGCCGTTCCTTCCGTTACCCTTGCCTTGCCTGGCTTTGCCTTGCCTTCCTTTCCTTCCGTTACTCTTTGCTTGCCTTCCGTGCATTGCCTAGCCTTGCGTAGTCGTGCCTTAGCCTTGCCTCGCCTGACCGTGCCTTGCCTTGCGTTACCCTTTCCTTGCCTTGCAGTGCATTGCCTAGCGGTTCGTTGTCGTGCCTTAGCCTTGTTTGCCCTTGCCGTGCCGTTCCTTCCGTTACCCTTGTCGTGCTTTCCCTTGCCTTCCTTGCCTTCCGTTACTCTTTGCTTGCCTTCCGTGCATTGCCTAGCCTTGCGTTGTCGTGTCTTAGCCTTTTTTCACCTTGCCATAGCCTTGCTTGCGTTGCCTTGCTTTGCCTTGCATTCCTTGCCTTCCGTTACTCTTTGCTTGCCTTCCGTGCATTGCCTAGCCTTGGGTTGTCGTGCATTAGCCTTGCCTCCCCAAACCGTGCCTTGCCTTGCGTTACCCTTTCCTTGCCTTGCCCTGCATTGCCTAGCCCTGTGTTGTCGTGCCTTAGCCTTGTTTCCCCTTGCCGTGCCGTTCCTTCCGTTACCCTTGCCTTGCCTTGCTTTCCCTTGCTTTCCTTGCCTTCCGTTACTCTTTGCTTTCCTTCCGTGCATTGCCTAGCCTTGCGTTGTCGTGCCTTAGCCTTGCCTCGCCTGACAGTGCCTTGCCTTGCGTTACCCTTTCCTTGCCTTGCCGTGCACTGCCAAGCCTTGCCTTGTCGTGCATTAGCCTTGCCTTGCCTGACCGTGCCTTGCCTGGCGTTACCCTTTCCTTGCCTTGCCGTGCATTGCCTAGCCGTGCGTTGTCGTGCCTTAGCCTTGTTTCCCCTTGCCGTGCCGTTACTTCCGTTACCCTTGCCTTGCCTTTGTTTCCCTTGCCTTCCTTGGTTTCCGTTACTCTCTGCTTGCCTTCCGTGCATTGCCTAGCCTTGCGCTGTCGTGCATTAGCCTTGCCTTGCCTCACAGTGCCTTGCCTTGCGTTACCTTTTCCTTGGCTGGCCGTGCATTGCCTAGCCGTGCGTTGTGGTACCTTAGCCTTGTTTCACCTTGCCATAGCCTTGCTTGCTTTGCCTTGCCTTCCTTCCATTCCGTTACTCTTTGCTTGCCTTCCGTACATTGCCTAGCCTTGCGTTGTCGTGCCTTAGCCTTTTTTCACCTTGCCATAGACTTGCTTGCGTTGCCTTGCTTTGCCTTGCATTCCTTGCCTTCCGTTACTCTTTGCTTGCCTTCCGTGCATTGCCTAGCCTAGAGTTGTCGTGCCTTAGCCTTGCCTCGCCTAACCGTGCCTTGCCTTGCGTTACCCTTTCCTTGCCTTGCCGTGCATTGCAAAACCGTGCGTTGTCGTGCATTAGCCTCGCCTTGCCTTACCTTGCCTTGCCTTGCGTTACCCTTTCCTTGCCTGGCCGTGCATTGCTTAGACTTGCGTTGCCGTACCTTAGCCTTGTTTCCCCTTGCCGTGCCGTTCCTTCCGTTACCATTGCCTTTCCTTGCTTTCCCTTGCCTTCCTTACCTTCCGTTACTCTTTGCTTGCCTTCCGTGCATTGCCTAGCCTTGCGTTGTCGTGCCTTAGCCTTATCTCGCCTGACCGTGCCTTCCTTTGCTTTAAGGTTTCCTTGCATTGTCGTGCATTGCCTAGCCTTGCGTTGTCGTGCATTAACCTTGCCTAGCCTCACCGTGCCTTGCCTTGCGTTACCCTTTCCTTGCCTTGCCGTGCATTTCCTAGCCGTGTGTTGTCGTGCCTTAGCCTTGTTACCCCTTGCCGTGCCGTTCCTTCCGTTACCCTTGCCTTCCCTTGCTTTCCCTTTAATTCCTTGCATTCCGTTACTCCTTGCTTGCTTTCCGTGCATTGCCTATCCTTGCGTTGGCTTTCCTTACCCTTGCCTCGCCTGACCGTGCTTTCCCATGCGTTACCCTTTCCTTGCCTTGCCGTGCATTGCCTAGCGTGCGTTGTCGTACCTTAGCCTTGTTTCCCCTTGCCGTGCCGTTCCTTCCGTTACCCTTGCCTTCCCTTGCTTTCCCTTTCCTTCCTTGCATTCCGCATTCCGTTACTCCTTGCTTGCTTTCCGTGCATTGCCTAGCCTTGCGTTTTCGTGCCTTAGCCTTGCCTCGCCTCACCGTGCCTTGCCTTGCGTTACCCTTTCCTTGCCTTGCCGTGCATTGCCTAGCCGTGCGTTGTCGTGCATCAGCCTTGCCTTGCCTCACCGTGCCTTGCCTTGCGTTACCCTTTCCTTGCCTTGCCGTGCATTGCCTAGCCGTGCGTTGCCGTGCCTTAGCCTTGTTTCCCCTTGCCGTGCCGTTCCTTCCGTTACCCTTGCCTTGCCTTGCTTTCCCTTGCCTTCCTTGCCTTCCGTTACTCTTTGCTTGCCTTCCGTTCATTGCCTAGCCTTGCGTTGTCGTGCATTAGCCTTGCCTCCCCAAATCGTGCCTTGCCTTGCGTTACCCTTTCCTTGAGTTGCCCTGCATTGCCTAGCCCTGTGTTGTCGTGCCTTAGCGTTGTTTCCCCTTACCGTGCCGTTCCTTTCGTTACCCTTGCCTTCCCCTGCTTTCCTTTGCATTCCTTGCCTTCCGTTACTCTTTGCTTGCCTTCCGTGCATTGCCTAGCCTTTCGTTGTCGTGCCTTAGCCTTGTTTCCCCTTGCCGTGCCGTGCCTGTTGTTACACTTGCCTTGCCATGCTTTGCCTTGCCTTCCTTTCCTTCCGTTACCCTTTCCTTGCCTTGCCGTGCATTGCCTAGCCGTGCGTTGCCGTGCCTTAGCCTTGTTTCCCCTTGCCGAGCCGTTCCTTCCGTTACCCTTGCCTTGCCTTGGTTTCCCTTGCCTTCCTTGCCTTCCGTTACTCTTTGCTTGCCTTCCGTGCATTGCCTAGCCTTGCGTTGTCGTGCATTAGTCTTGCCTCTCCTGACCGTGCCTTGCCTTGCGTTACCCTTTCCTTGCCTTGCAGTGCATTGCCTAGCCGTGCGTTGTCGTGCATTAGCCTTGTCTTGCCTTACCGTGCCTTGCCTTGCGTTACCCTTTCCTTGCCTGGCCGTGCATTGCCTAGCCGTGCGTTGCCGTTCCTTAGCCTTGTTTCCTGTTGCCGTGCCTTGCCTTTTGTTACACTTGCCTTGCCTTGCTTTGCCTTGCCTTCCTTTCCTTCCGTTACTCTTTCTGTGCCTAGCCGTGCACTGCCTATCCTTGCGTTGTCGTGCATTAGCCTTGCCTCCCCAAACCGTGCCTTGCCTTGCGTTACCATTTCCTTGCCTTGCCCTGCATTGCCTAGCCGTGCGTTGCTGTGCCTTAGCCTTGTTTCCCCTTGCCGTGCCGTTCCTTCCGGTAACCTTGCCTTGCCTTGCTTTCCCTTGCCTTCCTTGCGTTCCGTTACTCTTTGCTTGCCTTCCGTGCATTGCCTAGACTTGCGTTGTCGTGCCTTAGCCTTGCCTCGCCTGACCGTGCCTTGCCTTGCGTTACCCTTTCCTTGCCTTGCAGTGCATTGCCTAGCAGTGCGTTGTCGTGCCTTAGCCTTGTTTCCCCTTGCCGTGCCGTTCTTTCCGTTACCATTGCCTTGCCTTGCTTTCCCTTAGCTTCCTTGCCTTCCGTTACTCTTTGCTTGCCTTCCGTGCATTGCCTAGCCTTGCCTTGTCGTGTCTTATCCTTTTTTCACCTTGCCATAGCCTTGCTTGCGTTGCCTTGCTTTGCCTTGCCTTCCTTGCTTTCCGTTACTCTTTGCTTGCCTTCCGTGCATTGCCTAGCCTTGCGTTGTCGTGCCTTAGCCATGCGTCGCCTGACCGTGCCTTGCCTTGCGTTACCCTTACCTTGCCTTGCCCTGCATTGCCTAGCCGTTCGTTGTCGTGCCTTAGCCTTGTTTTCCCTTGCCGTGCCGTTCCTTCCGTTACCCTTGCCTTGCTTTCCCTTGCCTTCCTTGCCTTCCGTTACTCTTTGCTTGCCTTCCGTGCATTGCCTAGCATTGCGTTGTCGTGTCTTAGCCTTTTTTCACCTTGCCATAGCCTTGCTTGCGTTGCCTTGCTTTGCCTTGCCTTCCTTGCCTTCCGTTACTCTTTGCTTCCCTTCCGTGCATTGCCTAGCCTTGCGTGGTCGTGCCTTAGCCTTTTTTCACCTTGCCATAGCCTTGCTTGCTTTGCCTTGCTTTGCATTGCATTCCTTGCCTTCCGTTACTCTTTGCTTGCCTTCCGTGCATTGCCTAGCCTTGCGTTGTCGTGCCTTAGCCTTGTTTCCCCTTGCCGAGCCGTTCCTTCCGTTACTCTGGCCTTCCCTTGGTTTCCCTTGCCTTCCTTGCCTTCCGTTACTCTTTGCTTGCTTTCCGTGCATTGCCTAGCCTTGCGTTGTCGTCATTAGCCTTGCCTCGCCTGACCGTGCCTTGCCTTGCGGTACCCTTTCCTTGCCTTGCCGAGCATTACCTATCCGTGCGTTGTCGTGCATTAGCCTTGTGTAGCCTTACCGTGCCTCGCCTTGCGTTACCCTTTCCTTGCCTGGCCGTGCATTGCCTAGCCGTGCGTTGCCGTTCCTTAGCCTTGTTTCCCCTTGCCGTGCCTTGCCTTTTGTTACACTTGCCTTGCCTTGCTTTGCCTTGCCTTCCTTTCCTTCCGTTACTCTTTCCTTGCCTAGCCGTGCACTGCCTAGCCTTGCGATGTCGTGCATTAGCTTTGCCTCGCCTGACAATGCCTTCCCTTGCGTTACCCTTTCCTTGCCTTGCCGTGCATTGCCTAGCCCTGCGTTGCCGTGCCTTAGCCTTGTTTCCCCTTGCCGAGCCGTTCCTTCCGTTACCCTTGCCTTGCCTTGGTTTCCCTTGCCTTCCTTG
This sequence comes from Macrotis lagotis, assembly GCF_037893015.1. Classification (NCBI taxonomy): domain Eukaryota; kingdom Metazoa; phylum Chordata; class Mammalia; order Peramelemorphia; family Peramelidae; genus Macrotis; species Macrotis lagotis. The sequence goes on from NW_027421976.1 coordinate 86,478, forward strand.
CCTTCCGTTACCCTTTGCTTGCCTTGCCGTGCATTGCCTAGCCTTGCGTTGTCGTGCCTTAGCCTTGCCTCGCCTGACCGTGCCTTGCCTTCCGTTACCCTTTGCTTGCCTTGCCGTGCATTGCCTAGCCGTGCGTTGTCGTGCATTAGCCTTGTCTTGCGTTACCGTGCCTTGCCTTGCGTTACCCTTTCCTTGCCTGGCCGTGCATTGCCTAGCCGTGCGTTGCCGTTCCTTAGCCTTGTTTCCCCTTGCCGTGCCTTGCCTTTTGTTACACTTGCCTTGCTTTGCTTTGCCTTGCCTTCCTTTCCTTCCGTTACTCTTTCCTTGCCTAGCCGTGCACTGCCAAGCCTTGCGTTGTCGTGCATTAGACTTGCCTCCCCAAACCGTGCCTTGCCTTGCGTTACCATTTCCTTGCCTTCCGTGCATTGCCTAGCCTTGCGTAGTCGTGCCTTAGCCTTGCCTCGCCTGACCGTGCCTTGCCTTGCGTTACCCTTTCCTTGCCTTGCAGTGCATTGCCTAGCGGTTCGTTGTCGTGCCTTAGCCTTGTTTGCCCTTGCCGTGCCGTTCCTTCCGTTACCCTTGCCGTGCTTTCCCTTGCCTTCCTTGCCTTCCGTTACTCTTTGCTTGCCTTCCGTGCATTGCCTAGCCTTGCGTTGTCGTGTCTTAGCCTTTTTTCACCTTGCCATAGCCTTGCTTGCGTTGCCTTGCTTTGCCTTGCCTTCCTTGCCTTCCGTTACTCTTTGCTTGCCTTCCGTGCGTTGCCTAGCCTTGCGTGGTCGTGCCTTAGCCTTTTTTCACCTTGCCATAGCCTTGCTTGCGTTGCCTTGCTTTGCCTTGCATTCCTTGCCTTCCGTTACTCTTTGCTTGCCTTCCGTGCATTGCCTAGCCTTGGGTTGTCGTGCATTAGCCTTGCCTCCCCAAACCGTGCCTTGCCTTGCGTTACCCTTTCCTTGCCTTGCCCTGCATTGCCTAGCCCTGTGTTGTCGTGCCTTAGCCTTGTTTCCCCTTGCCGTGCCGTTCCTTCCGTTACCCTTGCCTTGCCTTGCTTTCCCTTGCTTTCCTTGCCTTCCGTTACTCTTTGCTTTCCTTCCGTGCATGGCCTAGCCTTGCGTTGTCGTGCCTTAGCCTTGCCTCGCCTGACAGTGCCTTGCCTTGCGTTACCCTTTCCTTGCCTTGCCGTGCACTGCCAAGCCTTGCCTTGTCGTGCATTAGCCTTGCCTTGCCTGACCGTGCCTTGCCTGGCGTTACCCTTTCCTTGCCTTGCCGTGCATTGCCTAGCCGTGCGTTGTCGTGCCTTAGCCTTGTTTCCCCTTGCCGTGCCGTTACTTCCGTTACCCTTGCCTTGCCTTTGTTTCCCTTGCCTTCCTTGGTTTCCGTTACTCTTTGCTTGCCTTCCGTGCATTGCCTAGCCTTGCGCTGTCGTGCATTAGCCTTGCCTTGCCTCACAGTGCCTTGCCTTGCGTTACCTTTTCCTTGGCTGGCCGTGCATTGCCTAGCCGTGCGTTGTGGTGCCTTAGCCTTGTTTCACCTTGCCATAGCCTTGCTTGCTTTGCCTTGCCTTCCTTCCATTCCGTTACTCTTTGCTTGCCTTCCGTGCATTGCCTAGCCGTGCGTTATCGTGCCTTAGCCTTTTTTCACCTTGCCATAGACTTGCTTGCGTTGCCTTGCTTTGCCTTGCATTCCTTGCCTTCCGTTACTCTTTCCTTGCCTTGCCGTGCATTGCCTAGCCTAGCGTTGTCGTGCCTTAGCCTTGCCTCGCCTAACCGTGCCTTGCCTTGCGTTACCCTTTCCTTGCCTTGCCGTGCATTGCCAAGCCGTGCGTTGTCGTGCATTAGCCTCGCCTTGCCTTACCGTGCCTTGCCTTGCGTTACCCTTTCCTTGCCTGGCCGTGCATTGCTTAGCCTTGCGTTGCCGTACCTTAGCCTTGTTTCCCCTTGCCGTGCCGTGCCTTTTGTTACACTTGCCTTGCCTTGCTTTGCCTTGCCTTCCTTTCCTTCCGTTACTCTTTCCTTGCCTAGCCGTGTACTGCGTAGCCTTGCGTTGTCGTGCATTACCCTTGCCTCGCCTGACCGTACCTTGCCTTGCGTTACACTTTCCTTGCCTTGCCGTGCATTGCCTAGCCCTGCGTTGTCGTGCCTTAGCCTTGTTTCCCCTTACCGTGCCGTTCCTTCCGTTACCCTTGCCTTCCCATTGCTTTCCCTTGCCTTCCTTGCCTTCCGTTACTCTTTGCTTGCCTTCCGTGCATTGCCTAGCCTAGAGTTGTCGTGCCTTAGCCTTGCCTCGCCTAACCGTGCCTTGCCTTGCGTTACCCTTTCCTTGCCTTGCCGTGCATTGCCAAGCCGTGCGTTGTCGTGCATTAGCCTCGCCTTGCCTTACCGTGCCTTGCCTTGCGTTACCCTTTCCTTGCCTGGCCGTGCATTGCTTAGCCTTGCGTTGCCGTACCTTAGCCTTGTTTCCCCTTGCCGTGCCGTTCCTTCCGTTACCATTGCCTTTCCTTGCTTTCCCTTGCCTTCCTTACCTTCCGTTACTCTTTGCTTGCCTTCCGTGCATTGCCTAGCCTTGCGTTGTCGTGCCTTAGCCTTATCTCGCCTGACCGTGCCTTCCTTTGCTTTAAGCTTTCCTTGCATTGTCGTGCATTGCCTAGCCTTGCGTTGTCGTGCATTAACCTTGCCTAGCCTCACCGTGCCTTGCCTTGCGTTACCCTTTCCTTGCCTTGCCGTGCATTTCCTAGCCGTGTGTTGTCGTGCCTTAGCCTTGTTACCCCTTGCCGTGCCGTTCCTTCCGTTACCCTTGCCTTCCCTTGCTTTCCCTTTAATTCCTTGCATTCCGTTACTCCTTGCTTGCTTTCCGTGCATTGCCTATCCTTGCGTTGGCTTTCCTTACCCTTGCCTCGCCTGACCGTGCTTTCCCATGCGTTACCCTTTCCTTGCCTTGCCGTGCATTGCCTAGCGTGCGTTGTCGTACCTTAGCCTTGTTTCCCCTTGCCGTGCCGTTCCTTCCGTTACCCTTGCCTTCCCTTGCTTTCCCTTTCCTTCCTTGCATTCCGCATTCCGTTACTCCTTGCTTGCTTTCCGTGCATTGCCTAGCCTTGCGTTTTCGTGCCTTAGCCTTGCCTCGCCTCACCGTGCCTTGCCTTGCGTTACCCTTTCCTTGCCTTGCCGTGCATTGCCTAGCCGTGCGTTGTCGTGCATCAGCCTTGCCTTGCCTCACCGTGCCTTGCCTTGCGTTACCCTTTCCTTGCCTTGCCGTGCATTGCCTAGCCGTGCGTTGCCGTGCCTTAGCCTTGTTTCCCCTTGCCGTGCCGTTCCTTCCGTTACCCTTGCCTTGCCTTGCTTTCCCTTGCCTTCCTTGCCTTCCGTTACTCTTTGCTTGCCTTCCGTTCATTGCCTAGCCTTGCGTTGTCGTGCATTAGCCTTGCCTCCCCAAATCGTGCCTTGCCTTGCGTTACCCTTTCCTTGAGTTGCCCTGCATTGCCTAGCCCTGTGTTGTCGTGCCTTAGCGTTGTTTCCCCTTACCGTGCCGTTCCTTTCGTTACCCTTGCCTTCCCCTGCTTTCCTTTGCATTCCTTGCCTTCCGTTACTCTTTGCTTGCCTTCCGTGCATTGCCTAGCCTTTCGTTGTCGTGCCTTAGCCTTGTTTCCCCTTGCCGTGCCGTGCCTGTTGTTACACTAGCCTTGCCATGCTTTGCCTTGCCTTCCTTTCCTTCCGTTACCCTTTCCTTGCCTTGCCGTGCATTGCCTAGCCCTGCGTTGCCGTGCCTTAGCCTTGTTTCCCCTTGCCGAGCCGTTCCTTCCGTTACCCTTGCCTTGCCTTGGTTTCCCTTGCCTTCCTTGCCTTCCGTTACTCTTTGCTTGCCTTCCGTGCATTGCCTAGCCTTGCGTTGTCGTGCATTAATCTTGCCTCTCCTGACCGTGCCTTGCCTTGCGTTACCCTTTCCTTGCCTTGCAGTGCATTGCCTAGCCGTGCGTTGTCGTGCATTAGCCTTGTCTTGCCTTACCGTGCCTTGCCTTGCGTTACCCTTTCCTTGCCTGGCCGTGCATTGCCTAGCCGTGCGTTGCCGTTCCTTAGCCTTGTTTCCCGTTGCCGTGCCTTGCCTTTTGTTACACTTGCCTTGCCTTGCTTTGCCTTGCCTTCCTTTCCTTCCGTTACTCTTTCCTGTGCCTAGCCGTGCACTGCCTATCCTTGCGTTGTCGTGCATTAGCCTTGCCTCCCCAAACCGTGCCTTGCCTTGCGTTACCATTTCCTTGCCTTGCCCTGCATTGCCTAGCCGTGCGTTGCCGTGCCTTAGCCTTGTTTCCCCTTGCCGTGCCGTACCTTCCGGTAACCTTGCCTTGCCTTGCTTTCCCTTGCCTTCCTTGCGTTCCGTTACTCTTTGCTTGCCTTCCGTGCATTGCCTAGACTTGCGTTGTCGTGCCTTAGCCTTGCCTCGCCTGACCGTGCCTTGCCTTGCGTTACCCTTTCCTTGCCTTGCAGTGCATTGCCTAGCAGTGCGTTGTCGTGCCTTAGCCTTGTTTCCCCTTGCCGTGCCGTTCTTTCCGTTACCATTGCCTTGCCTTGCTTTCCCTTAGCTTCCTTGCCTTCCGTTACTCTTTGCTTGCCTTCCGTGCATTGCCTAGCCTTGCCTTGTCGTGTCTTATCCTTTTTTTCACCTTGCCATAGCCTTGCTTGCGTTGCCTTGCTTTGCCTTGCCTTCCTTGCTTTCCGTTACTCTTTGCTTGCCTTCCGTGCATTGCCTAGCCTTGCGTTGTCGTGCCTTAGCCTTGCCTCGCCTGACCGTGCCTTGCCTCGCGTTACCCTTACCTTGCCTTGCCCTGCATTGCCTAGCCGTTCGTTGTCGTGCCTTAGCCTTGTTTGCCCTTGCCGTGCCGTTCCTTCCGTTACCCTTGCCTTGCTTTCCCTTGCCTTCCTTGCCTTCCGTTACTCTTTGCTTGCCTTCCGTGCATTGCCTAGCATTGCGTTGTCGTGTCTTAGCCTTTTTTCACCTTGCCATAGCCTTGCTTGCGTTGCCTTGCTTTGCCTTGCCTTCCTTGCCTTCCGTTACTCTTTGCTTCCCTTCCGTGCATTGCCTAGCCTTGCGTGGTCGTGCCTTAGCCTTTTTTCACCTTGCCATAGCCTTGCTTGCTTTGCCTTGCTTTGCATTGCATTCCTTGCCTTCCGTTACTCTTTGCTTGCCTTCCGTGCATTGCCTAGCCTTGCGTTGTCGTGCCTTAGCCTTGTTTCCCCTTGCCGAGCCGTTCCTTCCGTTACTCTGGCCTTCCCTTGGTTTCCCTTGCCTTCCTTGCCTTCCGTTACTCTTTGCTTGCTTTCCGTGCATTGCCTAGCCTTGCGTTGTCGTCATTAGCCTTGCCTCGCCTGACCGTGCCTTGCCTTGCGGTACCCTTTCCTTGCCTTGCCGAGCATTACCTATCCGTGCGTTGTCGTGCATTAGCCTTGTGTAGCCTTACCGTGCCTCGCCTTGCGTTACCCTTTCCTTGCCTGGCCGTGCATTGCCTAGCCGTGCGTTGCCGTTCCTTAGCCTTGTTTCCCCTTGCCGTGCCTTGCCTTTTGTTACACTTGCCTTGCCTTGCTTTGCCTTGCCTTCCTTTCCTTCCGTTACTCTTTCCTTGCCTAGCCGTGCACTGCCTAGCCTTGCGATGTCGTGCATTAGCTTTGCCTCGCCTGACAATGCCTTCCCTTGCGTTACCCTTTCCTTGCCTTGCCGTGCATTGCCTAGCCCTGCGTTGCCGTGCCTTAGCCTTGTTTCCCCTTGCCGAGCCGTTCCTTCCGTTACCCTTGCCTTGCCTTGGTTTCCCTTGCCTTCCTTGCCTTCCGTTACTCTTTGCTTGCCTTCCGTGCATTGCCTAGCCTTGCGTTGTTGTGCATTAGCCTTGCCTCTCCTGACCGTGCCTTGCCTTCCGTTACCCTTTCCTTGCCTTGCCGTGCATTGCCTAGCCGTGCGTTGTCGTGCATTAGCCTTGTCTTGCGTTACCGTGCCTTGCCTTGCGTTACCCTTTCCTTGCCTGGCCGTGCATTGCCTAGCCGTGCGTTGCCGTTCCTTAGCCTTGTTTCCCCTTGCCGTGCCTTGCCTTTTGTTACACTTGCCTTGCTTTGCTTTGCCTTGCCTTCCTTTCCTTCCGTTACTCTTTCCTTGCCTAGCCGTGCACTGCCAAGCCTTGCGTTGTCGTGCCTTAGACTTGCCTCCCCAAACCGTGCCTTGCCTTGCGTTACCATTTCCTTGCCTTCCGTGCATTGCCTAGCCTTGCGTAGTCGTGCCTTAGCCTTGCCTCGCCTGACCGTGCCTTGCCTTGCGTTACCCTTTCCTTGCCTTGCAGTGCATTGCCTAGCGGTTCGTTGTCGTGCCTTAGCCTTGTTTGCCCTTGCCGTGCCGTTCCTTCCGTTACCCTTGCCGTGCTTTCCCTTGCCTTCCTTGCCTTCCGTTACTCTTTGCTTGCCTTCCGTGCATTGCCTAGCCTTGCGTTGTCGTGTCTTAGCCTTTTTTCACCTTGCCATAGCCTTGCTTGCGTTGCCTTGCTTTGCCTTGCCTTCCTTGCCTTCCGTTACTCTTTGCTTGCCTTCCGTGCGTTGCCTAGCCTTGCGTGGTCGTGCCTTAGCCTTTTTTCACCTTGCCATAGCCTTGCTTGCGTTGCCTTGCTTTGCCTTGCATTCCTTGCCTTCCGTTACTCTTTGCTTGCCTTCCGTGCATTGCCTAGCCTTGGGTTGTCGTGCATTAGCCTTGCCTCCCCAAACCGTGCCTTGCCTTGCGTTACCCTTTCCTTGCCTTGCCCTGCATTGCCTAGCCCTGTGTTGTCGTGCCTTAGCCTTGTTTCCCCTTGCCGTGCCGTTCCTTCCGTTACCCTTGCCTTGCCTTGCTTTCCCTTGCTTTCCTTGCCTTCCGTTACTCTTTGCTTTCCTTCCGTGCATGGCCTAGCCTTGCGTTGTCGTGCCTTAGCCTTGCCTCGCCTGACAGTGCCTTGCCTTGCGTTACCCTTTCCTTGCCTTGCCGTGCACTGCCAAGCCTTGCCTTGTCGTGCATTAGCCTTGCCTTGCCTGACCGTGCCTTGCCTGGCGTTACCCTTTCCTTGCCTTGCCGTGCATTGCCTAGCCGTGCGTTGTCGTGCCTTAGCCTTGTTTCCCCTTGCCGTGCCGTTACTTCCGTTACCCTTGCCTTGCCTTTGTTTCCCTTGCCTTCCTTGGTTTCCGTTACTCTTTGCTTGCCTTCCGTGCATTGCCTAGCCTTGCGCTGTCGTGCATTAGCCTTGCCTTGCCTCACAGTGCCTTGCCTTGCGTTACCTTTTCCTTGGCTGGCCGTGCATTGCCTAGCCGTGCGTTGTGGTGCCTTAGCCTTGTTTCACCTTGCCATAGCCTTGCTTGCTTTGCCTTGCCTTCCTTCCATTCCGTTACTCTTTGCTTGCCTTCCGTGCATTGCCTAGCCTTGCGTTGTCGTGCCTTAGCCTTTTTTCACCTTGCCATAGACTTGCTTGCGTTGCCTTGCTTTGCCTTGCCTTCCTTGCCTTCCGTTACTCTTTGCTTGGCTTCCGTGTATTGCCTAGCCTTGCGTTGTCGTGCCTTAGCCTTGCCTTGCCTCACCGTGCCTTGCCTTGCGTTACCCTTTCCTTGCCTGGCCGTGCATTGCCTAGCCGTGCGTTGTCGTGCCTTAGCCTTGCCTTGCCTGACCGTGCCTTCCCCTGCGTTACCCTTTCCTTGCCTTGCCGTGCATTGCTTAGCCTTGCGTTGCCGTACCTTAGCCTTGTTTCCCCTTGCCGTGCCGTGCCTTTTGTTACACTTGCCTTGCCTTGCTTTGCCTTGCCTTCCTTTCCTTCCGTTACTCTTTCCCTGCCTAGCCGTGTACTGCGTAGCCTTGCGTTGTCGTGCATTACCCTTGCCTCGCCTAACCGTTCCTTGCCTTGCGTTACACTTTCCTTGCCTTGCCGTGCATTGCCTAGCCCTGCGTTGTCGTGCCTTAGCCTTGTTTCCCCTTACCGTGCCGTTCCTTCCGTTACCCTTGCCTTCCCATTGCTTTCCCTAGCCTTCCTTGCCTTCCGTTACTCTTTGCTTGCCTTCCGTGCATTGCCTAGCCTTGCGTTGTCGTGCCTTAGCCTTGCCTCGCCTGACCGTGCTTTCCCATGCGTTACCCTTTCCTTGCCTTGCCGTGCATTGCCTAGCGTGCGTTGTCCTGCCTTAGCCTTGTTTCCCCTTGCCGTGCCGTTCCTTCCGTTACACTTGCCTTTCTTTGCTTTCCCTTGCCTACCTTACCTTCCGTTACTCTTTGCTTGCCTTCCGTGCATTGCCAAGCCTTGCGTTGTCGTGCCTTAGCCTTGCCTCCCCTGACCGTGCTTTCCCATGCGTTACCCTTTCCTTGCATTGTCGTGCATCGCCTAGCCTGCGTTGCCGTGCCTTAACCTTGTTTCCCCTTGCCGTACAGTTCCTTCCGTTACCCTTGCCTTTCCTTGCTTTTCCTTGCCTTGCTTACCTTCCGTTACTCTTTGCTTCCCTTCCCTGCATTGCCTAGCCTTGCGTTGTCGTGCCTTAGCCTTATCTCGCCTGACCGTGCCTTCCTTTGCTTTAAGCTTTCCTTGCATTGTCGTGCATTGCCTAGCCTTGCGTTGTCGTGCATTAGCATTGCCTAGCCTCACCGTGCCTTGCCTTGCGTTACCCTTTCCTTCCCTTGCCGTGCATTGCCTAGCCGTGCGTTGTCGTGCCTTAGCCTTGTTTCCCCTTGCCGTGGCGTGCGTTTTGTTACACTTGCCTTGACTGGCTTTGACTTGCCTTCCTTTCCTTCCGTTACTCTTTCCTTGCCTTGCCGTGCATTGCCTAGCCTTGCATTGTCGTGCCTTATCCTTGCCTCACCTTACCGTGCCTTCCCCTGCGTTACCATTTCCTTGCCTTGCCGTGCATTGCCTAACCCTGCGTTGCCGTGCCTTAGCCTTGTTACCCCTTGCCGTGCCGTTCCTTCCGTTACCCTTGCCTTCCCTTCCTTTCCCATGCCTTCCTTGCGTTCCGTTACTCTTTGCTTGCTTTCCGTGCATTGCCTAGCCTTGCGTTGTCATGCCTTAGCCTTGCATCGCCTGACCGTGCTTTCCCATGCGTTACCCTTTCCTTGCCTTGCCGTGCATTGCCTAGCCGTGTGTTGTCGTGCCTTAGCCTTGTTTCCCCTTGCCGTTGCGTGCCTTTTGTTACACTTGCCTTGCCTGGCTTTGCCTTGCCTTCCTTTCCTTCCGTTACTCTTTCCTTGCCTTGCCGTGCATTGCCTAGCCCTGCGTTTTCGTGCCTTAGCCTTGTTTCCCCTTGCCCTTGCGTGCCTTTTGTTACACTTGCCTTCCCTTGCTTTCCCTTGCCTTCCTTGCGTTCCGTTACTCTTTGCTTGCTTTCCGTGCATTGCCTAGCCTTGCGTTGTCATGCCTTAGGCTTGCCTCGCCTGACCGTGCTTTCCCATGCGTTACCCTTTCCTTGCCTTGCCGTGCATTGCCTAGGGTGCGTTGTCGTGCCTTAGCCTTGTTTCCCCTTGCCGTGCCGTTCCTTCCGTTACACTTGCCTTTCTTTGCTTTCCCTTGCCTTCCTTACCTTCCGTTACTCTTTGCTTGCCTTCCGTGCATTGCCTAGCCTTGCGTTGTCGTGCCTTAGCCTTATCTCGCCTGACCGTGCCTTCCTTTGCTTTAAGCTTTCCTTGCATTGTCGTGCATTGCCTAGCCTTGCGTTGTCGTGCATTAGCCTTGCCTAGCCTCACCGTGCCTTGCCTTGCGTTACCCTTTCCTTGCCTTGCCGTGCATTGCCTAGCCGTGCGTTGTCGTGCCTTAGCCTTGATTCCCCTTGCCGTGGCGTGCCTTTTGTTACACTTGCCTTGCCTGGCTTTGCCTTGCCTTCCTTTCCTTCCGTTACTCTTTCCTTGCCTTGCCGTGCATTGCCTAGCCTTGCATTGTCGTGCCTTATCCTTGCCTCACCTGACCGTGCCTTCCCCTGCGTTACCCTTTCCTTGCCTTGCCGTGCATTGCCTAGCCCTGCTTTGTCGTGCCTTAGCCTTCTTAGCCCTTGCCGTGCCGTTCCTTCCGTTACCCTTGCCTTCCCTTGCTTTCCCTTGCCTTCCTTGCGTTCCGTTACTCTTTGCTTGCTTTCCGTGCATTGCCTAGCCTTGCGTTGTCATGCCTTAGCCTTGCCTCGCCTGACCGTGGTTTCCCATGCGTTACCCTTTCCTTGCCTTGCCGTGCATTGCCTAGCGTGCGTTGTCGTGCCTTAGCCTTGTTTCCCCTTGCCCTGCCGTTCCTTCCGTTACACTTGCCTTTCCTTGCTTTCCCTTGCCTTCCTTACCTTCCGTTACTCTTTGCTTGCCTTCCGTGCATTGCCTAGCCTTGCGTTGTCGTGCCTTAGCCTTGCCTCGCCTGACCGTGCTTTCCCATGCGTTACCCTTTCCTTGCCTTGCCGTACATTGCCTAGCGTTCGGTGTCGTGCCTTAGACTTGTTCCCCCTTGCCGTGCCGTTCCTTCCGTTACCCTTGCCTTTCCTTGCTTTCCCTTGCCTTCCTTACCTTCCGTTACTCTTTGCTTGCTTTCCGTGCATTGCCTAGCCTTGCGTTGTCATGCCTTAGGCTTGCCTCGCCTGACCGTGGTTTCCCATGCGTTACCCTTTCCTTGCCTTGCCGTGCATTGCCTAGCGTGCGTTGTCGTGCCTTAGCCTTGTTTCCCCTTGCCGTGCCGTTCCTTCCGTTACCCTTGCCTTCCCTTGCTTTCCCTTGCCTTCCTTGCTTTCCGTTACTCTTTGCTTGCTTTCCATGCATTGCCTAGCCTTGCGTTGTCATACCTTAGCCTTGCCTCGCCTGACCGTGCTTTCCCATGCGTTACCCTTTCCTTGCCTTGCCGTGCATTGCCTAGCGTTTGTCGTGCCTTAGCCTTGTTTCCCCTTGCCGTGCCGTTCCTTCCGTTGCACTTTCCTTTCCTTGCTTTCCCTTGCCTTCCTTACCTTCCGTTACTCTTTGCTTGCCTTCCGTGCATTGCCTAGCCTTGCGTTGTCGTGCCTTAGCCTTGCCTCGCCTGACCGTGCTTTCCCATGCGTTACCCTTTCCTTCCCTTGCCGTTTATTGCCTAGCGTTCGGTGTCGTGCCTTAGACTTGTTCCCCCTTGCCGTGCCGTTCCTTCCGTTACCCTTGCCTTTCCTTGCTTTTCCTTGCCTTCTTTACCTTCCGTTACTCTATGCTTGCCTTCCCTGAATTTCCTAGCCTTGCGTTGTCGTGCCTTAGCCTTGCCTCGCCTGACCGTGCTTTCCCATGCGTTACCCTTTCCTTGCCTTGCCGTGCATTGCCTAGCGTGCGTTGTCGTGCCTTAGCCTTGTTACCCCTTGCCGTGCCGTTCCTTCCGTTACCCTTGCCTTCCCTTGCTTTCCCTTGCCTTCCTTGCGTTCCGTTACTCTTTGCTTGCTTTCCGTGCATTGCCTAGCCTTGCGTTGTCATGACTTAGGCTTGCCTCGCCTGACCGTGCTTTCCCATGCGTTACCCTTTCCTTGCCTTGCCCTGCATTGCCTAGCCCTGTGTTGTCGTGCCTTAGCCTTGTTTCCCCTTGCCGTGCCGTTCCTTCCGTTACCCTTGCCCTGACTTGCTTTCCCTTGCTTTCCTTGCCTTCCGTTACTCTTTGCTTTCCTCCGTGCATTGCCTAGTCTTGCGTTGTCGTGCCTTAGCCTTGCCTCGCCTGACAGTGCCTAGCCTTGCGTTACCCTTTCCTTGCCTTGCCGTGCACTGCCAAGCCTTGCCTTGTCGTGCATTAGCCTTGCCTTGCCTGACCGTGCCTTGCCTGGCGTTACCCTTTCCTTGCCTTGCCGTGCATTGCCTAGCCTTGCGTTGTCGTGCCTTAGCCTTGTTTCCCCTTGCCGTGCCGTTACTTCCGTTACCCTTGCCTTGCCTTGGTTTCCCTTGCCTTCCTTGGTTTCCGTTACTCTTTGCTTGCCTTCCGTGCATTGCCTAGCCTTGCGCTGTCGTGCATTAGCCTTGCCTTGCCTCACAGTGCCTTGCCTTGCGTTACCTTTTCCTTGGCTGGCCGTGCATTGCCTAGCCGTGCGTTGTGGTGCCTTAGCCTTGTTTCACCTTGCCATAGCCTTGCTTGCTTTGCCTTGCCTTCCTTCCATTCCGTTACTCTTTGCTTGCCTTCCGTGCATTGCCTAGCCTTGCGTTGTCCTGCCTTAGCCTTTTTTCACCTTGCCATAGACTTGCTCGCGTTGCCTTGCTTTGCCTTGCATTCCTTGCCTTCCGTTACTCTTTGCTTGCCTTCCGTGCATTGCCTAGCCTTGCGTTGTCGTGCCTTAGCCTTGCCTCGCCTGACCGTGCCTTGCCTTGCGTTACCCTTTCCTTGCCTGGCCGTGCATTGCTTAGCCTTGCGTTGCCGTGCCCTAGCCTTGTTTCCCCTTGCCGTGCCGTGCCTTTTGTTACACTTGCCTTGCCTTGCTTTGCCTTGCCTTCCTTTCCTTCCGTTACTCTTTCCTTGCCTAGCCGTGCATTGCCTAGCCTTGCGTTTTCGTGCCTTAGCCTTGTTTCCCCTTGCCGTGCCGTTCCTTCCGTTACCCTTGCCTTCCCTTGCTTTCCCTTGCCTTCCTTGCGTTCCGTTACTCTTTGCTTGCCTTCCGTGCATTGCCAAGCCTTGCGTTGTCGTGCCTTAGCCTTGCCTCCCCTGACCGTGCTTTCCCATGCGTTACCCTTTCCTTGCCTTGCCGTGCATTGCGCAGCCTGCGTTGCCATGCCTTAACCTTGTTTCCCCTTGCCGTGCAGTTCCTTCCGTTACCCTTGCCTTTCCTTGCTTTTCCTTGCCTTGCTTACCCTCCGTTACTCTTTGCTTCCCTTCCCTGCATTGCCTAGCCTTGCGTTGTCGTGCCTTAGCCTTATCTCGCCTGACCGTGCCTTCCTTTGCTTTAAGCTTTCCTTGCATTGTCGTGCATTGCCTAGCCTTGCGTTGTCGTGCATTAGCATTGCCTAGCCTCACCGTGCCTTGGCTTGCGTTACCCTTTCCTTCCCTTGCCGTGCATTGCCTAGCCGTGCGTTGTCGTGCCTTAGCCTTGTTTCCCCTTGCCGTGGCGTGCCTTTTGTTACACTTGCCTTGACTGGCTTTGACTTGCCTTCCTTTCCTTCCGTTACTCTTTCCTTGCCTTGCCGTGCATTGCCTAGCCTTGCATTGTAGTGCCTTATCCTTGCCTCACCTGACCGTGCCTTCCCCTGCGTTACCATTTCCTTGCCTTGCCGTGCATTGCCTAACCCTGCGTTGCCGTGCCTTAGCCTTGTTACCCCTTGCCGTGCCGTTCCTTCCGTTACCCTTGCCTTCCCTTGCTTTCCCATGCCTTCCTTGCGTTCCGTTACTCTTTGCTTGCTTTCCGTGCATTGCCTAGCCTTGCGTTGTCATGCCTTAGCCTTGCATCGCCTGACCGTGCTTTCCCATGCGTTACCCTTTCCTTGCCTTGCCGTGCATTGCCTAGCCGTGCGTTGTCGTGCCTTAGCCTTGTTTCCCCTTGCCGTGCCGTTCCTTCCGTTACACTTGCCTTTCCTTCCTTTCCCTTGCCTTCCTTACCTTCCGTTACTCTTTGCTTGCCTTCCGTGCATTGCCTAGCCTTGCGTTGTCGTGCATTAGCATTGCCTAGCCTCACCGTGCCTTGCCTTGCGTTACCCTTTCCTTGCCTTGCCGTGCATTGCCTAGCCGTGCGTTGTCGTGCCTTAGCCTTGTTTCCCCTTGCCGTGGCGTGCCTTTTGTTACACTTGCCTTGACTGGCTTTGACTTGCCTTCCTTTCCTTCCGTTACTCTTTCCTTGCCTTGCCGTGCATTGCCTAGCCTTGCATTGTCGTGCCTTATCCTTGCCTCACCTGACCGTGCCTTCCCCTGCGTTACCATTTCCTTGCCTTGCCGTGCATTGCCTAGCCGTGCGTTGTCGTGCCTTAGCCTTGTTTCCCCTTGCCGTGCCGTTCCTTCCGTTACACTTGCCTTTCCTTCCTTTCCCTTGCCTTCCTTACCTTCCGTTACTCTTTGCTTGCCTTCCGTGCATTGCCTAGCCTTGCGTTGTTGTGCCTTAGCCTTGCCTCGCCTGAACGTGCTTTCCCATGCGTTACCCTTTCCTTGCCTTGCCGTGCATTGCCTAGCCTGCGTTGCCGTGCTTTAGCTTTGTTTCCCCTTGCCGTGCCGTTCCTTCCGTTACCCTGGACTTTCCTTCCTTTTCCTTGCCTTGCTTACCTTCAGTTACTCTTTGCTTGCCTTCCCTGAATTGCCTAGCCTTGCGTTGTCGTGCCTTAGACTTATCTCGCCTGACCTTGCCTTCCTTGGCTTTAAGCTTTCCTTGCATTGTCGTGCATCGCCTAGCCTTGCATTTTCGTGCATTAGCCTTGCCTAGCCTCACCGTGCCTTTCCTTGCGTTACCCTTTGCTTGCCTTGCCGTGCATTGCCTAGCGTGCGTTGTCGTGCCTTAGCCTTGTTTCCCCTTGCCGTGCCGTTCCTTCCGTTACCATTGCCTTTCCTTGCTTTCCCTTGCCTTCCTTACCTTCCGTTACTCTTTGCTTGCCTTCCGTGCATTGCCTAGCCTTGCGTTGTCGTGCCTTAGCCTTATCTCGCCTGACCGTGCCTTCCTTTGCTTTAAGCTTTCCTTGCATTGTCGTGCATTGCCTAGCCTTGCGTTGTCGTGCATTAACCTTGCCTAGCCTCACCGTGCCTTGCCTTGCGTTACCCTTTCCTTGCCTTGCCGTGCATTTCCTAGCCGTGTGTTGTCGTGCCTTAGCCTTGTTACCCCTTGCCGTGCCGTTCCTTCCGTTACCCTTGCCTTCCCTTGCTTTCCCTTTCCATCCTTGCATTCCGTTACTCCTTGCTTGCTTTCCGTGCATTGCCTAGCCTTGCGTTGGCTTTCCTTAGCCTTGCCTCGCCTGACCGTGCTTTCCCATGCGTTACACTTTCCTTGCCTTGCCGTGCATTGCCTAGCGTGCGTTGTCGTGCCTTAGCCTTGTTTCCCCTTGCCGTGCCGTTCCTTCCGTTACCGTTGCCTTTCTTTGCTTTCCCTTGCCTTCCTTACCTTCCGTTACTCTTTGCTTGCCTTCCGTGCATTGCCTAGCCTTGCGTTGTCGTGCCTTATCCTTATCTCGCCTGACCGTGCCTTCCTTTGCTTCAAGCTTTACTTGCATTGTCGTGCATTGCCTAGCCTTTCGTTGTCGTGCATTAGCCTTGCCTAGCCTCACCGTGCCTTGCCTTGCGTTACCCTTTCCTTGCCTTGCCGTGCATTTCCTAGCCGTGTGTTGTCGTGCCTTAGCCTTGTTTCCCCTTGCCGTTGCGTGCCTTTTGTTACACTTGCCTTGCCTGGCTTTGCCTTGCCTTCCTTTCCTTCCGTTACTCTTTCCTTGCCTTGCCGTGCATTGCCTAGCCCTGCGTTTTCGTGCCTTAGCCTTGTTACCCCTTGCCGTGCCGTTCCTTCCGTTACCCTTGCCTTCCCTTGCTTTCCCTTGCCTTCCTTGCGTTCCGTTACTCTTTGCTTGCCTTCCGTGCATTGCCAAGCCTTGCGTTGTCGTGCCTTAGCCTTGCCTCCCCTGACCGTGCTTTCCCATGCGTTACCCTTTCCTTGCCTTGCCGTGCATTGCGCAGCCTGCGTTGCCATGCCTTAACCTTGTTTCCCCTTGCCGTGCAGTTCCTTCCGTTACCCTTGCCTTTCCTTGCTTTTCCTTGCCTTGCTTACCTTCCGTTACTCTTTGCTTCCCTTCCCTGCATTGCCTAGCCTTGCGTTGTCGTGCCTTAGCCTTATCTCGCCTGACCGTGCCTTCCTTTGCTTTAAGCTTTCCTTGCATTGTCGTGCATTGCCTAGCCTTGCGTTGTCGTGCATTAGCATTGCCTAGCCTCACCGTGCCTTGCCTTGCGTTACCCTTTCCTTCCCTTGCCGTGCATTGCCTAGCCGTGCGTTGTCGTGCCTTAGCCTTGTTTCCCCTTGCCGTGGCGTGCCTTTTATTACACTTGCCTTGACTGGCTTTGACTTGCCTTCCTTTCCTTCCGTTACTCTTTCCTTGCCTTGCCGTGCATTGCCTAGCCTTGCATTGTCGTGCCTTATCCTTGCCTCACCTTACCGTGCCTTCCCCTGCGTTACCATTTCCTTGCCTTGCCGTGCATTGCCTAACCCTGCGTTGCCGTGCCTTAGCCTTGTTACCCCTTGCCGTGCCGTTCCTTCCGTTACCCTTGCCTTCCCTTCCTTTCCCATGCCTTCCTTGCGTTCCGTTACTCTTTGCTTGCTTTCCGTGCATTGCCTAGCCTTGCGTTGTCATGCCTTAGCCTTGCATCGCCTGACCGTGCTTTCCCATGCGTTACCCTTTCCTTGCCTTGCCGTGCATTGCCTAGCCGTGCGTTGTCGTGCCTTAGCCTTGTTTCCCCTTGCCGTGCCGTTCCTTCCGTTACACTTGCCTTTCCTTCCTTTCCCTTGCCTTCCTTACCTTCCGTTACTCTTTGCTTGCCTTCCGTGCATTGCCTAGCCTTGCGTTGTTGTGCCTTAGCATTGCCTCGCCTGACCGTGCTTTCCCATGCGTTACCCTTTCCTTGCCTTGCCGTGCATTGCCTAGCCTGCGTTGCCGTGCTTTAGCTTTGTTTCCCCTTGCCGTGCCGTTCCTTCCGTTACCCTGGACTTTCCTTCCTTTTCCTTGCCTTGCTTACCTTCCGTTACTCTTTGCTTGCCTTCCCTGAATTTCCTAGCCTTGCGTTGTCGTGCCTTAGACTTATCTCGCCTGACCTTGCCTTCCTTTGCTTTAAGCTTTCCTTGCATTGTCGTGCATCGCCTAGCCTTGCATTTTCGTGCATTAGCCTTGCCTAGCCTCACCGTGCCTTTCCTTGCGTTACCCTTTGCTTGCCTTGCCGTGCATTGCCTAGCGTGCGTTGTCGTGCCTTAGCCTTGTTTCCCCTTGCCGTGCCGTTCCTTCCGTTACCATTGCCTTTCCTTGCTTTCCCTTGCCTTCCTTACCTTCCGTTACTCTTTGCTTGCCTTCCGTGCATTGCCTAGCCTTGCGTTGTCGTGCCTTAGCCTTATCTCGCCTGACCGTGCCTTCCTTTGCTTTAAGCTTTCCTTGCATTGTCGTGCATTGCCTAGCCTTGCGTTGTCGTGCATTAACCTTGCCTAGCCTCACCGTGCCTTGCCTTGCGTTACACTTTCCTTGCCTTGCCGTGCATTTCCTAGCCGTGTGTTGTCGTGCCTTAGCCTTGTTACCCCTTGCCGTGCCGTTCCTTTCGTTACCCTTGCCTTCCCTTGCTTTCCCTTTCCTTCCTTGCATTCCGTTACTCCTTGCTTGCTTTCCGTGCATTGCCTAGCCTTGCGTTGGCTTTCCTTAGCCTTGCCTCGCCTGACCGTGCTTTCCCATGCGTTACACTTTCCTTGCCTTGCCGTGCATTGCCTAGCGTGCGTTGTCGTGCCTTAGCCTTGTTTCCCCTTGCCGTGCCGTTCCTTCCGTTACCGTTGCCTTTCTTTGCTTTCCCTTGCCTTCCTTACCTTCCGTTACTCTTTGCTTGCCTTCCGTGCATTGCCTAGCCTTGCGTTGTCGTGCCTTATCCTTATCTCGCCTGACCGTGCCTTCCTTTGCTTCAAGCTTTACTTGCATTGTCGTGCATTGCCTAGCCTTTCGTTGTCGTGCATTAGCCTTGCCTAGCCTCACCGTGCCTTGCCTTGCGTTACCCTTTCCTTGCCTTGCCGTGCATTTCCTAGACGTGTGTTGTCGTGCCTTAGCCTTGTTTCCCCTTGCCGTTGCGTGCCTTTTGTTACACTTGCCTTGCCTGGCTTTGCCTTGCCTTCCTTTCCTTCCGTTACTCTTTCCTTGCCTTGCCGTGCATTGCCTAGCCCTGCGTTTTCGTGCCTTAGCCTTGTTACCCCTTGCCGTGCCGTTCCTTCCGTTACCCTTGCCTTCCCTTGCTTTCCCTTGCCTTCCTTGCGTTCCGTTACTCTTTGCTTGCCTTCCGTGCATTGCCAAGCCTTGCGTTGTCGTGCCTTAGCCTTGCCTCCCCTGACCGTGCTTTCCCATGCGTTACCCTTTCCTTGCCTTGCCGTGCATTGCCCAGCCTGCGTTGCCGTGCCTTAACCTTGTTTCCCCTTGCCGTGCAGTTCCTTCCGTTACCCTTGCCTTTCCTTGCTTTTCCTTGCCTTGCTTACCTTCCGTTACTCTTTGCTTCCCTTCCCTGCATTGCCTAGCCTTGCGTTGTCGTGCCTTAGCCTTATCTCGCCTGACCGTGCCTTCCTTTGCTTTAAGCTTTCCTTGCATTGTCGTGCATTGCCTAGCCTTGCGTTGTCGTGCATTAGCCTTGCCTAGCCTCACCGTGCCTTGCCTTGCGTTACCCTTTCCTTGCCTTGCCGTGCATTGCCTAGCCGTGCGTTGTCGTGCCTTAGCCTTGTTTCCCCTTGCCGTGGCGTGCCTTTTGTTACACTTGCCTTGACTGGCTTTGACTTGCCTTCCTTTCCTTCCGTTACTCTTTCCTTGCCTTGCCGTGCATTGCCTAGCCTTGCATTGTCGTGCCTTATCCTTGCCTCACCTGACCGTGCCTTCCCCTGCGTTACCATTTCCTTGCCTTGCCGTGCATTGCCTAACCCTGCGTTGCCGTGCCTTAGCCTTGTTACCCCTTGCCGTGCCGTTCCTTCCGTTACCCTTGCCTTCCCTTGCTTTCCCATGCCTTCCTTGCGTTCCGTTACTCTTTGCTTGCTTTCCGTGCATTGCCTAGCCTTTCGTTGTCATGCCTTAGCCTTGCATCGCCTGACCGTGCTTTCCCATGCGTTACCCTTTCCTTGCCTTGCCGTGCATTGCCTAGCCTGCGTTGCCGTGCTTTAGCTTTGTTTCCCCTTGCCGTGCCGTTCCTGGACTTTCCTTCCTTTTCCTTGCCTTGCTTACCTTCCGTTACTCTTTGCTTGCCTTCCCTGAATTTCCTAGCCTTGCGTTGTCGTGCCTTAGACTTATCTCGCCTGACCTTGCCTTCCTTTGCTTTAAGCTTTCCTTGCATTGTCGTGCATCGCCTAGCCTTGCGTTTTCGTGCATTAGCCTTGCCTAGACTCACCGTGCCTTTCCTTGCGTTACCCTTTGCTTGCCTTGCCGTGCATTGCCTAGACGTGCGTTGTCGTGCCTTAGCCTTGTTTCCCCTTGCCGTGCCGTTCCTTCCGTTACCATTGCCTTTCCTTGCTTTCCCTTGCCTTCCTTACCTTCCGTTACTCTTTGCTTGCCTTCCGTGCATTGCCTAGCCTTGCGTTGTCGTGCCTTAGCCTTATCTCGCCTGACCGTGCCTTCCTTTGCTTTAAGCTTTCCTTGCATTGTCGTGCATTGCCTAGCCTTGCGTTGTCGTGCATTAACCTTGCCTAGCCTCACCGTGCCTTGCCTTGCGTTACCCTTTCCTTGCCTTGCCGTGCATTTCCTAGCCGTGTGTTGTCGTGCCTTAGCCTTGTTACCCCTTGCCGTGCCGTTCCTTCCGTTACCCTTGCCTTCCCTTGCTTTACCTTTCCTTCCTTGCATTCCGTTACTCCTTCCTTGCTTTCCGTGCATTGCCTAGCCTTGCGTTGGCTTTCCTTAGCCTTGCCTCGCCTGACCGTGCTTTCCCATGCGTTACACTTTCCTTGCCTTGCCGTGCATTGCCTAGCGTGCGTTGTCGTGCCTTAGCCTTGTTTCCCCTTGCCGTGCCGTTCCTTCCGTTACCGTTGCCTTTCTTTGCTTTCCCTTGCCTTCCTTACCTTCCGTAACTCTTTGCTTGCCTTCCGTGCATTGCCTAGGCTTGCGTTGTCGTGCCTTATCCTTATCTCGCCTGACCGTGCCTTCCTTTGCTTCAAGCTTTACTTGCATTGTCGTGCATTGCCTAGCCTTTCGTTGTCGTGCATTAGCCTTGCCTAGCCTCACCGTGCCTTGCCTTGCGTTACCCTTTCCTTGCCTTGCCGTGCATTTCCTAGCCGTGTGTTGTCGTGCCTTAGCCTTGTTTCCCCTTGCCGTTGCGTGCCTTTTGTTACACTTGCCTTGCCTGGCTTTGCCTTGCCTTCCTTTCCTTCCGTTACTCTTTCCTTGCCTTGCCGTGCATTGCCTAGCCCTGCGTTTTCGTGCCTTAGCCTTGTTACCCCTTGCCGTGCCGTTCCTTCCGTTACCCTTGCCTTCCCTTGCTTTCCCTTGCCTTCCTTGCCTTCCGTTACTCTTTGCTTGCTTTCCGTGCATTGCCTAGCCTTGCGTTGTCATGCCTTAGCCTTGCCTCGCCTGACCGTGCTTTCCCATGCGTTACCCTTTCCTTGCCTTAGCCTTGTTTCCCCTTGCCGTGCCGTTCCTTCCGTTACACTTGCCTTTCCTTGCTTTCCCTTGCCTTCCTTACCTTCCGTTACTCTTTGCTTGCCTTCCGTGCATTGCCTAGCCTTGCGTTGTTGTGCCTTAGCCTTGCCTCGCCTGAACGTGCTTTCCCATGCGTTACCCTTTCCTTGCCTTGCCGTGCATTGCCTAGCCTGCGTTGCCGAGCTTTAGCTTTGTTTCCCCTTGCCGTGCCGTTCCTTCCGTTACCCTGGACTTTCCTTCCTTTTCCTTGCCTTGCTTACCTTCCGTTACTCTTTGCTTGCCTTCCCTGAATTTCCTAGCCTTGCGTTGTCGTGCCTTAGACTTATCTCGCCTGACCTTGCCTTCCTTTGCTTTAAGCTTTCCTTGCATTGTCGTGCATCGCCTAGCCTTGCATTTTCGTGCATTAGCCTTGCCTAGCCTCACCGTGCCTTTCCTTGCGTTACCCTTTGCTTGCCTTGCCGTGCATTGCCTAGCGTGCGTTGTCGTGCCTTAGCCTTGTTTCCCCTTGCCTTGCCGTTCCTTCCGTTACCATTGCCTTTCCTTGCTTTCCCTTGCCTTCCTTACCTTCCGTTACTCTTTGCTTGCCTTCCGTGCATTGCCTAGCCTTGCGTTGTCGTGCCTTAGCCTTATCTCGCCTGACCGTGCCTTCCTTTGCTTTAAGCTTTCCTTGCATTGTCGTGCATTGCCTAGCCTTGCGTTGTCGTGCATTAACTTTGCCTAGCCTCACCGTGCCTTGCCTTGCGTTACCCTTTCCTTGCCTTGCCGTGCATTTCCTAGCCGTGTGTTGTCGTGCCTTAGCCTTGTTTCCCCTTGCCGTGCCGTTCCTTCCGTTACCCTTGCCTTCCCTTGCTTTCCCTTTAATTCCTTGCATTCCGTTACTCCTTGCTTGCTTTCCGTGCATTGCCTATCCTTGCGTTGGCTTTCCTTAGCCTTGCCTCGCCTGACCGTGCTTTCCCATGCGTTACCCTTTCCTTGCCTTGCCGTGCATTGCCTAGCGTGCGTTGTCGTACCTTAGCCTTGTTTCCCCTTGCCGTGCCGTTCCTTCCGTTACACTTGCCTTCCCTTGCTTTCCCTTTCCTTCCTTGCATTCCGTTACTCCTTGCTTGCTTTCCGTGCATTGCCTAGCCTTGCGTTGGCTTGCCTTAGCCTTGCCTCGCCTGACCGTGCTTTCCCATGCGTTACACTTTCCTTGCCTTGCCGTGCATTGCCTAGCGTGCGTTGTCGTGCCTTAGCCTTGTTTCCCCTTGCCGTGCCGTTCCTTCCGTTACCGTTGCCTTTCTTTGCTTTCCCTTGCCTTGCTTACCTTCCGTTACTCTTTGCTTCCCTTCCCTGCATTGCCTAGCCTTGCGTTGTCGTGCCTTAGCCTTATCTCGCCTGACCGTGCCTTCCTTTGCTTTAATCTTACCTTGCATTGTCGTGCATTGCCTAGCCTTGCGTTGTCGTGCATTAGCCTTCTTACCCCTTGCCGTGCCGTTCCTTCCGTTACCCTTGCCTTCCCTTGCTTTCCCTTGCCTTCCTTGCGTTCCGTTACTCTTTGCTTGCTTTCCGTGCATTGCCTAGCCTTGCGTTGTCATGCCTTAGCCTTGCCTCGCCTGACCGTGCTTTCCCATGCGTTACCCTTTCCTTGCCTTGCCGTGCATTGCCTAGCGTGCGTTGTCGTGCCTTAGCCTTGTTACCCCTTGCCGTGCCGTTCCTTCCGTTACCCTTGCCTTCCCTTGCTTTCCCTTGCCTTCCTTGCGTTCCGTTACTCTTTGCTTGCTTTCCGTGCATTGCCTAGCCTTGCGTTGTCATGCCTTAGGCTTGCCTCGCCTGACCGTGCTTTCCCATGCGTTACCCTTTCCTTGCCTTGCTTTGCATTGCCTAGCGTGCGTTGTCGTGGCTTAGCCTTGTTTCCCCTTGCCGTGCCGTTCCTTCCGTTACCCTTGCCTTTCTTTGCTTTCCCTTGCCTTCCTTACCTTCCGTTACTCTTTGCTTGCCTTCCGTGCATTGCCTAGCCTTGCGTTGTCGTGCCTTATCCTTATCTCGCCTGACCGTGCCTTCCTTTGCTTCAAGCTTTACTTGCATTGTCGTGCATTGCCTAGCCTTGCGTTGTCGTGCATTAGCCTTGCCTAGCCTCACCGTGCCTTGCCTTGCGTTACCCTTTCCTTGCCTTGCCGTGCATTTCCTAGCCGTGTATTGTCGTGCCTTAGCCTTGTTTCCCCTTGCCGTTGCGTGCCTTTTGTTACACTTGCCTTGCCTGGCTTTTCCTTGCCTTCCTTTCCTTCCGTTACTCTTTCCTTGCCTTGCCGTGCATTGCCTAGCCCTGCGTTGTCGTGCCTTAGCCTTCTTACCCCTTGCCGTGCCGTTCCTTCCGTTACCCTTGCCTTCCCTTCCTTTCCCTTGCCTTCCTTGCGTTCCGTTACTCTTTGCTTGCTTTCCGTGCATTGCCTAGCCTTGCGTTGTCATGCCTTAGGCTTGCCTCGCCTGACCGTGCTTTCCCATGCGTTACCCTTTCCTTGCCTTGCCGTGCATTGCCTAGCGTGCGTTGTCGTGCCTTAGCCTTGTTTCCCCTTGCCGTGCCGTTCCTTCCGTTACACTTGCCTTTCTTTGCTTTCCCTTGCCTTCCTTACCTTCCGTTACTCTTTGCTTGCCTTCCGTGCATTGCCTAGCCTTGCGTTGTCGTGCCTTAGCCTTATCTCGCCTGACCGTGCCTTCCTTTGCTTTAAGCTTTCCTTGCATTGTCGTGCATTGCCTAGCCTTGCGTTGTCGTGCATTAGCCTTGCCTAGCCTCACCGTGCCTTGCCTTGCGTTACCCTTTCCTTGCCTTGCCGTGCATTGCCTAGCCGTGCGTTGTCGTGCCTTAGCCTTGATTCCCCTTGCCGTGGCGTGCCTTTTGTTACACTTGCCTTGCCTGGCTTTGCCTTGCCTTCCTTTCCTTCCGTTACTCTTTCCTTGCCTGGCCGTGCATTGCCTAGCCTTGCATTGTCGTGCCTTATCCTTGCCTCACCTGACCGTGCCTTCCCCTGCGTTACCCTTTCCTTGCCTTGCCGTGCATTGCCTAGCCCTGCGTTGTCGTGCCTTAGCCTTCTTACCCCTTGCCGTGCCGTTCCTTCCGTTACCCTTGCCTTCCCTTGCTTTCCCTTGCCTTCCTTGCGTTCCGTTACTCTTTGCTTGCTTTCCGTGCATTGCCTAGCCTTGCGTTGTCATGCCTTAGCCTTGCCTCGCCTGACCGTGCTTTCCCATGCGTTACCCTTTCCTTGCCTTGCAGTGCATTGCCTAGCGTGCGTTGTCGTGCCTTAGTCTTGTTTCCCCTTGCCGTGCCGTTCCTTCCGTTACACTTGCCTTTCCTTGCTTTCCCTTGCCTTCCTTACCTTCCGTTACTCTTTGCTTGCCTTCCGTGCATTGCCTAGCCTTGCGTTGTCGTGCCTTAGCCTTGCCTCGCCTGACCGTGCTTTCCCATGCGTTACCCTTTCCTTGCCTTGCCGTTCATTGCCTAGCGTTCGATGTCGTGCCTTAGACTTGTTCCCCCTTGCCGTGCCGTTCCTTCCGTTACCCTTGCCTTTCCTTGCTTTTCCTTGCCTTCCTTACCTTCCGTTACTCTTTGCTTGCCTTCCCTGAATTTCCTAGCCTTGCGTTGTCGTGCCTTAGCCTTGCCTCGCCTGACCGTGCTTTCCCATGCGTTACCCTTTCCTTGCCTTGCCGTGCATTGCCTAGCGTGCGTTGTCGTGCCTTAGCCTTGTTACCCCTTGCCGTGCCGTTCCTTCCGTTACCCTTGCCTTCCCTTGCTTTCCCTTGCCTTCCTTGCGTTCCGTTACTCTTTGCTTGCTTTCCGTGCATTGCCTAGCCTTGCGTTGTCATGCCTTATGCTTGCCTCGCCTGACCGTGCTTTCCCATGCGTTACCCTTTCCTTGCCTTGCCGTGCATTGCCTAGCGTGCGTTGTCGTGCCTTAGCCTTGTTTCCCCTTGCCGTGCCGTTCCTTCCGTTACACTTGCCTTTCTTTGCTTTCCCTTGCCTTCCTTACCTTCCGTTACTCTTTGCTTGCCTTCTGTGCATTGCCTAGCCTTGCGTTGTCGTGCCTAAGCCTTATCTCGCCAGACCGTGCCTTCCTTTGCTTTAAGCTTTCCTTGCATTGTCGTGCATTGCCTAGCCTTGCGTTGTCGTGCATTAGCCTTGCCTAGCCTCACCGTGCCTTGCCTTGCGTTACCCTTTCCTTGCCTTGCCGTGCATTGCCTAGCCGTGCGTTGTCGTGCCTTAGCCTTGATTCCCCTTGCCGTGGCGTGCCTTTTGTTACACTTGCCTTGCCTGGCTTTGCCTTGCCTTCCTTTCCTTCCGTTACTCTTTCCTTGCCTTGCCGTGCATTGCCTAGCCTTGCATTGTCGTGCCTTATCCTTGCCTCACCTGACCGTGCCTTCCCCTGCGTTACCCTTTCCTTGCCTTGCCGTGCATTGCCTAGCCCTGCGTTGTAGTGCCTTAGCCTTCTTACCCCTTGCCGTGCCGTTCCTTCCGTTACCCTTGCCTTCCCTTGCTTTCCCTTGCCTTCCTTGCGTTCCGTTACTCTTTGCTTGCTTTCCGTGCATTGCCTGGCCTTGCGTTGTCATGCCTTAGCCTTGCCTCGCCTGACCGTGCTTTCCCATGCGTTACCCTTTCCTTGCCTTGCCGTTCATTGCCTAGCGTTCGGTGTCGTGCCTTAGCCTTGTTTCCCCTTGCCGTGCCGTTCCTTCCGTTACACTTGCCTTTCCTTGCTTTCCCTTGCCTTCCTTACCTTCCGTTACTCTTTGCTTGCCTTCCGTGCATTGCCTAGCCTTGCGTTGTCGTGCCTTAGCCTTGCCTCGCCTGACCGTGCTTTCCCATGCGTTACCCTTTCCTTGCCTTGCCGTTCATTGCCTAGCGTTCGGTGTCGTGCCTTAGACTTCTTTCCCCTTGCCGTGCCGTTCCTTCCGTTACCCTTGCCTTTCCTTGCTTTTCCTTGCCTTCCTTACCTTCCGTTACTCTTTGCTTGCCTTCCCTGAATTGCCTAGCCTTGCGTTGTCGTGCCTTTGCCATATCTCGACTGACCTTGCCTTCCTTTGCTTTAAGCTTTCCTTGCATTGTCGTGCATTGCCTAGCATTGCGTTTCCGTGCATTAGCCTTGCCTAGCCTCACCGTGCCTTGCCTTGCGTTACCCTTTGCTTGCCTTGCCGTGCATTGCCTAGCCGTGCGTTGTCGTGCCTTAGCCTTTTTTCCCCTTGCCGTGCCGTTCCTTCCGTTACACTTGCCTTTCTTTGCTTTCCCTTGCCTTCCTTACCTTCCGTTACTCTTTGCTTGCCTTCCGTGCATTGCCTAGCCTTGCGTTGTCGTGCCTTAGCCTTGCCTCGCCTGAACGTTCTTTCCCATGCGTTACCCTTTCCTTGCCTTGCCGTGCATTGCCCAGCCTGCGTTGCCGTGCCTTAGCCTTGTTTCCCCTTGCCGTGCAGTTCCTTCCGTTACCCTTGCCTTTCCTTGCTTTTCCTTGCCTTGCTTACCTTCCGTTACTCTTTGCTTCCCTTCCCTGCATTGCCTAGCCTTGCGTTGTCGTGCCTTAGCCTTATCTCGCCTGACCGTGCCTTCCTTTGCTTTAAGCTTTCCTTGCATTGTCGTGCATTGCCTAGCCTTGCGTTGTCGTGCATTAGCCTTGCCTAGCCTCACCGTGCCTTGCCTTGCGTTACCCTTTCCTTGCCTTGCCGTGCATTGCCTAGCCGTGCGTTGTCGTGCCTTAGCCTTGTTTCCCCTTGCCGTGGCGTGCCTTTTGTTACACTTGCCTTTCCTGGCTTTGACTTGCCTTCCTTTCCTTCCGTTACTCTTTCCTTGCCTTGCCGTGCATTGCCTAGCCTTGCATTGTCGTGCCTTAGCCTTGCCTCGCCTGACAGTGCCTTGCCTTGCGTTACCCTTTCCTTGCCTTGCCGTGCACTGCCAAGCCTTGCCTTGTCGTGCATTAGCCTTGCCTTGCCTGACCGTGCCTTGCCTGGCGTTACCCTTTCCTTGCCTTGCCTTGCATTGCCTAGCCGTGCGTTGTCGTGCCTTAGCCTTGTTTCCCCTTGCCGTGCCGTTACTTCCGTTACCCTTGCCTTGCCTTGGTTTCCCTTGCCTTCCTTGGTTTCCGTTACTCTTTGCTTGCCTTCCGTGCATTGCCTAGCCTTGCGCTGTCGTGCATTAGCTTTGCCTTGCCTCACAGTGCCTTGCCTTGCGTTACCTTTTCCTTGGCTGGCCGTGCATTGCCTAGCCGTGCGTTGTGGTGCCTTAGCCTTGTTTCACCTTGCCATAGCCTTGCTTGCTTTGCCTTGCCTTCCTTCCATTCCGTTACTCTTTGCTTGCCTTCCGTGCATTGCGTAGCCTTGCGTTGTCGTGCCTTAGCCTTTTTTCACCTTGCCATAGACTTGCTTGCGTTGCCTTGCTTTGCCTTGCATTCCTTGCCTTCCGTTACTCTTTGCTTGCCTTCCGTGCATTGCCTAGCCTTGCGTTGTCGTGCATTAGCCTTGCCTTGCCTCACCGTGCCTTGCCTTGCGTTACCCTTTCCTTGCCTTCCGTGCATTGCCTAGCCGTGCGTTGTCGTGCCTTAGCCTTGCCTTGCCTGACCGTGCCTTCCCTTTCGTTACCCTTTCCTTGCCTTGCCGTGCATTGCCTAGCCCTGCGTTGTCGTGCCTTAGCCTTGTTACCCCTTGCCGTGCCGTTCCTTCCGTTACCCTTGCCTTCCCTTGCTTTCCCTTGCCTTCCTTGCGTTCCGTTACTCTTTGCTTGCTTTCCGTGCATTGCCTAGCCTTGCGTTGTCATGCCTTAGGCTTGCCTCGCCTGACCGTGCCTTGCCTTGCGTTACCCTTTCCTTGCCTTGCTTTGCATTGCCTAGCCGTGCGTTGTCGTGCCTTAGCCTTGTTTCCCCTTGCCGTGCCGTTCCTTCCGTTACCCTTGCCTTTCTTTGCTTTCCCTTGCCTTCCTTACCTTCCGTTACTCTTTGCTTGCCTTCCGTGCATTGCCTAGCCTTGCGTTGTCGTGCCTTAGCCTTATCTCGCCTGACCGTGCCTTCCTTTGCGTTAAGCTTTACTTGCATTATAGTGCATTGCCTAGCCTTGCGTTGTCGTGCATTAGCCTTGCCTAGCCTCACCGTGCCTTGCCTTGCGTTACCCTTTCCTTGCCTTGCCGTGCATTTCCTAGCCGTGTATTGTCGTGCCTTAGCCTTGTTTCCCCTTGCCGTTGCGTGCCTTTTGTTACACTTGCCTTGCCTGGCTTTGCCTTGACCTTGCTTTCCCATGCGTTACCCTTTCCTTGCCTTGCCGTGCATTGCCTAGCGTGCGTTGTCGTGCCTTAGCCTTGTTACCCCTTGCCGTGCCGTTCCTTCCGTTACCCTTGCCTTCCCTTGCTTTCCCTTGCCTTCCTTGCGTTCCGTTACTCTTTGCTTGCTTTCCGTGCATTGCCTAGCCTTGCGTTGTCATGCCTTAGGCTTGCCTCGCCTGACCGTGCTTTCCCATGCGTTACCCTTTCCTTGCCTTGCCGTGCATTGCCTAGCGTGCGTTGTCGTGCCTTAGCCTTGTTTCCCCTTGCCGTGCCGTTCCTTCCGTTACACTTGCCTTTCTTTGCTTTCCCTTGCCTTCCTTACCTTCCGTTACTCTTTGCTTGCCTTCCGTGCATTGCCTAGCCTTGCGTTGTCGTGCCTTAGCCTTATCTCGCCTGACCGTGCCTTCCTTTGCTTTAAGCTTTCCTTGCATTGTCGTGCATTGCCTAGCCTTGCGTTGTCGTGCATTAGCCTTGCCTAGCCTCACCGTGCCTTGCCTTGCGTTACCCTTTCCTTGCCTTGCCGTGCATTGCCTAGCCGTGCGTTGTCGTGCCTTAGCCTTGATTCCCCTTGCCGTGGCGTGCCTTTTGTTACACTTGCCTTGCCTGGCTTTGCCTTGCCTTCCTTTCCTTCCGTTACTCTTTCCTTGCCTGGCCGTGCATTGCCTAGCCTTGCATTGTCGTGCCTTATCCTTGCCTCACCTGACCGTGCCTTCCCCTGCGTTACCCTTTCCTTGCCTTGCCGTGCATTGCCTAGCCCTGCGTTGTCGTGCCTTAGCCTTCTTACCCCTTGCCGTGCCGTTCCTTCCGTTACCCTTGCCTTCCCTTGCTTTCCCTTGCCTTCCTTGCGTTCCGTTACTCTTTGCTTGCTTTCCGTGCATTGCCTAGCCTTGCGTTGTCATGCCTTAGCCTTGCCTCGCCTGACCGTGCTTTCCCATGCGTTACCCTTTCCTTGCCTTGCAGTGCATTGCCTAGCGTGCGTTGTCGTGCCTTAGTCTTGTTTCCCCTTGCCGTGCCGTTCCTTCCGTTACACTTGCCTTTCCTTGCTTTCCCTTGCCTTCCTTACCTTCCGTTACTCTTTGCTTGCCTTCCGTGCATTGCCTAGCCTTGCGTTGTCGTGCCTTAGCCTTGCCTCGCCTGACCGTGCTTTCCCATGCGTTACCCTTTCCTTGCCTTGCCGTTCATTGCCTAGCGTTCGATGTCGTGCCTTAGACTTGTTCCCCCTTGCCGTGCCGTTCCTTCCGTTACCCTTGCCTTTCCTTGCTTTTCCTTGCCTTCCTTACCTTCCGTTACTCTTTGCTTGCCTTCCCTGTATTTCCTAGCCTTGCGTTGTCGTGCCTTAGCCTTGCCTCGCCTGACCGTGCTTTCCCATGCGTTACCCTTTCCTTGCCTTGCCGTGCATTGCCTAGCGTGCGTTGTCGTGCCTTAGCCTTGTTTCCCCTTGCCGTGCCGTTCCTTCCGTTACACTTGCCTTTCTTTGCTTTCCCTTGCCTTCCTTACCTTCCGTTACTCTTTGCTTGCCTTCCCTGAATTGCCTAGCCTTGCGTTGTCGTGCCTTTGCCATATCTCGACTGACCTTGCCTTCCTTTGCTTTAAGCTTTCCTTGCATTGTCGTGCATTGCCTAGCATTGCGTTTCCGTGCATTAGCGTTGCCTAGCCTCACCGTGCCTTGCCTTGCGTTACCCTTTGCTTGCCTTGCCGTGCATTGCCTAGCCGTGCGTTGTCGTGCCTTAGCCTTTTTTCCCCTTGCCGTGCCGTTCCTTCCGTTACACTTGCCTTTCTTTGCTTTCCCTTGCCTTCCTTACCTTCCGTTACTCTTTGCTTGCGTTCCGTGCATTGCCTAGCCTTGCATTGTCGTGCCTTAGCCTTGCCTCCCCTGAACGTTCTTTCCCATGCGTTACCCTTTCCTTGCCTTGCCGTGCATTGCCCAGCCTGCGTTGCCGTGCCTTAGCCTTGTTTCCCCTTGCCGTGCAGTTCCTTCCGTTACCCTTGCCTTTCCTTGCTTTTCCTTGCCTTGCTTACCTTCCGTTACTCTTTGCTTCCCTTCCCTGCATTGCCTAGCCTTGCGTTGTCGTGCCTTAGCCTTATCTCGCCTGACCGTGCCTTCCTTTGCTTTAAGCTTTCCTTGCATTGTCGTGCATTGCCTAGCCTTGCGTTGTCGTGCATTAGCCTTGCCTAGCCTCACCGTGCCTTGCCTTGCGTTACCCTTTCCTTGCCTTGCCGTGCATTGCCTAGCCGTGCGTTGTCGTGCCTTAGCCTTGTTTCCCCTTGCCGTGGCGTGCCTTTTGTTACACTTGCCTTTCCTGGCTTTGACTTGCCTTCCCTTCCTTCCGTTACTCTTTCCTTGCCTTGCCGTGCATTGCCTAGCCTTGCATTGTCGTGCCTTAGCCTTGCCTCGCCTGACAGTGCCTTGCCTTGCGTTACCCTTTCCTTGCCTTGCCGTGCACTGCCAAGCCTTGCCTTGTCGTGCATTAGCCTTGCCTTGCCTGACCGTGCCTTGCCTGGCGTTACCCTTTCCTTGCCTTGCCTTGCATTGCCTAGCCGTGCGTTGTCGTGCCTTAGCCTTGTTTCCCCTTGCCGTGCCGTTACTTCCGTTACCCTTGCCTTGCCTTGGTTTCCCTTGCCTTCCTTGGTTTCCGTTACTCTTTGCTTGCCTTCCGTGCATTGCCTAGCCTTGCGCTGTCGTGCATTAGCTTTGCCTTGCCTCACAGTGCCTTGCCTTGCGTTACCTTTTCCTTGGCTGGCCGTGCATTGCCTAGCCGTGCGTTGTGGTGCCTTAGCCTTGTTTCACCTTGCCATAGCCTTGCTTGCTTTGCCTTGCCTTCCTTCCATTCCGTTACTCTTTGCTTGCCTTCCGTGCATTGCCTAGCCTTGCGTTGTCGTGCCTTAGCCTTTTTTCACCTTGCCATAGACTTGCTTGCGTTGCCTTGCTTTGCCTTGGATTCCTTGCCTTCCGTTACTCTTTGCTTGCCTTCCGTGCATTGCCTAGCCTAGCGTTGTCGTGCCTTAGCCTTGCCTCGCCTAACCGTGCCTTGCCTTGCGTTACCCTTTCCTTGCCTTGCCGTGCATTGCCAAGCCGTGCGTTGTCGTGCATTAGCCTCGCTTTGCCTTACCGTGCCTTGCCTTGCGTTACCCATTCCTTGCCTGGCCGTGCATTGCTTAGCCTTGCGTTGCCGTACCTTAGCCTTGTTTCCCCTTGCCGTGCCGTGCCTTTTGTTACACTTGCCTTGCCTTGCTTTGCCTTGCCTTCCTTTCCTTCCGTTACTCTTTCCTTGCCTAGCCGTGTACTGCGTAGCCTTGCGTTGTCGTGCATTACCCTTGCCAAGCCTGACCGTGCCTTGCTTTGCGTTGCCCTTTCCTTGCCTTGCTCTGCATTGCCTAGCCCTGCGTTGTCGTGCCTTAGCCTTGTTTCCCCTTGCCGTGCCGTTCCTTCCGTTACACTTGCCTTTCCTTCCTTTCCCTTGCCTTCCTTGCCTTCCGTTACTCTTTGCTTGCCTTTCGTGCATTGCCTAGCCTTGCGTTGTCGTGCCTTAGCCTTGCGTCGCCTGACCGTGCCTTGCCTTGCGTTACCCTTTACTTGCCTTGCCGTGCATTGCCTAGCCGTGCGTTGTCGTACATCAGCCTTGCCTTGCCTCACCGTGCCTTGCCTTGCGTTACCCTTTCCTTGCCTTGCCGTGCATTGCCTAGCGTGCGTTGTCGTGCCTTAGCCTTGTTTCCCCTTGCCGTGCCGTTCCTTCCGTTACACTTGCCTTTCCTTCCTTTCCCTTGCCTTCCTTACCTTCCGTTACTCTTTGCTTGCCTTCCGTGCATTGCCTAGCCTTGCGTTGTCGTGTCTTAGCCTTTTTTCACCTTGCCATAGCCTTGCTTGCGTTGCCTTGCTTTGCCTTGCCTTCCTTGCCTTCCGTTACTCTTTGCTTGCCTTCCGTGCATTGCCTAGCCTTGCGTGGTCGTGCCTTAGCCTTTTTTCACCTTGCCATAGACTTGCTTGCGTTGCCTTGCTTTGCCTTGCATTCCTTGCCTTCCGTTACTCTTTGCTTGCCTTCCGTGCATTGCCTAGCCTTGGGTTGTCGTGCATTAGCCTTGCCTCCCCAAACCGTGCCTTGCCTTGCGTTACCCTTTCCTTGCCTTGCCCTGCATTGCCTAGCCCTGTGTTGTCGTGCCTTAGCCTTGTTTCCCCTTGCCGAGCCGTTCCTTCCGTTACCCTTGCCTTGCCTTGCTTTCCCTTGCCTTCCTTGGTTTCCGTTACTCTTTGCTTGCCTTCCGTGCATTGCCTAGCCTTGCGCTGTCGTGCATTAGCCTTGCCTTGCCTCACAGTGCCTTGCCTTGCGTTACCTTTTCCTTGGCTGGCCGTGCATTGCCTAGCCGTGCGTTGTGGTGCCTTAGCCTTGTTTCACCTTGCCATAGCCTTGCTTGCTTTGCCTTGCCTTCCTTCCATTCCGTTACACTTTGCTTGCCTTCCGTGCATTGCCTAGCCTTGCGTTGTCGTGCCTTAGCCTTTTTTCACCTTGCCATAGACTTGCTTGCGTTGCCTTGCTTTGCCTTGCATTCCTTGCCTTCCGTTACTCTTTGCTTGCCTTCCGTGCATTGCCTAGCCTAGCGTTGTCGTGCCTTAGCCTTGCCTCGCCTAACCGTGCCTTGCCTTGCGTTACCCTTTTCTTGCCTTGCCGTGCATTGCCAAGCCGTGCGTTGTCGTGCATTAGCCCCGCCTTGCCGTACCGTGCCTTGCCTTGCGTTACCCTTTCCTTGCCTGGCCGTGCATTGCTTAGCCTTGCGTTGCCGTACCTTAGCCTTGTTTCCCCTTGCCGTGCCGTGCCTTTTGTTACACTTGCCTTGCCTTGCTTTGCCTTGCCTTCCTTTCCTTCCGTTACTCTTTCCTTGCCTAGCCGTGTACTGTGTAGCCTTGCGTTGTCGTGCATTACCCTTGCCTCGCCTGACCGTGCCTTGCCTTCCGTTACCCTTTCCTTGCCTTGCCGTGCATTGCCTAGCCCTGCGTTGTCGTGCCTTAGCCTTGTTTCCCCTTACCGTGCCGTTCCTTCCGTTACCCATGCCTTCCCCTGCTTTCCCTTGCCTTCCTTGCCTTCCGTTACTCTTTGCTTGGCTTTCGTGCATTGCCTAGCCTTGCGTTGTCGTGCCTTCGCCTTGCGTCGCCTGACCGTGCCTTGCCTTGCGTTACCCTTTCCTTGCCTTGCCGTGCATTGCCTAGCCGTGCGTTGTCGTGCATCAGCCTTGCCTTGCCTCACCGTGCCTTGCCTTGCGTTACCCTTTCCTTGCCTTGCCGTGCATTGCCTAGCCGTGCGTTGCGGTGCCTTAGCCTTGTTTCCCCTTGCCGTGCCGTTCCTTCCGTTACCCTTGCCTTGCCTTGCTTTCCCTTGCCTTCCTTGCGTTCCATTATTCTTTGCGTGCCTTCCGTGCATTGCCTAGCCTTGCGTTGTCGTGCCTTAGCCTTGCCTCGCCTGACCGTGCCTTGCCTTGCGTTACCCTTACCTTGCCTTGCCCTGCATTGCCTAGCCGTTCGTTGTCGTGCCTTAGCCTTGTTTGCCCTTACCGTGCCGTTCCTTCCGTTACCTTTGCCTTGCTTTCCCTTGCCTTCCTTGCCTTCCGTTACTCTTTGCTTGCCTTCCGTGCATTGCCTAGCCTTGCGTTGTCGTGTCTTAGCCTTTTTTCACCTTGCCATAGCCTTGCTTGCGTTGCCTTGATTTGCCTTGCCTTCCTTGCCTTCCGTTACTCTTTCCTTGCCTTGCCGTGCATTGCCTAGCCTTGCGTGGTCGTGCCTTAGCCTTTTTTCACCTTGCCATAGCCTTGCTTGCGTTGCCTTGCTTTGCATTGCATTCCTTGCCTTCCGTTACCCTTTCCTTGCCTTGCTGTGCATTGCCTAGCCGTGCGTTGTCGTGCCTTAGCCTTGCCTTGCCTCACCGTGCCTTGCCTTGCGTTACCCTTTCCTTGCCTGGCCGTGCATTGCCTAGCCGTGCGTTGCCGTTCCTTAGCCTTGTTTCCCCTTGCCGTGCCTTGCCTTTTGTTACACGTGCCTTGCCTTGCTTTGCCTTGCCTTCCTTTCCTTCCGTTACTCTTTCCTTGCCTAGCCGTGCACTGCCTAGCCTTGCGTTGTCGTGCATTAGCCTTGCCTCCCCAAACCGTGCCTTGCCTTGCGTTACCATTTCCTTTCCTTCCGTGCATTGCCTAGCCTTGCGTTGTCGTGCCTTAGCCTTGCCTCGCCTGACAGTGCCTAGCCTTGCGTTACCCTTTCCTTGTTGCTTTCCTTCCGTGCATTGCCTAGCCGTTCGTTGTCGTGCCTTAGCCTTGTTTGCCCTTGCCGTGCCGTTCCTTCAGTTACCCTTGCCTTGCTTTCCCTTGCCTTCCTTGCCTTCCGTTACTCTTTGCTTGCCTTCCGTGCATTGCCTAGCCTTGCGTTGTCGTGCCTTAGCTTTGTTTCACCTTGCTATAGCCTTGCTTGCGTTGCCTTTCTTTGCCTTGCCTTCCTTGCCTTCCGTTACTCTTTGCTTGCCTTCCGTGCATTGCCTAGACTTGCGTTGTCGTGCCTTAGCCTTTTTTCACCTTGCCATAGCCTTGCTTGCGTTGCCTTGCTTTGCCTTGCATTCCTTGCCTTCCGTTACTCTTTGCTTGCCTTACGTGCATTGCCTAGCCTTGGGTTGTCGTGCATTAGCCTTGCCTCGCCAAACCGTGCCTTGCCTTGCGTTACCCTTTCCTTGCCTTGCCCTGCATTGCCTAGCCCTGTGTTGTCGTGCCTTAGCCTTGTTTCCGCTTGCCGTGCCGTTCCTTCCGTTACCCTTGTCTTGCCTTGCTTTCCCTTGCTTTCCTTGCCTTCCGTTACTCTTTGCTTGCCTTCCGTGCATTGCCTAGCCTTGCGTTGTCGTGCCTTAGCCTTGCCTCGCCTGACAGTGCCTTGCTTTGCGTTACCCTTTCCTTGCCTTGCCGTGCACTGCCAAGCCTTGCCTTGTCGTGCATTAGCCTTGCCTTGCCTGACCGTGCCTTGCCTGGCGTTACCCTTTCCTTGCCTTGCCGTGCATTGCCTAGCCGTGCGTTGTCGTGCCTTAGCCTTGTTTCCCCTTGCCGTGCCGTTACTTCCGTTACCCTTGCCTTGCCTTGGTTTCCTTTGCCTTCCTTGGTTTCCGTTACTCTTTGCTTGCCTTCCGTGCTTTGCCTAGCCTTGCGCTGTCTTGCATTAGCCTTGCCTTGCCTCACGGTGCCTTGCCTTGCGTTACCTTTTCCTTGGCTGGCCGTGCATTGCCTAGCCGTGCGTTGTGGTGCCTTAGCCTTGTTTCACCTTGCCATAGCCTTGCTTGCTTTGCCTTGCCTTCCTTCCATTCCGTTACTCTTTGCTTGCCTTCCGTGCATTGCCTAGCCTTGCGTTGTCGTGCCTTAGCCTATTTTCACCTTGCCATAGACTTGCTTGCGTTGCCTTGCTTTGCCTTGCATTCCTTGCCTTCCGTTACTCTTTGCTTGCCTTCCGTGCATTGCCTAGCCTTGCGTGGTCGTGCCTTAGCCTTTTTTCACCTTGCCATAGCCTTGCTTGCGTTGCCTTGCTTTGCCTTGCATTCCTTGCCTTCCGTTACTCTTTGCTTGCCTTCCGTGCATTGCCTAGCCTTGGGTTGTCGTGCATTAGCCTTGCCTCCCCAAACCGTGCCTTGCCTTGCGTTACCCTTTCCTTGCCTTGCCCTGCATTGCCTAGCCCTGTGTTGTCGTGCCTTAGACTTGTTTCCCCTTGCCGTGCCGTTCCTTCCGTTACCCTTGCCTTGCCTTGCTTTCCCTTGCTTTCCTTGCCTTCCGTTACTCTTTGCTTTCCTTCCGTGCATTGCCTAGCTTTGCGTTGTCGTGCCTTAGCCTTGCCTCGCCTGACAGTGCCTTGCCTTGCGTTACCCTTTCCTTGCCTTGCCTTGCACTGCCAAGCCTTGCCTTGTCGTGCATTAGCCTTGCCTTGCCTGACCGTGCCTTGCCTGGCGTTACCCTTTCCTTGCCTTGCCGTGCATTGCCTAGCGTGCGTTGTCGTACCTTAGCCTTGTTTCCCCTTGCCGTGCCGTTCCTTCCGTTACCCTGGACTTTCCTTCCTTTTCCTGGCCTTGCTTACCTTCCGTTACTCTTTGCTTGCCTTCCCTGAATTTCCTAGCCTTGCGTTGTCGTGCCTTAGCCTATTTTCACCTTGCCATAGACTTGCTTGCCTTGCCTTGCTTTCCCTTTCCTTCCTTGCATTCCGTTACTCCTTGCTTGCTTTCCGTGCATTGCCTAGCCTTGCGTTGGCTTTCCTTAGCCTTGCCTCGCCTGACCGTGCTTTCCCATGCGTTACCCTTTCCTTGCCTTGCCGTGCATTGCCTAGCGTGCGTTGTCGTGCCTTAGCCTTGTTTCCCCTTGCCGTGCCGTTCCTTCCGTTACACTTGCCTTTCTTTGCTTTCCCTTGCCTTCCTTACCTTCCGTTACTCTTTGCTTGCCTTCCGTGCATTGCCAAGCCTTGCGTTGTCGTGCCTTAGCCTTGCCTCCCCTGACCGTGCTTTCCCATGCGTTACCCTTTCCTTGCCTTGCCGTGCATTGCCCAGCCTGCGTTGCCGTGCCTTAACCTTGTTTCCCCTTGCCGTGCAGTTCCTTCCGTTACCCTTGCCTTTCCTTGCTTTTCCTTGCCTTGCTTACCTTCCGTTACTCTTTGCTTCCCTTCCCTGCATTGCCTAGCCTTGCGTTGTCGTGCCTTAGCCTTATCTCGCCTGACCGTGCCTTCCTTTGCTTTAAGCTTTCCTTGCATTGTCGTGCATTGCCTAGCCTTGCGTTGTCGTGCATTAGCCTTGCCTAGCCTCACCGTGCCTTGCCTTGCGTTACCCTTTCCTTGCCTTGCCGTGCATTGCCTAGCCTTGCGTTGTCGGGCCTTAGCCTTGTTTCCCCTTGCCGTGGCATGCCTTTTGTTACACTTGCCTTGACTGGCTTTGACTTGCCTTCCTTTCCTTCCGTTACTCTTTGCTTGCCTTGCCGTGCATTGCCTAGCCTTGCGTTGTCGTGCCTTAGCCTTGCCTCACCTGACCGTGCCTTCCCCTGCGTTACCATTTCCTTGCCTTGCCGTGCATTGCCTAACCCTGCGTTGCCGTGCCTTAGCCTTGTTACCCCTTGCCGTGCCGTTCCTTCCGTTACCCTTGCCTTCCCTTGCTTTCCCATGCCTTCCTTGCGTTCCGTTACTCTTTGCTTGCTTTCCGTGCATTGCCTAGCTTTGCGTTGTCATGCCTTAGCCTTGCATCGCCTGACCGTGCTTTCCCATGCGTTACCCTTTCCTTGCCTTGCCGTGCATTGCCTAGCCGTGCGTTGTCGTGCCTTAGCCTTGTTTCCCCTTGCCGTGCCGTTCCTTCCGTTACACTTGCCTTTCCTTCCTTTCCCTTGCCTTCCTTACCTTCCGTTACTCTTTGCTTACCTTCCGTGCATTGCCTAGCCTTGCGTTGTTGTGCGTTAGCCTTGCCTCGCCTGAACGTGCTTTCCCATGCGTTACCCTTTCCTTGCCTTGCCGTGCATTGCCTAGCCTGCGTTGCTGTGCTTTAGCTTTGTTTCCCCTTGCCGTGCCGTTCTTTCCGTTACCCTGGACTTTCCTTCCTTTTCCTGGCCTTGCTTACCTTCCGTTACTCTTTGCTTGCCTTCCCTGAATTTCCTAGCCTTGCGTTGTCGTGCCTTAGACTTATCTGGCCTGACCTTGCCTTCCTTTGCTTTAAGCTTTCCTTGCATTGTCGTGCATCGCCTAGCCTTGCATTTTCGTGCATTAGCCTTGCCTAGCCTCACCGTGCCTTTCCTTGCGTCACCCTTTGCTTGCCTTGCCGTGCATTGCCTAGCGTGCGTTGTCGTGCCTTAGCCTTGTTTCCCCTTGCCGTGCCGTTCCTTCCGTTACCATTGCCTTTCCTTGCTTTCCCTTGCCTTCCTTACCTTCCGTTACTCTTTGCTTGCCTTCCGTGCATTGCCTAGCCTTGCGTTGTCGTGCCTTAGCCTTATCTCGCCTGACCGTGCCTTCCTTTGCTTTAAGCTTTCCTTGCATTCTCGTGCATTGCCTAGCCTTGCGTTGTCGTGCATTAACCTTGCCTAAGCTCACCGTGCCTTTCCTTGCCTTACCCTTTCCTTGCCTTGCCGTGCATTTCCTAGCCGTGTGTTGTCGTGCCTTAGCCTTGTTACCCCTTGCCGTGCCGTTCCTTCCGTTACCCTTGCCTTCCCTTGCTTTCCCTTGCCTTCCTTGCATTCCGTTACTCCTTGCTTGCTTTCCGTGCATTGCCTAGGCTTGTGTTGGCTTTCCTTAGCCTTGCCTCGCCTGACCGTGCTTTCCCATGCGTTACCCTTTCCTTGCCTTGCCGTGCATTGCCTAGCGTGCGTTGTCGTACCTTAGCCTTGTTTCCCCTTGCCGTGCCGTTCCTTCCGTTACCCTTGCCTTCCCTTGCTTTCCCTTTCCTTCCTTGCATTCCGTTACTCCTTGCTTGATTTCGGTGCATTGCCTAGCCTTGCGTTGGCTTTCCTTAGCCTTGCCTCGCCTGACCGTGCTTTCCCATGCGTTACCCTTTCCTTGCCTTACCGTGCATTGCCTAGCGTGCGTTGTCGTGCCTTAGCCTTGTTACCCCTTGCCGTGCCGTTCCTTCCGTTACCCTTGCCTTTCTTTGCTTTCCCTTGCCTTCCTTACCTTCCGTTACTCTTTGCTTGCCTTCCGTGCATTGCCTAGCCTTGCGTTGTCGTGCCTTAGCCTTTTCTCGCCTGACCTTGCCTTCCTTTGCTTTAAGCTTTCCTTGCATTGTCGTGCATTGCCTAGCATTGCGTTTTCGTGCATTAGCCTTGTCTAGCCTCACCGTGCCTTGCCTTGCGTTACCCTTTGCTTGCCTTGCCGTGCATTGTCTAGCCGTGCGTTGTCGTGCCTTAGCCTTCTTTCCCCTTGCCGTGCCGTTCCTTCCGTTACACTTGCCTTTCTTTGCTTTCCCTTGCCTTCCTTACCTTCCGTTACTCTTTGCTTGCCTTCCGTGCATTGCCTAGCCTTGCGTTGTCGTGCCTTAGCCTTGCCTCGCCTGAACGTTCTTTCCCATGCGTTACCCTTTCCTTGCCTTGCCGTGCATTGC
The DNA here is from genome assembly GCF_037893015.1 of Macrotis lagotis. Lineage (NCBI taxonomy): Eukaryota > Metazoa > Chordata > Mammalia > Peramelemorphia > Peramelidae > Macrotis > Macrotis lagotis. Next base: position 125,022 of record NW_027421976.1, read on the forward strand.
CCAGCCTGCGTTGCCGTGCCTTAGCCTTGTTTCCCCTTGCCGTGCAGTTCCTTCCGTTACCCTTGCCTTTCCTTGCTTTTCCTTGCCTTGCTTACCTTCCGTTACTCTTTGCTTCCCTTCCCTGCATTGCCTAGCCTTGCGTTGTCGTGCCTTAGCCTTATCTCGCCTGACCGTGCCTTCCTTTGCTTTAAGCTTTCCTTGCATTGTCGTGCATTGCCTAGCCTTGCGTTGTCGTGCATTAGCCTTGCCTAGCCTCACCGTGCCTTGCCTTGCGTTACCCTTTCCTTGCCTTGCCGTGCATTGCCTAGCCGTGCGTTGTCGTGCCTTAGCCTTGTTTCCCCTTGCCGTGGCGTGCCTTTTGTTACACTTGCCTTTCCTGGCTTTGACTTGCCTTCCCTTCCTTCCGTTACTCTTTCCTTGCCTTGCCGTGCATTGCCTAGCCTTGCATTGTCGTGCCTTAGACTTGCCTCGCCTGACAGTGCCTTGCCTTGCGTTACCCTTTCCTTGCCTTGCCGTGCACTGCCAAGCCTTGCCTTGTCGTGCATTAGCCTTGCCTTGCCTGACCGTGCCTTGCCTGGCGTTACCCTTTCCTTGCCTTGCCGTGCATTGCCTAGCCGTGCGTTGTCGTGCCTTAGCCTTGTTTCCCCTTGCCGTGCCGTTACTTCCGTTACCCTTGCCTTGCCTTGGTTTCCTTTGCCTTCCTTGGTTTCCGTTACTCTTTGCTTGCCTTCCGTGCATTGCCTAGCCTTGCGCTGTCTTGCATTAGCCTTGCCTTGCCTCACGGTGCCTTGCCTTGCGTTACCTTTTCCTTGGCTGGCCGTGCATTGCCTAGCCGTGCGTTGTGGTGCCTTAGCCTTGTTTCACCTTGCCATAGCCTTGCTTGCTTTGCCTTGCCTTCCTTCCATTCCGTTACTCTTTGCTTGCCTTCCGTGCATTGCCTAGCCTTGCGTTGTCGTGCCTTAGCCTATTTTCACCTTGCCATAGACTTGCTTGCGTTGTCTTGCTTTGCCTTGCATTCCTTGCCTTCCGTTACTCTTTGCTTGCCTTCCGTGCATTGCCTAGCCTTGCGTGGTCGTGACTTAGCCTTTTTTCACCTTGCCATAGCCTTGCTTGCGTTGCCTTGCTTTGCCTTGCATTCCTTGCCTTCCGTTACTCTTTGCTTGCCTTCCGTGCATTGCCTAGCCTTGGGTTGTCGTGCATTAGCCTTGCCTCCCCAAACCGTGCCTTGCCTTGCGTTACCCTTTCCTTGCCTTGCCCTGCATTGCCTAGCCCTGTGTTGTCGTGCCTTAGACTTGTTTCCCCTTGCCGTGCCGTTCCTTCCGTTACCCTTGCCTTGCCTTGCTTTCCCTTGCTTTCCTTGCCTTCCGTTACTCTTTGCTTTCCTTCCGTGCATTGCCTAGCCTTGCGTTGTCGTGCCTTAGCCTTGCCTCGCCTGACAGTGCCTTGCCTTGCGTTACCCTTTCCTTGCCTTGCCTTGCACTGCCAAGCCTTGCCTTGTCGTGCATTAGCCTTGCCTTGCCTGACCGTGCCTTGCCTGGCGTTACCCTTTCCTTGCCTTGCCGTGCATTGCCTAGCGTGCGTTGTCGTACCTTAGCCTTGTTTCCCCTTGCCGTGCCGTTCCTTCCGTTACCCTGGACTTTCCTTCCTTTTCCTGGCCTTGCTTACCTTCCGTTACTCTTTGCTTGCCTTCCCTGAATTTCCTAGCCTTGCGTTGTCGTGCCTTAGCCTATTTTCACCTTGCCATAGACTTGCTTGCCTTGCCTTGCTTTCCCTTTCCTTCCTTGCATTCCGTTACTCCTTGCTTGCTTTCCGTGCATTGCCTAGCCTTGCGTTGGCTTTCCTTAGCCTTGCCTCGCCTGACCGTGCTTTCCCATGCGTTACCGTTTCCTTGCCTTGCCGTGCATTGCCTAGCGTGCGTTGTCGTGCCTTAGCCTTGTTTCCCCTTGCCGTGCCGTTCCGTCCGTTACACTTGCCTTTCTTTGCTTTCCCTTGCCTTCCTTACCTTCCATTACTCTTTGCTTGCCTTCCGTGCATTGCCAAGCCTTGCGTTGTCGTGCCTTAGCCTTGCCTCCCCTGACCGTGCTTTCCCATGCGTTACCCTTTCCTTGCCTTGCCGTGCATTGCCCAGCCTGCGTTGCCGTGCCTTAACCTTGTTTCCCCTTGCCGTGCAGTTCCTTCCGTTACCCTTGCCTTTCCTTGCTTTTCCTTGCCTTGCTTACCTTCCGTTACTCTTTGCTTCCCTTCCCTGCATTGCCTAGCCTTGCGTTGTCGTGCCTTAGCCTTATCTCGCCTGACCGTGCCTTCCTTTGCTTTAAGCTTTCCTCGCATTGTCGTGCATTGCCTAGCCTTGCGTTGTCGTGCATTAGCCTTGCCTAGCCTCACCGTGCCTTGCCTTGCGTTACCCTTTCCTTGCCTTGCCGTGCATTGCCTAGCCGTGCGTTGTCGGGCCTTAGCCTTGTTTCCCCTTGCCGTGGCGTGCCTTTTGTTACACTTGCCTTGACTGGCTTTGACTTGCCTTCCTTTCCTTCCGTTACTCTTTCCTTGCCTTGCCGTGCATTGCCTAGCCTTGCATTGTCGTGCCTTATCCTTGCCTCACCTGACCTTGCCTTCCCCTGCGTTACCATTTCCTTGCCTTGCCGTGCATTGCCTAACCCTGCGTTGCCGTGCCTTAGCCTTGTTACCCCTTGCCGTGCCGTTCCTTCCGTTACCCTTGCCTTCCCTTGCTTTCCCATGCCTTCCTTGCGTTCCGTTACTCTTTGCTTGCTTTCCGTGCATTGCCTAGCTTTGCGTTGTCATGCCTTAGCCTTGCATCGCCTGACCGTGCTTTCCCATGCGTTACCCTTTCCTTGCCTTGCCGTGCATTGCCTAGCCGTGCGTTGTCGTGCCTTAGCCTTGTTTCCCCTTGCCGTGCCGTTCCTTCCGTTACACTTGCCTTTCCTTCCTTTCCCTTGCCTTCCTTACCTTCCGTTACTCTTTGCTTACCTTCCGTGCATTGCCTAGCCTTGCGTTGTTGTGCGTTAGCCTTGCCTCGCCTGAACGTGCTTTCCCATGCGTTACCCTTTCCTTGCCTTGCCGTGCATTGCCTAGCCTGCGTTGCCGTGCCTTAGCCTTGTTTCCCCTTGCCGTGCCGTTCCTTCCGTTACCATTGCCTTTCCTTGCTTTCCCTTGCCTTCCTTACCTTCCGTTACTCTTTGCTTGCCTTCCGTGCATTGCCTAGCCTTGCGTTGTCGTGCCTTAGCCTTATCTCGCCTGACCGTGCCTTCCTTTGCTTTAAGCTTTCCTTGCATTCTCGTGCATTGCCTAGCCTTGCGTTGTCGTGCATTAACCTTGCCTAAGCTCACCGTGCCTTTCCTTGCCTTACCCTTTCCTTGCCTTGCCGTGCATTTCCTAGCCGTGTGTTGTCGTGCCTTAGCCTTGTTACCCCTTGCCGTGCCGTTCCTTCCGTTACCCTTGCCTTCCCTTGCTTTCCCTTTAATTCCTTGCATTCCGTTACTCCTTGCTTGCTTTCCGTGCATTGCCTAGGCTTGCGTTGGCTTTCCTTAGCCTTGCCTCGCCTGACCGTGCTTTCCCATGCGTTACCCTTTCCTTGCCTTGCCGTGCATTGCCTAGCGTGCGTTGTCGTACCTTAGCCTTGTTTCCCCTTGCCGTGCCGTTCCTTCCGTTACCCTTGCCTTCCCTTGCTTTCCCTTTCCTTCCTTGCATTCCGTTACTCCTTGCTTGCTTTCCGTGCATTGCCTAGCCTTGCGTTGGCTTTCCTTAGCCTTGCCTCGCCTGACCGTGCTTTCCCATGCGTTACCCTTTCCTTGCCTTACCGTGCATTGCCTAGCGTGCGTTGTCGTGCCTTAGCCTTGTTTCCCCTTGCCGTGCCGTTCCTTCCGTTACCCTTGCCTTTCTTTGCTTTCCCTTGCCTTCCTTACCTTCCGTTACTCTTTGCTTGCCTTCCGTGCATTGCCTAGCCTTGCGTTGTCGTGCCTTAGCCTTTTCTCGCCTGACCTTGCCTTCCTTTGCTTTAAGCTTTCCTTGCATTGTCGTGCATTGCCTAGCATTGCGTTTCCGTGCATTAGCGTTGCCTAGCCTCACCGTGCCTTGCCTTGCGTTACCCTTTGCTTGCCTTGCCGTGCATTGCCTAGCCGTGCGTTGTCGTGCCTTAGCCTTTTTTCCCCTTGCCGTGCCGTTCCTTCCGTTACACTTGCCTTTCTTTGCTTTCCCTTGCCTTCCTTACCTTCCGTTACTCTTTGCTTGCCTTCCGTGCATTGCCTAGCCTTGCATTGTCGTGCCTTAGCCTTGCCTCGCCTGAACGTTCTTTCCCATGCGTTACCCTTTCCTTGCCTTGCCCAGCCTGCGTTGCCGTGCCTTAGCCTTGTTTCCCCTTGCCGTGCAGTTCCTTCCGTTACCCTTGCCTTTCCTTGCTTTTCCTTGCCTTGCTTACCTTCCGTTACTCTTTGCTTCCCTTCCCTGCATTGCCTAGCCTTGCGTTGTCGTGCCTTAGCCTTATCTCGCCTGACCGTGCCTTCCTTTGCTTTAAGCTTTCCTTGCATTGTCGTGCATTGCCTAGCCTTGCGTTGTCGTGCATTAGCCTTGCCTAGCCTCACCGTGCCTTGCCTTGCGTTACCCTTTCCTTGCCTTGCCGTGCATTGCCTAGCCGTGCGTTGTCGTGCCTTAGCCTTGTTTCCCCTTGCCGTGGCGTGCCTTTTGTTACACTTGCCTTTCCTGGCTTTGACTTGCCTTCCCTTCCTTCCGTTACTCTTTCCTTGCCTTGCCGTGCATTGCCTAGCCTTGCATTGTCGTGCCTTAGCCTTGCCTCGCCTGACCGTGCCTTGCCTTGCGTTACCCTTTCCTTGCCTTGCCGTGCATTGCCTAGCCTTGCGTTGTCGTGCATTAGCCTTGCCTAGCCTCACCGTGCCTTGCCTTGCATTACCCTTTCCTTGCCTTGCCGTGCATTTCCTAGCCGTGTGTTGTCGTGCCTTAGCCTTCTTTCCCCTTGCCGTTGCGTGCCTTTTGTTACACTTGCCTTGACTGGCTTTGACTTGCCTTCCTTTCTTTCCGTTACTCTTTCCTTGCCTTGCCGTGCATTGCCTAGCTTTGCATTGTCGTGCCTTATCCTTGCCTCACCTGACCGTGCCTTCCCCTGCGTTACCATTTCCTTGCCTTGCCGTGCATTGCCTAACCCTGCATTGCCGTGCCTTAGCCTTGTTACGCCTTGCCGTGCCGTTCCTTCCATTACCCTTGCCTTCCCTTGCTTTCCCATGCCTTCCTTGCGTTCCGTTACTCTTTGCTTGCTTTCCGTGCATTGCCTAGCCTTGCGTTGTCATGCCTTAGCCTTGCATCGCCTGATCGTGCTTTCCCATGCGTTACGCTTTCCTTGCCTTGCCGTGCATTGCCTAGCCGTGCGTTGTCGTGCCTTAGCCTTGTTTCCCCTTGCCGTGCCGTTCCTTCCGTTACACTTGCCTTTCCTTCCTTTCCCTTGCCTTCCTTACCTTCCGTTACTCTTTGCTTGCCTTCCGTGCATTGCCTAGCCTTGCGTTGTCGTGCCTTAGCCTTATCTCGCCTGACCGTGCCTTCCTTTGCTTTAAGCTTTCCTTGCATTGTCGTGCATTGCCTAGCCTTGCGTTGTCGTGCATTAGCCTTGCCTAGCCTCACCGTGCCTTGCCTTGCGTTACCCTTTCCTTGCCTTGCCGTGCATTGCCTAGCCGTGCGTTGTCGTGCCTTAGCCTTGTTTCCCCTTGCCGTGGCGTGCCTTTTGTTACACTTGCCTTGACTGGCTTTGACTTGCCTTCCTTTCCTTCCGTTACTCTTTCCTTGCCTTGCCGTGCATTGCCTAGCCTTGCATTGTCGTGCCTTATCCTTGCCTCACCTGACCGTGCCTTCCCCTGCGTTACCATTTCCTTGCCTTGCCGTGCATTGCCTAACCCTGCGTTGCCGTGCCTTAGCCTTGTTACCCCTTGCCGTGCCGTTCCTTCCGTTACCCTTGCCTTCCCTTGCTTTCCCATGCCTTCCTTGCGTTCCGTTACTCTTTGCTTGCTTTCCGTGCATTGCCTAGCCTTGCGTTGTCATGCCTTAGCCTTGCATCGCCTGACCGTGCTTTCCCATGCGTTACCCTTTCCTTGCCTTGCCGTGCATTGCCTAGCCGTGCGTTGTCGTGCCTTAGCCTTGTTTCCCCTTGCCGTGCCGTTCCTTCCGTTACACTTGCCTTTCCTTCCTTTCCCTTGCCTTCCTTACCTTCCGTTACTCTTTGCTTGCCTTCCGTGCATTGCCTAGCCTTGCGTTGTCGTGTCTTAGCCTTTTTTCACCTTGCCATAGCCTTGCTTGCGTTGCCTTGCTTTGCCTTGCCTTCCTTGCCTTCCGTTACTCTTTGCTTGCCTTCCGTGCATTGCCTAGCCTTGCGTGGTCGTGCCTTAGCCTTTTTTCACCTTGCCATAGACTTGCTTGCGTTGCCTTGCTTTGCCTTGCATTCCTTGCCTTCCGTTACTCTTTGCTTGCCTTCCGTGCATTGCCTAGCCTTGGGTTGTCGTGCATTAGCCTTGCCTCCCCAAACCGTGCCTTGCCTTGCGTTACCCTTTCCTTGCCTTGCCCTGCATTGCCTAGCCCTGTGTTGTCGTGCCTTAGCCTTGTTTCCCCTTGCCGAGCCGTTCCTTCCGTTACCCTTGCCTTGCCTTGCTTTCCCTTGCCTTCCTTGGTTTCCGTTACTCTTTGCTTCCCTTCCGTGCATTGCCTAGCCTTGCGCTGTCGTGCATTAGCCTTGCCTTGCCTGACCGTGCCTTGCCTTGCGTTACCTTTTCCTTGGCTGGCCGTGCATTGCCTAGCCGTGCGTTGTGGTGCCTTAGCCTTGTTTCACCTTGCCATAGCCTTGCTTGCTTTGCCTTGCCTTCCTTCCATTCCGTTACACTTTGCTTGCCTTCCGTGCATTGCCTAGCCTTGCGTTGTCGTGCCTTAGCCTTTTTTCACCTTGCCATAGACTTGCTTGCGTTGCCTTGCTTTGCCTTGCATTCCTTGCCTTCCGTTACTCTTTGCTTGCCTTCCGTGCATTGCCTAGCCTAGCGTTGTCGTGCCTTAGCCTTGCCTCGCCTAACCGTGCCTTGCCTTGCGTTACCCTTTTCTTGCCTTGCCGTGCATTGCCAAGCCGTGCGTTGTCGTGCATTAGCCCCGCCTTGCCGTACCGTGCCTTGCCTTGCGTTACCCTTTCCTTGCCTGGCCGTGCATTGCTTAGCCTTGCGTTGCCGTACCTTAGCCTTGTTTCCCCTTGCCGTGCCGTGCCTTTTGTTACACTTGCCTTGCCTTGCTTTGCCTTGCCTTCCTTTCCTTCCGTTACTCTTTCCTTGCCTAGCCGTGTACTGTGTAGCCTTGCGTTGTCGTGCATTACCCTTGCCTCGCCTGACCGTGCCTTGCCTTCCGTTACCCTTTCCTTGCCTTGCCGTGCATTGCCTAGCCCTGCGTTGTCGTGCCTTAGCCTTGTTTCCCCTTACCGTGCCGTTCCTTCCGTTACCCTTGCCTTCCCCTGCTTTCCCTTGCCTTCCTTGCCTTCCGTTACTCTTTGCTTGCCTTTCGTGCATTGCCTAGCCTTGCGTTGTCGTGCCTTCGCCTTGCGTCGCCTGACCGTGCCTTGCCTTGCGTTACCCTTTCCTTGCCTTGCCGTGCATTGCCTAGCCGTGCGTTGTCGTGCATCAGCCTTGCCTTGCCTCACCGTGCCTTGCCTTGCGTTACCCTTTCCTTGCCTTGCCGTGCATTGCCTAGCCGTGCGTTGCGGTGCCTTAGCCTTGTTTCCCCTTGCCGTGCCGTTCCTTCCGTTACCCTTGCCTTGCCTTGCTTTCCCTTGCCTTCCTTGCGTTCCATTATTCTTTGCGTGCCTTCCGTGCATTGCCTAGCCTTGCGTTGTCGTGCCTTAGCCTTGCCTCGCCTGACCGTGCCTTGCCTTGCGTTACCCTTACCTTGCCTTGCCCTGCATTGCCTAGCCGTTCGTTGTCGTGCCTTAGCCTTGTTTGCCCTTGCCGTGCCGTTCCTTCCGTTACCCTTGCCTTGCTTTCCCTTGCCTTCCTTGCCTTCCGTTACTCTTTGCTTGCCTTCCGTGCATTGCCTAGCCTTGCGTTGTCGTGTCTTAGCCTTTTTTCACCTTGCCATAGACTTGCTTGCGTTGCCTTGATTTGCCTTGCCTTCCTTGCCTTCCGTTACTCTTTGCTTCCCTTCCGTGCATTGCCTAGCCTTGCGTGGTCGTGCCTTAGCCTTTTTTCACCTTGCCATAGCCTTGCTTGCGTTGCCTTGCTTTGCATTGCATTCCTTGCCTTCCGTTACCCTTTCCTTGCCTTGCCGTGCATTGCCTAGCCGTGCGTTGTCGTGCATTAGCCTTGTCTTGCCTTACCGTGCCTTGCCTTGCGTTACCCTTTCCTTGCCTGGCCGTGCATTGCCTAGCCGTGCGTTGCCGTTCCTTAGCCTTGTTTCCCCTTGCCGTGCCTTGCCTTTTGTTACACGTGCCTTGCCTTGCTTTGCCTTGCCTTCCTTTCCTTCCGTTACTCTTTCCTTGCCTAGCCGTGCACTGCCTAGCCTTGCGTTGTCGTGCATTAGACTTGCCTCCCCAAACCGTGCCTTGCCTTGCGTTACCATTTCCTTGCCTTCCGTGCATTGCCTAGCCTTGCGTAGTCGTGCCTTAGCCTTGCCTCGCCTGACCGTGCCTTGCCTTGCGTTACCCTTTCCTTGCCTTGCAGTGCATTGCCTAGCCGTTCGTTGTCGTGCCTTAGCCTTGTTTGCCCTTGCCGTGCCGTTCCTTCAGTTACCCTTGCCTTGCTTTCCCTTGCCTTCCTTGCCTTCCGTTACTCTTTGCTTGCCTTGCCGTGCATTGCCTAGCCGTGCGTTGTCGTGCCTTAGCTTTGTTTCACCTTGCTATAGCCTTGCTTGCGTTGCCTTTCTTTGCCTTGCCTTCCTTGCCTTCCGTTACTCTTTGCTTGCCTTCCGTGCATTGCCTAGCCTTGCGTTGTCGTGCCTTAGCCTTTTTTCACCTTGCCATAGCCTTGCTTGCGTTGCCTTGCTTTGCCTTGCATTCCTTGCCTTCCGTTACTCTTTGCTTGCCTTCCGTGCATTGCCTAGCCTTGGGTTGTCGTGCATTAGCCTTGCCTCCCCAAACCGTGCCTTGCCTTGCGTTACCCTTTCCTTGCCTTGCCCTGCATTGCCTAGCCCTGTGTTGTCGTGCCTTAGCCTTGTTTCCGCTTGCCGTGCCGTTCCTTCCGTTACCCTTGCCTTGCCTTGCTTTCCCTTGCCTTCCTTGCCTTCCGTTACTCTTTGCTTGCCTTCCGTGCATTGCCTAGCCTTGCGTTGTCGTTCCTTAGCCTTGCCTCGCCTGACAGTGCCTTGCCTTGCGTTACCCTTTCCTTGCCTTGCCGTGCACTGCCAAGCCTTGCCTTGTCGTGCATTAGCCTTGCCTTGCCTGACCGTGCCTTGCCTGGCGTTACCCTTTCCTTGCCTTGCCGTGCATTGCCTAGCCGTGCGTTGTCGTGCCTTAGCCTTGTTTCCCCTTGCCGTGCCGTTACTTCCGTTACCCTTGCCTTGCCTTGGTTTCCCTTGCCTTCCTTGGTTTCCGTTACTCTTTGCTTGCCTTCCGTGCTTTGCCTAGCCTTGCGCTGTCTTGCATTAGCCTTGCCTTGCCTCACGGTGCCTTGCCTTGCGTTACCTTTTCCTTGGCTGGCCGTGCATTGCCTAGCCGTGCGTTGTGGTGCCTTAGCCTTGTTTCACCTTGCCATAGCCTTGCTTGCTTTGCCTTGCCTTCCTTCCATTCCGTTACTCTTTGCTTGCCTTCCGTGCATTGCCTAGCCTTGCGTTGTCGTGCCTTAGCCTTTTTTCACCTTGCCATAGACTTGCTTGCGTTGCCTTGCTTTGCCTTGCATTCCTTGCCTTCCGTTACTCTTTGCTTGCCTTCCGTGCATTGCCTAGCCTTGCGTGGTCGTGCCTTAGCCTTTTTTCACCTTGCCATAGCCTTGCTTGCGTTGCCTTGCTTTGCCTTGCATTCCTTGCCTTCCGTTACTCTTTGCTTGCCTTCCGTGCATTGCCTAGCCTTGGGTTGTCGTGCATTAGCCTTGCCTCCCCAAACCGTGCCTTGCCTTGCGTTACCCTTTCCTTGCCTTGCCCTGCATTGCCTAGCCCTGTGTTGTCGTGCCTTAGACTTGTTTCACCTTGCCGTGCCGTTCCTTCCGTTACCCTTGCCTTGCCTTGCTTTCCCTTGCTTTCCTTGCCTTCCGTTACTCTTTGCTTTCCTTCCGTGCATTGCCTAGCCTTGCGTTGTCGTGCCTTAGCCTTGCCTCGCCTGACAGTGCCTTGCCTTGCGTTACCCTTTCCTTGCCTTGCCTTGCACTGCCAAGCCTTGCCTTGTCGTGCCTTAGCCTTGTTTCCCCTTGCCGTGCCGTTACTTCCGTTACCCTTGCCTTGCCTTGGTTTCCCTTGCCTTCCTTGGTTTCCGTTACTCTTTGCTTGCCTTCCGTGCATTGCCTAGCCTTGCGCTGTCGTGCATTAGCCTTGCCTTGCCTCACAGTGCCTTGCCTTCCGTTACCTTTTCCTTGGCTGGCCGTGCATTGCCTAGCCGTGCGTTGTGGTGCCTTAGCCTTGTTTCACCTTGCCATAGCCTTGCTTGCTTTGCCTTGCCTTCCTTCCATTCCGTTACTCTTTGCTTGCCTTCCGTGCATTGCCTAGCTTTGCGTTGGCGTGCCTTAGCCTTTTTTCACCTTGCCATAGACTTGCTTGCGTTGCCTTGCTTTGCCTTGCATTCCTTGCCTTCCGTTACTCTTTGCTTGCCTTCCGTGCATTGCCTAGCCTAGCGTTGTCGTGCCTTAGCCTTGCCTCGCCTAACCGTGCCTTGCCTTGCGTTACCCTTTCCTTGCCTGGCCGTGCATTGCTTAGCCTTGCGTTGCCGTACCTTAGCCTTGTTCTCCCTTGCCGTGCCGTGCCTTTTGTTACACTTGCCTTGCCTTGTTTTGCCTTGCCTTCCTTTCCTTCCGTTACTCTTTCCTTGCCTAGCCGTGTACTGCGTAGCCTTGCGTTGTCGTGCATTACCCTTGCCTCGCCTGACCGTGCCTTGCCTTCCGTTACCATTTCCTTGCCTTGCCGTGCATTGCCTAGCCCTGCGTTGTCGTGCCTTAGCCTTGTTTCCCCTTACCGTGCCGTTCCTTCCGTTACCCTTGCCTTCCCCTGCTTTCCCTTGCCTTCCTTGCCTTCCGTTACTCTTTGCTTGCCTTTCGTGCATTGCCTAGCCTTGCGTTGTCGTGCCTTAGCCTTGCGTCGCCTGTCCGTGCCTTGCCTTGCGTTACCCTTTCCTTGCCTTGCCGTGCATTGCCTATCCGTGCGTTGTCGTGCATCAGCCTTGCCTTGCCTCACCGTGCCTTGCCTTGCGTTACCCTTTCCTTGCCTTGCCGTGCATTGCCTATCCGTGCGTTGCCGTGCCTTAGCCTTGTTTCCCCTTGCCGTGCCGTTCCTTCCGTTACCCTTGCCTTGCCTTGCTTTCCCTTGCCTTCCTTGCGTTCCATTATTCTTTGCTTGCCTTCCGTGCATTGCCTAGCCTTGCGTTGTCGTGCCTTAGCCTTGCCTCGCCTGACCGTGCCTTGCCTTGCGTTACCCTTACCTTGCCTTGCCCTGCATTGCCAAGCCGTTCGTTGTCGTGCCTTAGCCTTGTTTGCCCTTGCCGTGCCGTTCCTTCCGTTACCCTTGCCTTGCGTTCCCTTGCCTTCCTTGCCTTCCGTTACTCTTTGCTTGCCTTCCGTGCATTGCCTAGCCTTGCGTTGTCGTGTCTTAGCCTTTTTTCACCTTGCCATAGACTTGCTTGCGTTGCCTTGCTTTGCCTTGCCTTCCTTGCCTTCCGTTACTCTTTGCTTCTCTTCCGTGCATTGCCTAGCCTTGCGTGGTCGTGCCTTAGCCTTTTTTCACCTTGCCATAGCCTTGCTTGCGTTGCCTTGCTTTGCCTTGCATTCCTTGCCTTCCGTTACCCTTTCCTTGCCTTGCCGTGCATTGCCTAGCCGTGCGTTGTCGTGCATTAGCCTTGCCTTGCCTTACCGTGCCTTGCCTTGCGTTACCCTTTCCTTGCCTGGCCGTGCATTGCCTAGCCGTGCGTTGCCGTTCCTTAGCCTTGTTTCCCCTTGCGGTTCCTTGCCTTTTGTTACACTTGCCTTGCCTTGCTTTGCCTTGCCTTCCTTTCCTTCCGTTACTCTTTCCTTGCCTAGCCGTGCACTGCCTAGCCTTGCGTTGTCGTGCATTAGACTTGCCTCCCCAAACCGTGCCTTGCCTTGCGTTACCATTTCCTTGCCTTCCGTGCATTGCCTAGCCTTGCGTAGTCGTGCCTTAGCCTTGCCTCGCCTGACCGTGCCTTGCCTTGCGTTACGCTTTCCTTGCCTTGCAGTGCATTGCCTAGCCGTTCGTTGTCGTGCCTTAGCCTTGTTTGCCCTTGCCGTGCCGTTCCTTCAGTTACCCTTGCCTTGCTTTCCCTTGCCTTCCTTGCCTTCCGTTACTCTTTGCTTGCCTTCCGTGCATTGCCTAGCCTTGCGTTGTCGTGTCTTAGCCTTTTTTCACCTTGCCATAGACTTGCTTGCGTTGCCTTGCTTTGCCTTGCCTTCCTTGCCTTCCGTTACTCTTTGCTTGCCTTCCGTGCATTGCCTAGCCTTGCGTGGTCGTGCCTTAGCCTTTTTTCACCTTGCCATAGCCTTGCTTGCGTTGCCTTGCTTTGCCTTGCATTCCTTGCCTTCCGTTACTCTTTGCTTGCCTTCCGTGCATTGCCTAGCCTTGGGTTGTCGTGCATTAGCCTTGCCTCCCCAAACCGTGCCTTGCCTTGCGTTACCCTTTCCTTGCCTTGCCCTGCATTGCCTAGCCCTGTGTTGTCGTGCCTTAGCCTTGTTTCCCCTTGCCGTGCCGTTCCTTCCGTTACCCTTGCCTTGCCTTGCTTTCCCTTGCTTTCCTTGCCTTCCGTTACTCTTTGCTTTCCTTCCGTGCATTGCCTAGCCTTGCGTTGTCGTGCCTTAGCCTTGCCTCGCCTGACAGTGCCTTGCCTTGCGTTACCCTTTCCTTGCCTTGCCGTGCACTGCCAAGCCTTGCCTTGTCGTGCATTAGCCTTGCCTTGCCTGACCGTGCCTTGCCTGGCGTTACCCTTTCCTTGCCTTGCCGTGCATTGCCTAGCCGTGCGTTGTCGTGCCTTAGCCTTGTTTCCCCTTGCCGTGCCGTTCCTTCCGTTACCCTTGCCTTGCCTTGCTTTCCCTTGCCTTCCTTGCCTTCCGTTACTCTTTCCTTGCCTTGCCGTGCATTGCCTAGCCGTGCGTTGTCGTGCATTAGCCTTGCCTTCCCTCACCGTGCCTTGCCTTGCGTTACCTTTTCCTTGGCTGGCCGTGCATTGCCTAGCCGTGCGTTGCCGTGCCTTAGCCTTGTTTCCCCTTGCCATAGCGTTGCCTCGCTTTGCCTTGCCTTCCTTGCCTTCCGTTACTCTTTGCTTGCCTTCCGTGCATTGCCTAGCCTTGCGTTGTCGTGCCTTAGCCTTTTTTCACCTTGCCATAGACTTGCTTGCGTTGCCTTGCTTTGCCTTGCATTCCTTGCCTTCCGTTACTCTTTGCTTGCCTTCCGTGCATTGCCTAGCCTTGCGTTGTCGTGCCTTAGCCTTGCCTCGCCTGACCGTGCCTTGCCTTGCGTTACCCTTTCCTTGCCTTGCCGTGCATTGCCTAGCCGTGCGTTGTCGTGCATTAGCCTCGCCTTGCCTTACCGTGCCTTGCCTTGCGTTACCCTTTCCTTGCCTGGCCGTGCATTGCTTAGCCTTGCGTTGTGGTGCCTTAGCCTTGTTTCCCCTTGCCGTGCCGTGCCTTTTGTTACACTTGCCTTGCCTTGCTTTGCCTTGCCTTCCTTTCCTTCCGTTACTCTTTCCTGGCCTAGCCGTGTACTGCGTAGCCTTGCGTTGTCGTGCATTACCCTTGCCTCGCCTGACCGTGCCTTGCCTTGCGTTACCCTTTCCTTGCCTTGCCGTGCATTGCCTAGCCGTGCGTTGTCGTGCCTTAGCCTTGTTTCCCCTTGCCTTGCCGTTCCTTCCGTTACCCTTGCCTTCCCTTGCTTTCCCTCTTTCCCTTTCCTTCCTTGCATTCCGTTACTCCTTGCTTGCTTTCCGTGCATTGCCTAGCCTTGCGTTGGCTTTCCTTAGCCTTGCCTCGCCTGACCGTGCTTTCCCATGCGTTACCCTTTCCTTGCCTTGCCGTGCATTGCCTAGCGTGCGTTGTCGTGCCTTAGCCTTGTTTCCCCTTGCCGTGCCGTTCCTTCCGTTACACTTGCCTTTCTTTGCTTTCCCTTGCCTTCCTTACCTTCCGTTACTCTTTGCTTGCCTTCCGTGCATTGCCTAGCCTTGCGTTGTCGTGCCTTAGCCTTGCGTCCCCTGACCGTGCTTTCCCATGCGTTACCCTTTCCTTGCCTTGCCGTGCATTGCCCAGCCTGCGTTGCCGTGCCTTAACCTTGTTTCCCCTTGCCGTGCAGTTCCTTCCGTTACCCTTGCCTTTCCTTGCTTTTCCTTGCCTTGCTTACCTTCCGTTACTCTTTGCTTCCCTTCCCTGCATTGCCTAGCCTTGCGTTGTCGTGCCTTAGCCTTATCTCGCCTGACCGTGCCTTCCTTTGCTTTAAGCTTTCCTTGCAATGTCGTGCATTGCCTAGCCTTGCGTTGTCGTGCATTAGCCTTGCCTAGCCTCACCGTGCCTTGCCTTGCGTTACCCTTTCCTTGCCTTGCCGTGCATTGCCTAGCCGTGCGTTGTCGGGCCTTAGCCTTGTTTCCCCTTGCCGTGGCGTGCCTTTTGTTACACTTGCCTTGACTGGCTTTGACTTGCCTTCCTTTCCTTCCGTTACTCTTTCCTTGCCTTGCCGTGCATTGCCTAGCCTTGCATTGTCGTGCATTATCCTTGCCTCACCTGACCGTGCCTTCCCCTGCGTTACCATTTCCTTGCCTTGCCGTGCATTGCCTAACCCTGCGTTGCCGTGCCTTAGCCTTGTTACCCCTTGCCGTGCCGTTCCTTCCGTTACCCTTGCCTTCCCTTGCTTTCCCATGCCTTCCTTGCGTTCCGTTACTCTTTGCTTGCTTTCCGTGCATTGCCTAGCTTTGCGTTGTCATGCCTTAGCCTTGCATCGCCTGACCGTGCTTTCCCTTGCGTTACCCTTTCCTTGCCTTGCCGTGCATTGCCTAGCCGTGCGTTGTCGTGCCTTAGCCTTGTTTCCCCTTGCCGTGCCGTTCCTTCCGTTACACTTGCCTTTCCTTCCTTTCCCTTGCCTTCCTTACCTTCCGTTACTCTTTGCTTACCTTCCGTGCATTGCCTAGCCTTGCGTTGTTGTGCGTTAGCCTTGCCTCGCCTGAACGTGCTTTCCCATGCGTTACACTTTCCTTGCCTTGCCGTGCATTGCCTAGCCTGCGTTGCCGTGCTTTAGCTTTGTTTCCCCTTGCCGTGCCGTTCTTTCCGTTACCCTGGACTTTCCTTCCTTTTCCTGGCCTTGCTTACCTTCCGTTACTCTTTGCTTGCCTTCCCTGAATTTCCTAGCCTTGCGTTGTCGTGCCTTAGACTTATCTCGCCTGACCTTGCCTTCCTTTGCTTTAAGCTTTCCTTGCATTGTCGTGCATCGCCTAGCCTTGCATTTTCGTGCATTAGCCTTGCCTAGCCTCACCGTGCCTTTCCTTGCGTCACCCTTTGCTTGCCTTGCCGTGCATTGCCTAGCGTGCGTTGTCGTGCCTTAGCCTTGTTTCCCCTTGCCGTGCCGTTCCTTCCGTTACCATTGCCTTTCCTTGCTTTCCCTTGCCTTCCTTACCTTCCGTTACTCTTTGCTTGCCTTCCGTGCATTGCCTAGCCTTGCGTTGTCGTGCCTTAGCCTTATCTCGCCTGACCGTGCCTTCCTTTGCTTTAAGCTTTCCTTGCATTGTCGTGCATCGCCTAGCCTTGCGTTGTCGTGCATTAACCTTGCCTAAGCTCACCGTGCCTTTCCTTGCCTTACCCTTTCCTTGCCTTGCCGTGCATTTCCTAGCCGTGTGTTGTCGTGCCTTAGCCTTGTTACCCCTTGCCGTGCCGTTCCTTCCGTTACCCTTGCCTTCCCTTGCTTTCCCTTTAATTCCTTGCATTCCGTTACTCCTTGCTTGCTTTCCGTGCATTGCCTAGGCTTGCGTTGGCTTTCCTTAGCCTTGCCTCGCCTGACCGTGCTTTCCCATGCGTTACCCTTTCCTTGCCTTGCCGTGAATTGCCTAGCGTGCGTTGTCGTACCTTAGCCTTGTTTCCCCTTGCCGTGCCGTTCCTTCCGTTACCCTTGCCTTCCCTTGCTTTCCCTTTCCTTCCTTGCATTCCGTTACTCCTTGCTTGCTTTCCGTGCATTGCCTAGCCTTGCGTTGGCTTTCCTTAGCCTTGCCTCGCCTGACCGTGCTTTCCCATGCGTTACCCTTTCCTTGCCTTACCGTGCATTGCCTAGCGTGCGTTGTCGTGCCTTAGCCTTGTTTCCCCTTGCCGTGCCGTTCCTTCCGTTACCCTTGCCTTTCTTTGCTTTCCCTTGCCTTCCTTACCTTCCGTTACTCTTTGCTTGCCTTCCGTGCATTGCCTAGCCTTGCGTTGTCGTGCCTTAGCCTTTTCTCGCCTGACCGTGCCTTGCCTTCCGTTACCATTTCCTTGCCTTGCCGTGCATTGCCTAGCCTTGCGTTGTCGTGCCTTAGCCTTGTTTCCCCTTACCGTGCCGTTCCTTCCGTTACCCTTGCCTTCCCCTGCTTTCCCTTGCCTTCCTTGCCTTCCGTTACTCTTTGCTTGCCTTTCGTGCATTGCCTAGCCTTGCGTTGTCGTGCCTTAGCCTTGCGTCGCCTGTCCGTGCCTTGCCTTGCGTTACCCTTTCCTTGCCTTGCCGTGCATTGCCTATCCGTGCGTTGTCGTGCATCAGCCTTGCCTTGCCTCACCGTGCCTTGCCTTGCGTTACCCTTTCCTTGCCTTGCCGTGCATTGCCTATCCGTGCGTTGCCGTGCCTTAGCCTTGTTTCCCCTTGCCGTGCCGTTCCTTCCGTTACCCTTGCCTTGCCTTGCTTTCCCTTGCCTTCCTTGCGTTCCATTATTCTTTGCTTGCCTTCCGTGCATTGCCTAGCCTTGCGTTGTCGTGCCTTAGCCTTGCCTCGCCTGACCGTGCCTTGCCTTGCGTTACCCTTACCTTGCCTTGCCCTGCATTGCCTAGCCGTTGCGTTGTCGTGCCTTAGCCTTGTTTGCCCTTGCCGTGCCGTTCCTTCCGTTACCCTTGCCTTGCGTTCCCTTGCCTTCCTTGCCTTCCGTTACTCTTTGCTTGCCTTCCGTGCATTGCCTAGCCTTGCGTTGTCGTGTCTTAGCCTTTTTTCACCTTGCCATAGACTTGCTTGCGTTGCCTTGCTTTGCCTTGCCTTCCTTGCCTTCCGTTACTCTTTGCTTGCCTTCCGTGCATTGCCTAGCCTTGCGTGGTCGTGCCTTAGCCTTTTTTCACCTTGCCATAGCCTTGCTTGCGTTGCCTTGCTTTGCCTTGCATTCCTTGCCTTCCGTTACCCTTTCCTTGCCTTGCCGTGCATTGCCTAGCCCTGCGTTGTCGTGCATTAGCCTTGCCTTGCCTCACCGTGCCTTGCCTTGCGTTACCCTTTCCTTGCCTTGCCGTGCATTGCCTAGCCGTGCGTTGCCGTGCCTTAGCCTTGTTTCCCCTTGCGGTTCCTTGCCTTTTGTTACACTTGCCTTGCCTTGCTTTGCCTTGCCTTCCTTTCCTTCCGTTACTCTTTCCTTGCCTAGCCGTGCACTGCCTAGCCTTGCGTTGTCGTGCATTAGACTTGCCTCCCCAAACCGTGCCTTGCCTTGCGTTACCATTTCCTTGCCTTCCGTGCATTGCCTAGCCTTGCGTAGTCGTGCCTTAGCCTTGCCTCGCCTGACCGTGCCTTGCCTTGCGTTACGCTTTCCTTGCCTTGCAGTGCATTGCCTAGCCGTTCGTTGTCGTGCCTTAGCCTTGTTTGCCCTTGCCGTGCCGTTCCTTCCGTTACCCTTGCCTTGCCTTGCTTTCCCTTGCCTTCCTTGCCTTCCGTTACTCTTTGCTTGCCTTCCGTGCATTGCCTAGCCTTGCGTTGTCGTGTCTTAGCCTTTTTTCACCTTGCCATAGACTTGCTTGCGTTGCCTTGCTTTGCCTTGCCTTTCCTTGCGTTACCCTTTGCTTGCCTTGCCGTGCATTGCCTAGCCTTGCGTTGTCGTGCCTTAGCCTTGTTTCCCCTTGCCGTGCCGTTCCTTCCGTTGCCTTGCTTTGCCTTGCCTTCCTTGCCTTCCGTTACTCTTTGCTTGCCTTCCGTGCATTGCCTAGCCTTGGGTTGTCGTGCATTAGCCTTGCCTCCCCAAACCGTGCCTTGCCTTGCGTTACCCTTTCCTTGCCTTGCCCTGCATTGCCTAGCCCTGTGTTGTCGTGCCTTAGCCTTGTTTCCCCTTGCCGTGCCGTTCCTTCCGTTACCCTTGCCTTGCCTTGCTTTCCCTTGCTTTCCTTGCCTTCCGTTACTCTTTGCTTTCCTTCCGTGCATTGCCTAGCCTTGCGTTGTCGTGCCTTAGCCTTGCCTCGCCTGACAGTGCCTTGCCTTGCGTTACCCTTTCCTTGCCTTGCCGTGCACTGCCAAGCCTTGCCTTGTCGTGCATTAGCCTTGCCTTGCCTGACCGTGCCTTGCCTGGCGTTACCCTTTCCTTGCCTTGCCGTGCATTGCCTAGCCGTGCGTTGTCGTGCCTTAGCCTTGTTTCCCCTTGCCGTGCCGTTTCTTCCGTTACCCTTGCCTTGCCTTGGTTTCCCTTGCCTTCCTTGGTTTCCGTTACTCTTTGCTTGCCTTCCGTGCATTGCCTAGCCTTGCGCTGTCGTGCATTAGCCTTGCCTTGCCTCACAGTGCCTTGCCTTGCGTTACCTTTTCCTTGGCTGGCCGTGCATTGCCTAGCCGTGCGTTGTGGTGCCTTAGCCTTGTTTCACCTTGCCATAGCCTTGCTTGCTTTGCCTTGCCTTCCTTCCATTCCGTTACTCTTTGCTTGCCTTCCGTGCATTGCCTAGCCTTGCGTTGTCGTGCCTTAGCCTTTTTTCACCTTGCCATAGACTTGCTTGCGTTGCCTTGCTTTGCCTTGCATTCCTTGCCTTCCGTTACTCTTTGCTTGCCTTCCGTGCATTGCCTAGCATAGCGTTGTCGTGCCTTAGCCTTGCCTCGCCTAACCGTGCCTTGCCTTGCGTTACCCTTTCTTTGCCTTGCCGTGCATTGCCAAGCCGTGCGTTGTCGTGCATTAGCCTCGCCTTGCCTTACCGTGCCTTGCCTTGCGTTACCCTTTCCTTGCCTGGCCGTGCATTGCTTAGCCTTGCGTTGCCGTACCTTAGCCTTGTTTCCACTTGCCGTGCCGTGCCTTTTGTTACACTTGCCTTATCTTGCTTTGCCTTGCCTTCCTTTCCTTCCGTTACTCTTTCCTTGCCTAGCCGTGTACTGCGTAGCCTTGCGTTGTCGTGCATTACCCTTGCCTCGCCTGACCGTGCCTTGCCTTGCGTTACCCTTTCCTTGCCTTGCCGTGCATTGCCTAGCGTGCGTTGTCGTACCTTAGCCTTGTTTCCCCTTGCCGTGCCGTTCCTTCCGTTACCCTTGCCTTCCCTTGCTTTCCCTTTCCTTCCTTGCATTCCGTTACTCCTTCCTTGCTTTCCGTGCATTGCCTAGCCTTGCGTTGGCTTTCCTTAGCCTTGCCTCGCCTGACCGTGCTTTCCCATGCGTTACCCTTTCCTTGCCTTGCCGTGCATTGCCTAGCGTGCGTTGTCGTGCCTTAGCCTTGTTTCCCCTTGCCGTGCCGTTCCTTCCGTTACACTTGCCTTTCTTTGCTTTCCCTTGCCTTCCTTACCTTCCGTTACTCTTTGCTTGCCTTCCGTGCATTGCCAAGCCTTGCGTTGTCGTGCCTTAGCCTTGCCTCCCCTGACCGTGCTTTCCCATGCGTTACCCTTTCCTTGCCTTGCCGTGCATTGCCCAGCCTGCGTTGCCGTGCCTTAACCTTGTTTCCCCTTGCCGTGCAGTTCCTTCCGTTACCCTTGCCTTTCCTTGCTTTTCCTTGCCTTGCTTACCTTCCGTTACTCTTTGCTTCCCTTCCCTGCATTGCCTAGCCTTGCGTTGTCGTGCCTTAGCCTTATCTCGCCTGACCGTGCCTTCCTTTGCTTTAAGCTTTCCTTGCATTGTCGTGCATTGCCTAGCCTTGCGTTGTCGTGCATTAGCCTTGCCTAGCCTCACCGTGCCTTGCCTTGCGTTACCCTTTCCTTGCCTTGCCGTGCATTGCCTAGCCGTGCGTTGTCGGGCCTTAGCCTTGTTTCCCCTTGCCGTGGCGTGCCTTTTGTTACACTTGCCTTGACTGGCTTTGACTTGCCTTCCTTTCCTTCCGTTACTCTTTCCTTGCCTTGCCGTGCATTGCCTAGCCTTGCATTGTCGTGCCTTATCCTTGCCTCACCTGACCGTGCCTTCCCCTGCGTTACCATTTCCTTGCCTTGCCGTGCATTGCCTAACCCTGCGTTGCCGTGCCTTAGCCTTGTTACCCCTTGCCGTGCCGTTCCTTCCGTTACCCTTGCCTTCCCTTGCTTTCCCATGCCTTCCTTGCGTTCCGTTACTCTTTGCTTGCTTTCCGTGCATTGCCTAGCCTTGCGTTGTCGTGCCTTAGCCTTGCCTCGCCTGACCGTGCTTTCCCTTGCGTTACCCTTTCCTTGCCTTGCCGTGCATTGCCTAGCCGTGCGTTGTCGTGCCTTAGCCTTGTTTCCCCTTGCC
Organism: Macrotis lagotis; assembly: GCF_037893015.1. Lineage (NCBI taxonomy): Eukaryota > Metazoa > Chordata > Mammalia > Peramelemorphia > Peramelidae > Macrotis > Macrotis lagotis. The sequence goes on from NW_027421976.1 coordinate 145,758, forward strand.
GTGCCGTTCCTTCCGTTACACTTGCCTTTCCTTCCTTTCCCTTGCCTTCCTTACCTTCCGTTACTCTTTGCTTACCTTCCGTGCATTGCCTAGCCTTGCGTTGTTGTGCGTTAGCCTTGCCTCGCCTGAACGTGCTTTCCCATGCGTTACCCTTTCCTTGCCTTGCCGTGCATTGCCTAGCCTGCGTTGCCGTGCTTTAGCTTTGTTTCCCCTTGCCGTGCCGTTCTTTCCGTTACCCTGGACTTTCCTTCCTTTTCCTGGCCTTGCTTACCTTCCGTTACTCTTTGCTTGCCTTCCCTGAATTTCCTAGCCTTGCGTTGTCGTGCCTTAGACTTATCTCGCCTGACCTTGCCTTCCTTTGCTTTAAGCTTTCCTTGCATTGTCGTGCATCGCCTAGCCTTGCATTTTCGTGCATTAGCCTTGCCTAGCCTCACCGTGCCTTTCCTTGCGTCACCCTTTGCTTGCCTTGCCGTGCATTGCCTAGCGTGCGTTGTCGTGCCTTAGCCTTGTTTCCCCTTGCCGTGCCGTTCCTTCCGTTACCATTGCCTTTCCTTGCTTTCCCTTGCCTTCCTTACCTTCCGTTACTCTTTGCTTGCCTTCCGTGCATTGCCTAGCCTTGCGTTGTCGTGCCTTAGCCTTATCTCGCCTGACCGTGCCTTCCTTTGCTTTAAGCTTTCCTTGCATTCTCGTGCATTGCCTAGCCTTGCGTTGTCGTGCATTAACCTTGCCTAAGCCTCACCGTGCCTTTCCCTTGCCTTACCCTTTCCTTGCCTTGCCGTGCATTTCCTATGCGTTACCCTTTCCGTGTGTTGTCGTGCCTTAGCCTTGTTTCCCCTTGCCGTGCCGTTCCTTCCGTTACCCTTGCCTTCCCTTGCTTTCCCTTTCCTTCCTTGCATTCCGTTACTCCTTGCTTGCTTTCCGTGCATTGCCTAGCCTTGCGTTGGCTTTCCTTAGCCTTGCCTCGCCTGACCGTGCTTTCCCATGCGTTACCCTTTCCTTGCCTTACCGTGCATTGCCTAGCGTGCGTTGTCGTGCCTTAGCCTTGTTTCCCCTTGCCGTGCCGTTCCTTCCGTTACCCTTGCCTTTCTTTGCTTTCCCTTGCCTTCCTTACCTTCCGTTACTCTTTGCTTGCCTTCCGTGCATTGCCTAGCCTTGCGTTGTCGTGCCTTAGCCTTTTCTCGCCTGACCGTGCCTTCCTTTGCTTTAAGCTTTACTTGCATTGTCGTGCATTGCCTAGCCTTGCGTTGTCGTGCATTAGCCTTGCCTAGCCTCACCGTGCCTTGCCTTGCATTACCCTTTCCTTGCCTTGCCGTGCATTTCCTAGCCGTGTGTTGTCGTGCCTTAGCCTTCTTTCCCCTTGCCGTTGCGTGCCTTTTGTTACACTTGCCTTGCCTGGCTTTGCCTTGCCTTCCTTTCCTTCCGTTACTCTTTCCTTGCCTTGCCGTGCATTGCCTAGCCCTGCGTTTTCGTGCCTTAGCCTTGTTACCCCTTGCCGTGCCGTTCCTTCCGTTACCCTTGCCTTCCCTTGCTTTCCCTTGCCTTCCTTGCGTTTCGTTACTCTTTGCTTGCTTTCCGTGCATTGCCTAGCCTTGCGTTGTCATGCCTTAGGCTTGCCTCGCCTGACCGTGCTTTCCCATGCGTTACCCTTTCCTTGCCTTGCCGTGCATTGCCTAGCGTGCGTTGTCGTGCCTTAGCCTTGTTTCCCCTTGCCGTGCCGTTCCTTCCGTTACACTTGCCTTTCTTTGCTTTCCCTTGCCTTCCTTACCTTCCGTTACTCTTTGCTTGCCTTCCGTGCATTGCCTAGCCTTGCGTTGTCGTGCCTTAGCCTTATCTCGCCTGACCGTGCCTTCCTTTGCTTTAAGCTTTCCTTGCATTGTCGTGCATTGCCTAGCCTTGCGTTGTCGTGCATTAGCCTTGCCTAGCCTCACCGTGCCTTGCCTTGCGTTACCCTTTCCTTGCCTTGCCGTGCATTGCCTAGCCGTGCGTTGTCGTGCCTTAGCCTTGATTCCCCTTGCCGTGGCGTGCCTTTTGTTACACTTGCCTTGCCTGGCTTTGCCTTGCCTTCCTTTCCTTCCGTTACTCTTTCCTTTCCTTGCCGTGCATTGCCTAGCCTTGCATTGTCGTGCCTTATCCTTGCCTCACCTGACCGTGCCTTCCCCTGCGTTACCCTTTCCTTGCCTTACCGTGCATTGCCTAGCCCTGCGTTGTCGTGCCTTAGCCTTCTTACCACTTGCCGTGCCGTTCCTTCCGTTACCCTTGCCTTCCCTTGCTTTCCCTTGCCTTCCTTGCGTTCCGTTACTCTTTGCTTGCTTTCCGTGCATTGCCTAGCCTTGCGTTGTCATGCCTTAGCCTTGCCTCGCCTGACCGTGCTTTCCCATGCGTTACCCTTTCCTTGCCTTGCCGTGCATTGCCTAGCGTGCGTTGTCGTGCCTTAGCCTTGTTTCCCCTTGCCGTGCCGTTCCTTCCGTTACACTTGCCTTTCCTTGCTTTCCCTTGCCTTCCTTACCTTCCGTTACTCTTTGCTTGCCTTCCGTGCATTGCCCAGCCTTGCGTTGTCGTGCCTTAGCCTTGCCTCGCCTGACCGTGCTTTCCCATGCGTTACCCTTGCCTTGCCTTGCCGTTCATTGCCTAGCGTTCTGTGTCGTGCCTTAGACTTGTTCCCCCTTGCCGTGCCGTTCCTTCCGTTACCCTTGCCTTTCCTTGCTTTTCCTTGCCTTCCTTACCTTCCGTTACTCTTTGCTTGCCTTCCCTGAATTTCCTAGCCTTGCGTTGTCGTGCCTTAGCCTTGCCTCGCCTGACCGTGCTTTCCCATGCGTTACCCTTTCCTTGCCTTGCCGTGCATTGCCTAGCGTGCGTTGTCGTGCCTTAGCCTTGTTACCCCTTGCCGTGCCGTTCCTTCCGTTACCCTTGCCTTCCCTTGCTTTCCCTTGCCTTCCTTGCGTTCCGTTACTCTTTGCTTGCTTTCCGTGCATTGCCTAGCCTTGCGTTGTCATGCCTTAGGCTTGCCTCGCCTGACCGTGCTTTCCCATGCGTTACCCTTTCCTTGCCTTGCCGTGCATTGCCTAGCGTGCGTTGTCGTGCCTTAGCCTTGTTTCCCCTTGCCGTGCCGTTCCTTCCGTTACACTTGCCTTTCTTTGCTTTCCCTTGCCTTCCTTACCTTCCGTTACTCTTTGCTTGCCTTCCGTGCATTGCCTAGCCTTGCGTTGTCGTGCCTTAGCCTTGCCTCGTCTGACCGTGCCTTCCCTTGCTTTAAGCTTTCCTTGCATTGTCGTGCATTGCCTAGCCTTGCGTTGTCGTGCATTAGCCTTGCCTAGCCTCACCGTGCCTTGCCTTGCGTTACCCTTTCCTTGCCTTGCCGTGCATTGCCTAGCCGTGCGTTGTCGTGCCTTAGCCTTGTTTCCCCTTGCCGTGGCGTGCCTTTTGTTACACTTGCCTTGACTGGCTTTGACTTGCCTTCCTTTCCTTCCGTTACTCTTTCCTTGCCTTGCCGTGCATTGCCTAGCCTTGCATTGTCGTGCCTTATCCTTGCCTCACCTGACCGTGCCTTCCCCTGCGTTACCATTTCCTTGCCTTGCCGTGCATTGCCTAACCCTGCATTGCCGTGCCTTAGCCTTGTTACGCCTTGCCGTGCCGTTCCTTCCATTACCCTTGCCTTCCCTTGCTTTCCCATGCCTTCCTTGCGTTCCGTTACTCTTTGCTTGCTTTCCGTGCATTGCCTAGCCTTGCGTTATTGTGCCTTAGCCTTGCCTCGCCTGAACGTGCTTTCCCATGCGTTACCCTTTCCTTGCCTTGCCGTGCATTGCCTAGCCCTGCGTTGTCGTGCCTTAGCCTTGTTTCCCCTTGCCGTGCCGTTCCTTCCGTTACACTTGCCTTTCCTTCCTTTCCCTTGCCTTCCTTACCTTCCGTTACTCTTTGCTTGCCTTCCGTGCATTGCCTAGCCTTGCGTTGTTGTGCCTTAGCCTTGCCTCGCCTGAACGTGCTTTCCCATGCGTTACCCTTTCCTTGCCTTGCCGTGCATTGCCTAGCCTGCGTTGCCGTGATTTAGCTTTGTTTCCCCTTGCCGTGCCGTTCCTTCCGTTACCCTGGACTTTCCTTCCTTTTCCTTGCCTTGCTTACCTTCCGTTACTCTTTGCTTGCCTTCCCTGAATTTCCTAGCCTTGCGTTGTCGTGCCTTAGCCTTGCCTCGCCTGACCGTGCTTTCCCATGCGTTACCCTTTCCTTGCCTTGCCGTGCATTGCCTAGCGTGCGTTGTCGTGCCTTAGCCTTGTTACCCCTTGCCGTGCCGTTCCTTCCGTTACCCTTGCCTTCCATTGTTTCCCTTGCCTTCCTTGCGTTCCGTTACCCTTTGCTTGCTTTCCGTGCATTGCCTAGCCTTGCGTTGTCATGCCTTAGCCTTGCATCGCCTGACCGTGCTTTCCCATGTGTTACCCTTTCCTTGCCTTGCCGTGCATTGCCTAGCCGTGCGTTGTCGTGCCTTAGCCTTGTTTCCCCTTGCCGTGCCGTTCCTTCCGTTACACTTGCCTTTCCTTCCTTTCCCTTGCCTTCCTTGCCTTCCGTTACTCTTTGCTTGCCTTCCGTGCATTGCCTAGCCTTGCGTTGTTGTGCCTTAGCCTTGCCTCGCCTGAACGTGCCTTGCCTTGCGTTACCCTTTCCTTGCCTTGCCGTGCATTGCCTAGCCGTGCGTTGTCGTGCTTTAGCCTTGTTTCCCCTTACCGTGCCGTTCCTTCCGTTACCTTTGCCTTGCCTTGCTTTCCCTTGCTTTCCTTGCCTTCCGTTACTCTTTGCTTGCCTTCCGTGCATTGCCTAGCCTTGCGTTATCGTGCCTTAGCCTTGCCTCGCCTGACCGTGCCTTGCCTTGCGTTACCCTTTCCTTGCCTTGCCGTGCACTGCCTAGCCTTGCGTTGTCGTGCATTAGCCTTGCCTTGCCTGACCGTGCCTTGCCTGGCGTTACCCTTTCCTTGCCTTGCCGTGCATTGCCTAGCCGTGCGTTGTCGTGCCTTAGCCTTGTTTCACCTTGCCATAGCCTTGCTTGCGTTGCCTTGCCTTTCTTCCATTCCGTTACTCTTTGCTTGCCTTCCGTGCATTGCCTAGCCTTGCGTTGTCGTGCCTTAGCCTTTTTTCACCTTGCCATAGACTTGCTTGCGTTGCCTTGCTTTGCCTTGCATTCCTTGCCTTCCGTTACTCTTTGCTTGCCTTCCGTGCATTGCCTAGCCTAGCGTTGTCGTGCCTTAGCCTTGCCTCGCCTAACCGTGCTTTGCCTTCCGTTACCCTTTCCTTGCCTTGCCGTGCATTGTCAAGCCATGCGTTGTCGTGCATTAGCCTCGCCTTGCCTTACCGTGCCTTGCCTTGCGTTACCCTTTCCTTGCCTGGCCGTGCATTGCTTAGCCTTGCGTTGCCGTGCCTTAGCCTTCTTTCCCCTTGCCGTGCCTTTTGTTACACTTGCCTTGCCTGCTTTCCTTGCTTCCTTCCTTCCGTTACTCTTTCCTTGCCTTGCCGTGCATTGCCTAGCCCTGCGTTTTCGTGCCTTAGCCTTGTTACCCCTTGCCGTGCCGTTCCTTCCGTTACCCTTGCCTTCCCTTGCTTTCCCTTGCCTTCCTTGCGTTTCGTTACTCTTTGCTTGCTGTCCGTGCATTGCCTAGCCTTGCGTTGTCATGCCTTAGGCTTGCCTCGCCTGACCGTGCTTTCCCATGCGTTACCCTTTCCTTGCCTTGCCGTGCATTGCCTAGCGTGCGTTGTCGTGCCTTAGCCTTGTTTCCCCTTGCCGTGCCGTTCCTTCCGTTACACTTGCCTTTCTTTGCTTTCCCTTGCCTTCCTTACCTTCCGTTACTCTTTGCTTGCCTTCCGTGCATTGCCTAGCCTTGCGTTGTCGTGCCTTAGCCTTATCTCGCCTGACCGTGCCTTCCTTTGCTTTAAGCTTTCCTTGCATTGTCGTGCATTGCCTAGCCTTGCGTTGTCGTGCATTAGCCTTGCCTAGCCTCACCGTGCCTTGCCTTGCGTTACCCTTTCCTTGCCTTGCCGTGCATTGCCTAGCCGTGCGTTGTCGTGCCTTAGCCTTGATTCCCCTTGCCGTGGCGTGCCTTTTGTTACACTTGCCTTGCCTGGCTTTGCCTTGCCTTCCTTTCCTTCCGTTACTCTTTCCTTGCCTTGCCGTGCATTGCCTAGCCTTGCATTGTCGTGCCTTATCCTTGCCTCACCTGACCGTGCCTTCCCCTGCGTTACCCTTTCCTTGCCTTGCCGTGCATTGCCTAGCCCTGCGTTGTCGTGCCTTAGCCTTCTTACCCCTTGCCGTGCCGTTCCTTCCGTTACCCTTGCCTTCCCTTGCTTTCCCTTGCCTTCCTTGCGTTCCGTTACTCTTTGCTTGCTTTCCGTGCATTGCCTAGCCTTGCGTTGTCATGCCTTAGCCTTGCCTCGCCTGACCGTGCTTTCCCATGCGTTACCCTTTCCTTGCCTTGCCGTGCATTGCCTAGCGTGCGTTGTCGTGCCTTAGCCTTGTTTCCCCTTGCCGTGCCGTTCCTTCCGTTACACTTGCCTTTCCTTGCTTTCCCTTGCCTTCCTTACCTTCCGTTACTCTTTGCATGCCTTCCGTGCATTGCCTAGCCTTGCGTTGTCGTGCCTTAGCCTTGCCTCGCCTGACCGTGCTTTCCCATGCGTTACCCTTGCCTTGCCTTGCCGTTCATTGCCTAGCGTTCGGTGTCGTGCCTTAGACTTGTTCCCCCTTGCCGTGCCGTTCCTTCCGTTACCCTTGCCTTTCCTTGCTTTTCCTTGCCTTCCTTACCTTCCGTTACTCTTTGCTTGCCTTCCCTGCATTGCCTAGCCTTGCGTTGTCGTGCCTTAGCCTTGCCTCGCCTGACCGTGCTTTACCATGCGTTACCCTTTCCTTGCCTTGCCGTGCATTGCCTAGCGTGCGTTGTCGTGCCTTAGCCTTGTTACCCCTTGCCGTGCCGTTCCTTCCGTTACCCTTGCCTTCCCTTGCTTTCCCTTGCCTTCCTTGCGTTCCGTTACTCTTTGCTTGCTTTCCGTGCATTGCCTAGCCTTGCGTTGTCATGCCTTAGGCTTGCCTCGCCTGACCGTGCTTTCCCATGCGTTACCCTTTCCTTGCCTTGCCGTGCATTGCCTAGCGTGCGTTGTCGTGCCTTAGCCTTGTTTCCCCTTGCCGTGCCGTTCCTTCCGTTACCCTTGCCTTCCCTTGCTTTCCCTTGCCTTCCTTACCTTCCGTTACTCTTTGCTTGCCTTCCTTGCATTGCCTACCCTTGCTTTGTCGTGCCTTAGCCTTATCTCGCCTGACCGTGCCTTCCTTTGCTTTAAGCTTTCCTTGCATTGTCGTGCATTGCCTAGCCTTGCGTTCTCGTGCATTAGCCTTGCCTAGCCTCACCGTGCCTTGCCTTGCGTTACCCTTTCCTTGCCTTGCCGTGCATTGCCTAGCCGTGCGTTGTCGTGCCTTAGCCTTGTTTCCCCTTGCCGTGGCGTGCCTTTTGTTACACTTGCCTTGACTGGCTTTGACTTGCCTTCCTTTCCTTCCGTTACTCTTTCCTTGCCTTGCCGTGCATTGCCTAGCCTTGCATTGTCGTGCCTTATCCTTGCCTCACCTGACCGTGCCTTCCCCTGCGTTACCATTTCCTTGCCTTGCCGTGCATTGCCTAACCCTGCATTGCCGTGCCTTAGCCTTGTTACGCCTTGCCGTGCCGTTCCTTCCATTACCCTTGCCTTCCCTTGCTTTCCCATGCCTTCCTTGCGTTCCGTTACTCTTTGCTTGCTTTCCGTGCATTGCCTAGCCAGGCGTTGTCATGCCTTAGCCTTGCATCGCCTGACCGTGCTTTCCCATGCGTTACGCTTTCCTTGCCTTGCCGTGCATTGCCTAGCCGTGCGTTGTCGTGCCTTAGCCTTGTTTCCCCTTGCCGTGCCGTTCCTTCCGTTACACTTGCCTTTCTTTGCTTTCCCTTGCCTTCCTTACCTTCCGTTACTCTTTGCTTGCCTTCCGTGCATTGCCTAGCCTTGCGTTGTTGTGCCTTAGCCTTGCCTCGCCTGAACGTGCTTTCCCATGCGTTACCCTTTCCTTGCCTTGCCGTGCATTGCCTAGCCTGCGTTGCCGTGCTTTAGCTTTGTTTCCCCTTGCCGTGCCGTTCCTTCCGTTACCCTGGACTTTCCTTCCTTTTCCTTGCCTTGCTTACCTTCCGTTACTCTTTGCTTGCCTTCCCTGAATTTCCTAGCCTTGCGTTGTCGTGCCTTAGCCTTGCCTCGCCTGACCGTGCTTTCCCATGCGTTACCCTTTCCTTGCCTTGCCGTGCATTGCCTAGCGTGCGTTGTCGTGCCTTAGCCTTGTTACCCCTTGCCGTGCCGTTCCTTCCGTTACCCTTGCCTTCCTTGCTTTCCCTTGCCTTCCTTGCGTTCCGTTACTCTTTGCTTGCTTTCCGTGCATTGCCTAGCCTTGCGTTGTCATGCCTTAGGCTTGCCTCGCCTGACCGTGCTTTCCCATGCGTTACCCTTTCCTTGCCTTGCCGTGCATTGCCTAGCCGTGCGTTGTCGTGCCTTAGCCTTGTTTCCCCTTGCCGTGCCGTTCCTTCCGTTACACTTGCCTTTCCTTCCTTTCCCTTGCCTTCCTTACCTTCCGTTACTCTTTGCTTGCCTTCCGTGCATTGCCTAGCCTTGCGTTGTCGTGCCTTAGCCTTGCCTCGCCTGACCGTGCCTTCCCTTGCGTTACCCTTTCCTTGCCTTGCCGTGCACTGCCTAGCCTTGCCTTGTCGTGCATTAGCCTTGCCTTGCCTGACCGTGCCTTGCCTGGCGTTACCCTTTCCTTGCCTTGCCGTGCATTGCCTAGCCGTGCGTTGTCGTGCCTTAGCCTTGTTTCCCCTTGCCGTGCCGTTACTTCCGTTACCCTTGCCTTGCCTTGGTTTCCCTTGCCTTCCTTGGTTTCCGTTACTCTTTGCTTGCCTTCCGTGCATTGCCTAGCCTTGCGCTGTCGTGCATTAGCCTTGCCTTGCCTCACAGTGCCTTGCCTTGCGTTACCTTTTCCTTGGCTGGCCGTGCATTGCCTAGCCGTGCGTTGTGGTGCCTTAGCCTTGTTTCACCTTGCCATAGCCTTGCTTGCTTTGCCTTGCCTTCCTTCCATTCCGTTACTCTTTGCTTGCCTTCCGTGCATTGCCTAGCCTTGCGTTGTCGTGCCTTAGCCTTTTTTCACCTTGCCATAGACTTGCTTGCGTTGCCTTGCTTTGCCTTGCATTCCTTGCCTTCCGTTACTCTTTGCTTGCCTTCCGTGCATTGCCTAGCCTAGCGTTGTCGTGCCTTAGCCTTGCCTCGCCTAACCGTGCCTTGCCTTCCGTTACCCTTTCCTTGCCTTGCCGTGCATTGTCAAGCCGTGCGTTGTCGTGCATTAGCCTCGCCTTGCCTTACCGTGCCTTGCCTTGCGTTACCCTTTCCTTGCCTGGCCGTGCATTGCTTAGCCTTGCGTTGCCGTACCTTAGCCTTGTTTCCACTTGCCGTGCCGTGCCTTTTGTTACACTTGCCTTATCTTGCTTTGCCTTGCCTTCCTTTCCTTCCGTTACTCTTTCCTTGCCTAGCCGTGTACTGCGTAGCCTTGCGTTGTCGTGCATTACCCTTGCCTCGCCTGACCGTGCCTTGCCTTGCGTTACCCTTTCCTTGCCTTGCCGTGCATTGCCTAGCGTGCGTTGTCGTACCTTAGCCTTGTTTCCCCTTGCCGTGCCGTTCCTTCCGTTACCCTTGCCTTCACTTGCTTTCCCTTTCCTTCCTTGCATTCCGTTACTCCTTGCTTGCTTTCCGTGCATTGCCTAGCCTTGCGTTGGCTTTCCTTAGCCTTGCCTCGCCTGACCGTGCTTTCCCATGCGTTACCCTTTCCTTGCCTTGCCGTGCATTGCCTAGCGTGCGTTGTCGTGCCTTAGCCTTGTTTCCCCTTGCCGTGCCGTTCCTTCCGTTACACTTGCCTTTCTTTGCTTTCCCTTGCCTTCCTTACCTTCCGTTACTCTTTGCTTGCCTTCCGTGCATTGTCAAGCCTTGCGTTGTCGTGCCTTAGCGTTGCCTCCCCTGACCGTGCTTTCCCATGCGTTACCCTTTCCTTGCCTTGCCGTGCATTGCCCAGCCTGCGTTGCCGTGCCTTAACCTTGTTTCCCCTTGCCGTGCAGTTCCTTCCGTTACCCTTGCCTTTCCTTGCTTTTCCTTGCCTTGCTTACCTTCCGTTACTCTTTGCTTCCCTTCCCTGCATTGCCTAGCCTTGCGTTGTCGTGCCTTAGCCTTATCTCGCCTGACCGTGCCTTCCTTTCCTTTAAGCTTTCCTTGCATTGTCGTGCATTGCCTAGCCTTGCGTTGTCGTGCATTAGCCTTGCCTAGCCTCACCGTGCCTTGCCTTGCGTTACCCTTTCCTTGCCTTGCCGTGCATTGCCTAGCCGTGCGTTGTCGGGCCTTAGCCTTGTTTCCCCTTGCCGTGGCGTGCCTTTTTTTACACTTGCCTTGACTGGCTTTGATTTGCCTTCCTTTCCTTCCGTTACTCTTTCCTTGCCTTGCCGTGCATTGCCTAGCCTTGCATTGTCGTGCCTTATCCTTGCCTCACCTGACCGTGCCTTCCCCTGCGTTACCATTTCCTTGCCTTGCCGTGCATTGCCTAACCCTGCGTTGCCGTGCCTTAGCCTTGTTACCCCTTGCCGTGCCGTTCCTTCCGTTACCCTTGCCTTCCCTTGCTTTCCCATGCCTTCCTTGCGTTCCGTTACTCTTTGCTTGCTTTCCGTGCATTGCCTAGCTTTGCGTTGTCATGCCTTAGCCTTGCATCGCCTGACCGTGCTTTCCCATGCGTTACCCTTTCCTTGCCTTGCCGTGCATTGCCTAGCCGTGCGTTGTCGTGCCTTAGCCTTGTTTCCCCTTGCCGTGCCGTTCCTTCCGTTACACTTGCCTTTCCTTCCTTTCCCTTGCCTTCCTTACCTTCCGTTACTCTTTGCTTACATTCCGTGCATTGCCTAGCCTTGCGTTGTTGTGCCTTAGCCTTGCCTCGCCTGAACGTGCTTTCCCATGCGTTACTCTTTGCTTGCCTTCCGTGCATTGCCTAGCCTGCGTTGCCGTGCTTTAGCTTTGATTCCCCTTGCCGTGCCGTTCTTTCCGTTACCCTGGACTTTCCTTCCTTTTCCTTGCCTTGCTTACCTTCCGTTACTCTTTGCTTGCCTTCCCTGAATTTCCTCGCCTTGCGTTGTCGTGCCTTAGACTTATCTCTCCTGAGCTTGCCTTCCTTTGCTTTAAGCTTTCCTTGCATTGTCGTGCATCGCGTAGCCTTGCATTTTCGTGCATTAGCCTTGCCTAGCCTCACCGTGCCTTTCCTTGCGTTACCCTTTGCTTGCCTTGCCGTGCATTGCCTAGCGTGCGTTGTCGTGCCTTAGCCTTGTTTCCCCTTGCCGTGCCGTTCCTTCCGTTACCATTGCCTTTCCTTGATTTCCCTTGCCTACCTTACCTTCCGTTACTCTTTGCTTGCCTTCCGTGCATTGCCTAGCCTTGCGTTGTCGTGCCTTAGCCTTATCTCGCCTGACCGTGCCTTCCTTTGCTTTAAGCTTTCCTTGCATTGTCGTGCATTGCCTAGCCTTGCGTTGTCGTGCATTAACCTTGCCTAAGCTCACCGTGCCTTTCCTTGCCTTACCCTTTCCTTGCCTTGCCGTGCATTTCCTAGCCGTGTGTTGTCGTGCCTTAGCCTTGTTACCCCTTGCCGTGCCGTTCCTTCCGTTACCCTTGCCTTCCCTTGCTTTCCCTTTAATTCCTTGCATTCCGTTACTCCTTGCTTGCTTTCCGTGCATTGCCTAGGCTTGCGTTCGCTTTCCTTAGCCTTGCCTCGCCTGACCCATGCGTTACCCTTTCCTTGCGTTGCCGTGCATTGCCTAGCGTGCGTTGTCGTACCTTAGCCTTGTTTCCCCTTGCCGTGCCGTTCCTTCCGTTACCCTTGCCTTCCCTTGCTTTCCCTTTCCTTCCTTGCATTCCGTTACTCCTTGCTTGCTTTCCGTGCATTGCCGAGCCTTGCATTGGCTTTCCTTAGCCTTGCCTCGCCTGACCGTGCTTTCCTATACGTTACCCTTTCCTTGCCTTATCGTGCATTGCCTAGCGTGCGTTGTCGTGCCTTAGCCTTGTTTCCCCTTGCCGTGCCGTTCCTTCCGTTACCCTTGCCTTTCTTTACTTTCCCTTGCCTTCCTTACCTTCCGTTACTCTTTGCTTGCCTTCCGTGCATTGCCTAGCCTTGCGTTGTCGTGCCTTAGCCTTTCATCGCCTGACCGTGCCTTCCTTTGCTTTAAGCTTTACTTGCATTGTCGTGCATTGCCTAGCCTTGCGTTGTCGTGCATTAGCCTTGCCTAGCCTCACCGTGCCTTGCCTTGCGTTACCCTTTCCTTGCCTTGCCGTGCATTTCCTAGCCGTGTGTTGTCGTACCTTAGCCTTCTTTCCCCTTGCCGTTGCGTGCCTTTTGTTACACTTGCCTTGCCTGGCTTTGCCTTGCCTTCCTTTCCTTCCGTTACTCTTTCCTTGCCTTGCCGTGCATTGCCTAGCCCTGCGTTTTCGTGCCTTAGCCTTGTTACCCCTTGCCGTGCCGTTCCTTCCGTTACCCTTGCCTTCCCTTGCTTTCCCTTGCCTTCCTTGCGTTTCGTTACTCTTTGCTTGCTGTCCGTGCATTGCCTAGCCTTGCGTTGTCATGCCTTAGGCTTGCCTCGCCTGACCGTGCTTTCCCATGCGTTACCCTTTCCTTGCCTTGCCGTGCATTGCCTAGCGTGCGTTGTCGTGCCTTAGCCTTGTTTCCCCTTGCCGTGCCGTTCCTTCCGTTACACTTGCCTTTCTTTGCTTTCCCTTGCCTTCCTTACCTTCCGTTACTCTTTGCTTGCCTTCCGTGCATTGCCTAGCCTTGCGTTGTCGTGCCTTAGCCTTATCTCGCCTGACCGTGCCTTCCTTTACTTTAAGCTTTCCTTGCATTGTCGTGCATTGCCTAGCCTTGCGTTGTCGTGCATTAGCCTTGCCTAGCCTCACCGTGCCTTGCCTTGCGTTACCCTTTCCTTGCCTTGCCGTGCATTGCCTAGCCGTGCGTTGTCGTGCCTTAGCCTTGATTCCCCTTGCCGTGGCGTGCCTTTTGTTACCCTTGCCTTGCCTGGCTTTGCCTTGCCTTCCTTTCCTTCCGTTACTCTTTCCTTGCCTTGCCGTGCATTGCCTAGCCTTGCATTGTCGTGCCTTATCCTTGCCTCACCTGACCGTGCCTTCCCCTGCGTTACCCTTTCCTTGCCTTGCCGTGCATTGCCTAGCCCTGCGTTGTCGTGCCTTAGCCTTCTTACCCCTTGCCGTGCCGTTCCTTCCGTTACCCTTGCCTTCCCTTGCTTTCCCTTGCCTTCCTTGCGTTCCGTTACTCTTTGCTTGCTTTCCGTGCATTGCCTAGCATTGCGTTGTCATGCCTTAGCCTTGCCTCGCCTGACCGTGCCTTACCCTTTCCTTGCCTTGCCGTGCATTGCCTAGCGTGCGTTGTCGTGCCTTAGCTTGTTTCCCCTTGCCGTGCCGTTCCTTCGTTACACTTGCCTTTCCTTCTTTCCCTTGCCTTCCTTACTTCCGTTACTCTTTGCTTGCCTTCCGTGCATTGCCTAGCCTTGCGTTGTCGTGCCTTAGCCTTGCCTCGCCTGACCGTGCTTTCCCATGCGTTACCCTTGCCTTGCCTTGCCGTTCATTGCCTAGCGTTCGGTGTCGTGCCTTAGACTTGTTCCCCCTTGCCGTGCCGTTCCTTCCGTTACCCTTGCCTTTCCTTGCTTTTCCTTGCCTTCCTTACCTTCCGTTACTCTTTGCTTGCCTTCCCTGAATTTCCTAGCCTTGCGTTGTCGTGCCTTAGCCTTGCCTCGCCTGACCGTGCTTTCCCATGCGTTACCCTTTCCTTGCCTTGCCGTGCATTGCCTAGCGTGCGTTGTCGTGCCTTAGCCTTGTTACCCCTTGCCGTGCCGTTCCTTCCGTTACCCTTGCCTTCCCTTGCTTTCCCTTGCCTTCCTTGCGTTCCGTTACTCTTTGCTTGCTTTCCGTGCATTGCCTAGCCTTGCGTTTTCATGCCTTAGCCTTGCCTCGCCTGACCGTGCTTTCCCATGCGTTACCCTTTCCTTGCCTTGCCGTGCATTGCCTAGCGTGCGTTGTCGTGCCTTAGCCTTGTTTCCCCTTGCCGTGCCGTTCCTTCCGTTACACTTGCCTTTCTTTGCTTTCCCTTGCCTTCCTTACCTTCCGTTACTCTTTGCTTGCCTTCCGTGCATTGCCTAGCCTTGCGTTGTCGTGCCTAAGCCTTATCTCGCCTGACCGTGCCTTCCTTTGCTTTAAGCTTTCCTTGCATTGTCGTGCATTGCCTAGCCTTGCGTTGTCGTGCATTAGCCTTGCCTAGCCTCACCGTGCCTTGCCTTGCGTTACCCTTTCCTTGCCTTGCCGTGCATTGCCTAGCCGTGCGTTGTCGTGCCTTAGCCTTGATTCCCCTTGCCGTGGCGTGCCTTTTGTTACACTTGCCTTGACTGGCTTTGACTTGCCTTCCTTTCCTTCCGTTACTCTTTCCTTGCCTTGCCGTGCATTGCCTAGCCTTGCATTGTCGTGCCTTATCCTTGCCTCACCTGACCGTGCCTTCCCCTGCGTTACCATTTCCTTGCCTTGCCGTGCATTGCCTAACCCTGCATTGCCGTGCCTTAGCCTTGTTACGCCTTGCCGTGCCGTTCCTTCCATTACCCTTGCCTTCCCTTGCTTTCCCATGCCTTCCTTGCGTTCCGTTACTCTTTGCTTGCTTTCCGTGCATTGCCTAGCCTTGCGTTGTCATGCCTTAGCCTTGCATCGCCTGACCGTGCTTTCCCATGCGTTACGCTTTCCTTGCCTTGCCGTGCATTGCCTAGCCGTGCGTTGTCGTGCCTTAGCCTTGTTTCCCCTTGCCGTGCCGTTCCTTCCGTTACACTTGCCTTTCCTTCCTTTCCCTTGCCTTCCTTACCTTCCGTTACTCTTTGCTTGCCTTCCGTGCATTGCCTAGCCTTGCGTTGTTGTGCCTTAGCCTTGCCTCGCCTGAACGTGCTTTCCCATGCGTTACCCTTTCCTTGCCTTGCCGTGCATTGCCTAGCCTGCGTTGCCGTGCTTTAGCTTTGTTTCCCCTTGCCGTGCCGTTCCTTCCGTTACCCTGGACTTTCCTTCCTTTTCCTTGCCTTGCTTACCTTCCGTTACTCTTTGCTTGCCTTCCCTGAATTTCCTAGCCTTGCGTTGTCGTGAATTAGCCTAGCCTTGCGTTGTCGTGCTTTCCCATGCGTTACCCTTTCCTTGCCTTGCCGTGCATTGCCTAGCGTGCGTTGTCGTGCCTTAGCCTTGTTACCCCTTGCCGTGCCGTTCCTTCCGTTACCCTTGCCTTCCCTTGTTTCCCTTGCCTTCCTTGCGTTCCGTTACCCTTTGCTTGCTTTCCGTGCATTGCCTAGCCTTGCGTTGTCATGCCTTAGCCTTGCATCGCCTGACGGTGCTTTCCCATGCGTTACCCTTTCCTTGCCTTGCCGTGCATTGCCTAGCCGTGCGTTGTCGTGCCTTAGCCTTGTTTCCCCTTGCCGTGCCGTTCCTTCCGTTACACTTGCCTTTCCTTCCTTTCCCTTGCCTTCCTTACCTTCCGTTACTCTTTGCTTGCCTTCCGTGCATTGCCTAGCCTTGCGTTGTTGTGCCTTAGCCTTGCCTCGCCTGAACGTGCTTTCCCATGCGTTACCCTTTCCTTGCCTTGCCGTGCATTGCCAGCCTGCTTGCCGTGCCTTAACCTTGTTTCCCCTTGCCGTGCGTTCCTTCCGTTACCCTTGCCTTTCCTTGCTTTTCCTTGCCTTGCTTACCTTCCGTTACTCTTTGCTTCCCTTCCCGTGCATTGCCTAGCCTTGCGTTGTCGTGCCTTAGCCTTATCTCGCCTGACCGTGCCTTCCTTTGCTTTAAGCTTTCCTTGCATTGTCGTGCATTGCCTAGCCTTGCGTTGTCGTGCATTAGCCTTGCCTAGCCTCACCGTGCCTTGCCTTGCGTTACCCTTTCCTTGCCTTGCCGTGCATTGCCTAGCCGTGCGTTGTCGTGCCTTAGCCTTGTTTCCCCTTGCCGTGGCGTGCCTTTTGTTACACTTGCCTTGACTGGCTTTGACTTGCCTTCCTTTCCTTCCGTTACTCTTTCCTTGCCTTGCCGTGCATTGCCTAGCCTTGCATTGTCGTGCCTTATCCTTGCCTCACCTGACCGTGCCTTCCCCTGCGTTACCATTTCCTTGCCTTGCCGTGCATTGCCTAACCCTGCGTTGCCGTGCCTTAGCCTTGTTACGCCTTGCCGTGCCGTTCCTTCCATTACCCTTGCCTTCCCTTGCTTTCCCATGCCTTCCTTGCGTTCCGTTACTCTTTGCTTGCTTTCCGTGCATTGCCTAGCCTTGCGTTGTCATGCCTTAGCCTTGCATCGCCTGACCGTGCTTTCCCATGCGTTACCCTTTCCTTGCCTTGCCGTGCATTGCCTAGCCGTGCGTTGTCGTGCCTTAGCCTTGTTTCCCCTTGCCGTGCCGTTCCTTCCGTTACACTTGCCTTTCCTTCCTTTCCCTTGCCTTCCTTACCTTCCGTTACTCTTTGCTTGCCTTCCGTGCATTGCCTAGCCTTGCGTTGTTGTGCCTTAGCCTTGCCTCGCCTGAACGTGCTTTCCCATGCGTTACCCTTTCCTTGCCTTGCCGTGCATTGCCTAGCCTGCGTTGCCGTGCTTTAGCTTTGTTTCCCCTTGCCGTGCCGTTCCTTCCGTTACCCTGGACTTTCCTTCCTTTTCCTTGCCTTGCTTACCTTCCGTTACTCTTTGCTTGCCTTCCCTGAATTTCCTAGCCTTGCCTTGCCGTGCCTTAGCCTTATTCGCCTGACCTTGCCTTCCTTTGCTTTAAGCTTTCCTTGCATTGCCGTGCATTGCCTAGCCTTGCATTTTCGTGCATTAGCCTTGCCTAGCCTCACCGTGCCTTTCCTTGCGTTACCCTTTGCTTGCCTTGCCGTGCATTGCCTAGCGTGCGTTGTCGTGCCTTAGCCTTGTTTCCCCTTGCCGTGCCGTTCCTTCCGTTACCATTGCCTTTCCTTGCTTTCCCTTGCCTTCCTTACCTTCCGTTACTCTTTGCTTGCCTTCCGTGCATTGCCTAGCCTTGCGTTGTCGTGCCTTAGCCTTATCTCGCCTGACCGTGCCTTCCTTTGCGTTAAGCTTTCCTTGCATTGTCGTGCATTGCCAAGCCTTGCGTTGTCGTGCATTAGCCTTGCCTAGCCTCACCGTGCCTTGCCTTGCGTTACCCTTTCCTTGCCTTGCCGTGCATTTCCTAGCCGTGTGTTGTCGTGCCTTAGCCTTGTTTCCCCTTGCCGTGCCGTTCCTTCCGTTACCCTTGCCTTGCCTTGCTTTCCCTTTAATTCCTTGCATTCCGTTACTCCTTGCTTGCTTCCCGTGCATTGCCTAGCCTTGCATTGGCTTTCCTTAGCCTTGCCTCGCCTGACCGTGCTTTCCCATGCGTTACCCTTTCCTTGCCTTGCCGTGCATTGCCTAGCGTGCGTTGTCGTGCCTTAGCCTTGTTTCCCCTTGCCGTGCCGTTCCTTCCGTTACCCTTGCCTTCCCTTGCTTTCCCTTGCCTTCCTTGCGTTCCGTTACTCTTTGCTTGCTTTCCGTGCATTGCCTAGCCTTGCGTTGTCATGCCTTAGGCTTGCCTCGCCTGACCGTGCTTTCCCATGCGTTACCCTTTCCTTGCCTTGCCGTGCATTGCCTAGCGTGCGTTGTCGTGCCTTAGCCTTGTTTCCCCTTGCCGTGCCGTTCCTTCCGTTACACTTGCCTTTCTTTGCTTTCCCTTGCCTTCCTTACCTTCCGTTTACTCTTTGCTTGCCTTCCGTGCATTGCCTAGCCTTGCGTTGTCGTGCCTAAGCCTTATCTCGCCTGACCGTTCCTTCCTTTGCTTTAAGCTTTCCTTGCATTGTCGTGCATTGCCTAGCCTTGCGTTGTCGTGCATTAGCCTTGCCTAGCCTCACCGTGCCTTGCCTTGCGTTACCCTTTCCTTGCCTTGCCGTGCATTGCCTAGCCGTGCGTTGTCGTGCCTTATCCTTGATTCCCCTTGCCGTGGCGTGCCTTTTGTTACACTTGCCTTGCCTGGCTTTGCCTTGCCTTCCTTTCGTTCCGTAACTCTTTCCTTTCCTTGCCGTGCATTGCCTAGCCTTGCATTGTCGTGCCTTATCCTTGCCTCACCTGACCGTGCCTTCCCCTGCGTTACCCTTTCCTTGCCTTGCCGTGCATTGCCTAGCCCTGCATTGTCGTGCCTTAGCCTTCTTACCGCTTGCCGTGCCGTTCCTTCCGTTACCCTTGCCTTCCCTTGCTTTCCCTTGCCTTCCTTGCGTTCCGTTACTCTTTGCTTGCTTTCCGTGCATTGCCTAGACTTGCGTTGTCATAACTTAGCCTTGCCTCGCCTGACCGTGCTTTCCCATGCGTTACCCTTTCCTTGCCTTTCCGTGCATTGCCTAGCCGTGCGTTGTCGTGCCTTAGCCTTGTTTCCCCTTGCCGTGCCGTTCCTTCCGTTACACTTGCCTTTCCTTGCTTTCCCTTGCCTTCCTTACCTTCCGTTACTCTTTGCTTGCCTTCCGTGCATTGCCTAGCCTTGCGTTGTCGTGCCTTAGCCTTGCCTCGCCTGACCGTGCTTTCCCATGCGTTACCCTTTCCTTGCCTTGCCGTTCATTGCCTAGCGTTCGGTGTCGTGCCTTAGCCTTCTTTCCCCTTGCCGTGGCGTGCCTTTTGCTACACTTGCCTTGCCTGGCTTTGCCTTGCCTTCCTTTCCTTCCGTTACTCTTTCCTTGCCTTGCCGTGCATTGCCTAGCCTTGCGTTGTCGTGCATTAGCCTTGCCTAGCCTCACCGTGCCTTGCCTTGCGTTACCCTTTCCTTGCCTTGCCGTGCATTTCCTAGCCGTGTGTTGTCGTGCCTTAGCCTTCTTTCCCCTTGCCGTTGCGTGCCTTTTGTTACACTTGCCTTGCCTGGCTTTGCCTTGCCTTCCTTTCCTTCCGTTACTCTTTCCTTGCCTTGCCATGCATTGCCTAGCCCTGCGTTTTCGTGCCTTAGCCTTGTTACCCCTTGCCGTGCCGTTCCTTCCGTTACCCTTGCCTTGCCTTGCTTTCCCTTGCCTTCCTTGCGTTCCGTTATTCTTTGCTTGCCTTCCGTGCATTGCCTAGCCTTGCGTTGTCGTGCCTTAGCCTAGCCTCGCCTGACCGTGCCTTGCCTTGCGTTACCCTTTCCTTGCCTTGCCGTGCATTGCCTAGCCGTTCGTTGTCGTGCCTTAGCCTTGTTTGCCCTTGCCGTGCCGTTCCTTCCGTTACCCTTGCCTTGCTTTCCCTTGCCTTCCTTGCCTTCCGTTACTCTTTGCTTGCCTTCCGTGCATTGCCTAGCCTTGCGTTGTCGTGTCTTAGCCTTTTTTCACCTTGCCATAGACTTGCTTGCGTTGCCTTGCTTTGCCTTGCCTTCCTTGCCTTCCGTTACTCTTTGCTTCCCTTCCGTGCATTGCCTAGCCTTGCGTGGTCGTGCCTTAGCCTTTTTTCACCTTGCCATAGCCTTGCTTGCGTTGCCTTGCTTTGCCTTGCATTCCTTGCCTTCCGTTACCCTTTCCTTGCCTTGCCGTGCATTGCCTAGCCGTGCGTTGCCGTGCCTTAGCCTTGTTTCCCCTTGCCGTGCCTTGCCTTTTCTTACACTTGCCTTGCCTTGCTTTGCCTTGCCTTCCTTTCCTTCCGTTACTCTTTCCTTGCCTAGCCGTGCATTGCCTAGCCTTGCGTTGTCGTGCATTAGCCTTGCCTTGCCTCACCGTGCCTTGCCTTGCGTTACCCTTTCCTTGCCTTCCGTGCATTGCCTGGCCTTGCGTAGTCGTGCCTTAGCCTTGCCTCGCCTGACCGTGCCTTGCCTTGCGTTACCCTTTCCTTGCCTTGCAGTGCATTGCCTAGCCGTTCGTTGTCGTGCCTTAGCCTTGTTTGCCCTTGCCGTGCCGTTCCTTCCGTTACCCTTGCCTTGCTTTCCCTTGTCTTCCTTGCCTTCCGTTACTCTTTGCTTACCTTCCGTGCATTGCCTAGCCTTGCGTTGTCGTGTCTTAGCCTTTTTTCACCTTGCCATAGCCTTGCTTGCGTTGCCTTGCTTTGCCTTGCCTTCCTTGCCTTCCGTTACTCTTTGCTTGCCTTCCGTGCATTGCCTAGCCTTGCGTGGTCGTGCCTTAGCCTTTTTTCACCTTGCCATAGCCTTGCTTGCGTTGCCTTGCTTTGCCTTGCATTCCTTGCCTTCCGTTACTCTTTGCTTGCCTTCCGTGCATTGCCTAGCCTTGGGTTGTCGTGCATTAGCCTTGCCTCCCCAAACCGTGCCTTGCCTTGCGTTACCCTTTCCTTGCCTTGCCCTGCATTGCCTAGCCCTGTGTTGTCGTGCCTTAGCCTTGTTTCCCCTTGCCGTGCCGTTCCTTCCGTTACCCTTGCCTTGCCTTGCTTTCCCTTTCTTTCCTTGCCTTCCGTTACTCTTTGCTTTCCTTCCGTGCATTGCCTAGCCTTGCGTTGTCGTGCCTTAGCCTTGCCTCGCCTGACAGTGCCTTGCCTTGCGTTACCCTTTCCTTGCCTTGCCGTGCACTGCCAAGCCTTGCCTTGTCGTGCATTAGCCTTGCCTTGCCTGACCGTGCCTTGCCTGGCGTTACCCTTTCCTTGCCTTGCCGTGCATTGCCTAGCCGTGCGTTGTCGTGCCTTAGCCTTGTTTCCCCTTGCCGTGCCGTTACTTCCGTTACCCTTGCCTTGCCTTGGTTTCCCTTGCCTTCCTTGGGTTCCGTTACTCTTTGCTTGCCTTCCGTGCATTGCCTAGCCTTGCGCTGTCGTGCATTAGCCTTGCCTTGCCTCACAGTGCCTTGCCTTGCGTTACCTTTTCCTTGGCTGGCCGTGCATTGCCTAGCCGTGCGTTGTGGTGCCTTAGCCTTGTTTCACCTTGCCATAGCCTTGCTTGCTTTGCCTTGCCTTCCTTCCATTCCGTTACTCTTTGCTTGCCTTCCGTGCATTGCCTAGCCCTGCGTTGTCGTGCCTTAGCCTTGTTTCCCCTTACCGTGCCGTTCCTTCCGTTACCCTTGCCTTCCCCTGCTTTCCCTTGCCTTCCTTGCCTTCCGTTACTCTTTGCTTGCCTTCCGTGCATTGCCTAGCCTAGCGTTGTCGTGCCTTAGCCTTGCCTCGCCTAACCGTGCCTTCCTTTGCTTTAAGCTTTCCTTGCATTGTCGTGCATTGCCTAGCCTTGCGTTGTCGTGCATTAACCTTGCCTAGCCTCACCGTGCCTTGCCTTGCGTTACCCTTTCCTTGCCTTGCCGTGCATTGCCAAGCCGTGCGTTGTCGTGCATTAGCCTCGCCTTGCCTTACCGTGCCTTGCCTTGCGTTACCCTTTCCTTGCCTGGCCGTGCATTGCTTAGCCTTGCGTTGCCGTACCTTAGCCTTGTTTCCCCTTGCCGTGCCGTGCCTTTTGTTACACTTGCCTTGCCTTGCTTTGCCTTGCCTTCCTTTCCTTCCGTTACTCTTTCCTTGCCTAGCCGTGTACTGCGTAGCCTTGCGTTGTCGTGCATTACCCTTGCCTCGCCTGACCGTGCCTTGCCTTGCGTTACCCTTTCCTTGCCTTGCCGTGCATTGCCTAGCCCTGCGTTGTCGTGCCTTAGCCTTGTTTCCCCTTACCGTGCCGTTCCTTCCGTTACCCTTGCCTTCCCCTGCTTTCCCTTGCCTTCCTTGCCTTCCGTTACTCTTTGCTTGCCTTCCGTGCATTGCCTAGCCTTGCGTTGTCGTGCCTTAGCCTTATCTCGCCTGACCGTGCCTTCCTTTGCTTTAAGCTTTCCTTGCATTGTCGTGCATTGCCTAGCCTTGCGTTGTCGTGCATTAACCTTGCCTAGCCTCACCGTGCCTTGCCTTGCGTTACCCTTTCCTTGCCTTGCCGTGCATTTCCTAGCCGTGTGTTGTCGTGCCTTAGCCTTGTTACCCCTTGCCGTGCCGATCCTTCCGTTACCCTTGCCTTCCCTTACTTTCCCTTTCCTTCCTTGCATTCCGTTACTCCTTGCTTGCTTTCCGTGCATTGCCTAGCCTTGCGTTGGCTTTCCTAAGCCTTGCCTCGCCTGACCGTGCTTTCCCATGCGTTACCCTTTCCTTGCCTTGCCGTGCATTGCCTAGCGTGCGTTGTCGTGCCTTAGCCTTGTTTCCCCTTGCCGTGCCGTTCCTTCCGTTACCCTTGCCTTTCTTTGCTTTCCCTTGCCTTCCTTACCTTCCGTTACTCTTTGCTTCCCTTCCCTGCATTGCCGAGCCTTGCGTTGTCGTGCCTTAGCCTTATCTCGCCTGACCGTGCCTTCCTTTGCTTTAAGCTTTCCTTGCATTGTCGTGCATTGCCTAGCCTTGCGTTGTCGTGCATTAGCCTTGCCTAGCCTCACCGTGCCTTGCCTTGCGTTACCCTTTCCTTGCCTTGCCGTGCATTACCTAGCCGTGCGTTGTCGTGCCTTACCCTTGTTTCCCCTTGCCGTGGCGTGCCTTTTGTTACACTTGCCTTGACTGGCTTTGACTTGCGTTCCTTTCCTTCCGTTACTCTTTCCTTGCCTTGCCGTGCATTGCCTAGCCTTGCATTGTCGTGCCTTATCCTTGCCTCACCTGACCGTGTCTTCCCCTGCGTTACCCTTTCCTTGCCTTGCCGTGCATTGCCTAGCCTTGCATTGTCGTCCCTTATCCTTGCCTCACCTGACCGTGCCTTCCCCTGCGTTACCCTTTCCTTGCCTTACCGTGCATTGCCTAGCCCTGCGTTGTCGTGCCTTAGCCTTCTTACCACTTGCCGTGCCGTTCCTTCCGTTACCCTTGCCTTCCCTTGCTTTCCCTTGCCTTCCTTGCGTTCCGTTACTCTTTGCTTGCTTTCCGTGCATTGCCTAGCCTTGCGTTGTCATGCCTTAGCCTTGCCTCGCCTGACCGTGCTTTCCCATGCGTTACCCTTTCCTTGCCTTGCCGTGCATTGCCTAGCGTGCGTTGTCGTGCCTTAGCCTTGTTTCCCCTTGCCGTGCCGTTCCTTCCGTTACACTTGCCTTTCCTTCCTTTCCCTTGCCTTCCTTACCTTCCGTTACTCTTTGCTTGCCTTCCGTGCATTGCCTAGCCTTGCGTTGTTGTGCCTTAGCCTTGCCTCGCCTGAACGTGCTTTCCCATGCGTTACCCTTTCCTTGCCTTGCCGTGCATTGCCCAGCCTGCGTTGCCGTGCCTTAACCTTGTTTCCCCTTGCCGTGCAGTTCCTTCCGTTACCCTTGCCTTTCCTTGCTTTTCCTTGCCTTGCTTACCTTCCGTTACTCTTTGCTTCCCTTCCCTGCATTGCCGAGCCTTGCGTTGTCGTGCCTTAGCCTTATCTCGCCTGACCGTGCCTTCCTTTGCTTTAAGCTTTCCTTGCATTGTCGTGCATTGCCTAGCCTTGCGTTGTCGTGCATTAGCCTTGCCTAGCCTCACCGTGCCTTGCCTTGCGTTACCCTTTCCTTGCCTTGCCGTGCATTGCCTAGCCGTGCGTTGTCGTGCCTTAGCCTTGTTTCCCCTTGCCGTGGCGTGCCTTTTGTTACACTTGCCTTGACTGGCTTTGACTTGCCTTCCTTTCCTTCCGTTACTCTTTCCTTGCCTTGCCGTGCATTGCCTAGCCTTGCGTTGTCATGCCTTAGGCTTGCCTCGCCTGACCGTGCTTTCCCATGCGTTACCATTTCCTTGCCTTGCCTTGCATTGCCTAACCCTGCGTTGCCGTGCCTTAGCCTTGTTACCCCTTGCCGTGCCGTTCCTTCCGTTACCCTTGCCTTCCCTTGCTTTCCCATGCCTTCCTTGCGTTCCGTTACTCTTTGCTTGCTTTCCGTGCATTGCCTAGCCTTGCGTTGTCATGCCTTAGCCTTGCATCGCCTGACCGTGCTTTCCCATGCGTTACCCTTTCCTTGCCTTGCCGTGCATTGCCTAGCCGTGCGTTGTCGTGCCTTAGCCTTGTTTCCCCTTGCCGTGCCGTTCCTTCCGTTACACTTGCCTTTCCTTCCTTTCCCTTGCCTTCCTTACCTTCCGTTACTCTTTGCTTGCCTTCCGTGCATTGCCTAGCCTTGCGTTGTTGTGCCTTAGCCTTGACTCGCCTGAACGTGCTTTCCCATGCGTTACCCTTTCCTTGCCTTGCCGTGCATTGCCTAGCCTGCGTTGCCGTGCTTTAGCTTTGTTTCCCCTTGCCGTGCCGTTCCTTCCGTTACCCTGGACTTTCCTTCCTTTTCCTTGCCTTGCTTACCTTCCGTTACTCTTTGCTTGCCTTCCCTGAATTTCCTAGCCTTGCCTTGTCGTGCCTTAGACTTATCTCGCCTGACCTTGCCTTCCTTTGCTTTAAGCTTTCCTTGCATTGTCGTGCATCGCCTAGCCTTGCATTTTCGTGCATTAGCCTTGCCTAGCCTCACCGTGCCTTGCCTTGCGTTACCCTTTCTTTGCCTTGCCGTGCATTGCCAAGCCGTGCGTTGTCGTGCATTAGCCTTGTTTCCCCTTGCCGTGCCGTTCCTTCCGTTACCATTGCCTTTCCTTGCTTTCCCTTGCCTTCCTTACCTTCCGTTACTCTTTGCTTGCCTTCCGTGCATTGCCTAGCCTTGCGTTGTCGTGCGTTAGCCTTATCTCGCCTGACCGTGCCTTCCTTTGCGTTAAGCTTTCCTTGCATTGTCGTGCATTGCCTAGCCTTGCGTTGTCGTGCATTAACCTTGCCTAGCCTCACCGTGCCTTGCCTTGCGTTACCCTTTCCTTGCCTTGCCGTGCATTTCCTAGCCGTGTGTTGTCGTGCCTTAGCCTTGTTACCCCTTGCCGTGCCGTTCCTTCCGTTACCCTTGCCTTCCCTTGCTTTCCCTTTAATTCCTTGCATTCCGTTACTCCTTGCTTGCTTCCCGTGCATTGCCTAGCCTTGCATTGGCTTTCCTTAGCCTTGCCTCGCCTGACCGTGCTTTCCCATGCGTTACCCTTTCCTTGCCTTGCCGTGCATTGCCTAGCCCTGCGTTGTCGTGCCTTAGCCTTGTTACCCCTTGCCGTGCCATTCCTTCCGTTACCCTTGCCTTCCCTTGCTTTCCCTTGCCTTCCTTGCGTTCCGTTACTCTTTGCTTGCTTTCCGTGCATTGCCTAGCCTTGCGTTGTCATGCCTTAGGCTTGCCTCGCCTGACCGTGCTTTCCTATGCGTTACCCTTTCCTTGCCTTGCCGTGCATTGCCTAGCGTGCGTTGTCGTGCCTTAGCCTTGTTTCCCCTTGCCGTGCCGTTCCTTCCGTTACACTTGCCTTTCTTTGCTTTCCCTTGCCTTCCTTACCTTCCGTTTCTCTTTGCTTGCCTTCCGTGCATTGCCTAGCCTTGCGTTGTCGTGCCTAAGCCTTATCTCGCCTGACCGTTCCTTCCTTTGCTTTAAGCTTTCCTTGCATTGTCGTGCATTGCCTAGCCTTGCGTTGTCGTGCATTAGCCTTGCCTAGCCTCACCGTGCCTTGCCTTGCGTTACCCTTTCCTTGCCTTGCCGTGCATTGCCTAGCCGTGCGTTGTCGTGCCTTATCCTTGATTCCCCTTGCCGTGGCGTGCCTTTTGTTACACTTGCCTTGCCTGGCTTTGCCTTGCCTTCCTTTCGTTCCGTTACTCTTTCCTTTCCTTGCCGTGCATTGCCTAGACTTGCATTGTCGTGCCTTATCCTTGCCTCACCTGACCGTGCCTTCCCCTGCGTTACCCTTTCCTTGCCTTGCCGTGCATTGCCTAGCCCTGCATTGTCGTGCCTTAGCCTTCTTACCGCTTGCCGTGCCGTTCCTTCCGTTACCCTTGCCTTCCCTTGCTTTCCCTTGCCTTCCTTGCGTTCCGTTACTCTTTGCTTGCTTTCCGTGCATTGCCTAGACTTGCGTTGTCATAACTTAGCCTTGCCTCGCCTGACCGTGCTTTCTCATGCGTTACCCTTTCCTTGCCTTGCCGTGCATTGCCTAGCGTGCGTTGTCGTGCCTTAGCCTTGTTTCCCCTTGCCGTGCCGTTCCTTCCGTTACACTTGCCTTTCCTTGCTTTCCCTTGCCTTCCTTACCTTCCGTTACTCTTTGCTTGCCTTCCGTGCATTGCCTAGCCTTGCGTTGTCGTGCCTTAGCCTTGCGTCGCCTGACCGTGCCTTGCCTTGCGTTACCCTTTCCTTGCCTTGCCGTGCATTGCCTAGCCGTGCGTTGTCGTGCATCAGCCTTGCCTCGCCTGACCGTGCTTTCCCATGCGTTACCCTTTCCTTGCCTTGCCGTTCATTGCCTAGCGTTCGGTGTCGTGCCTTAGCCTTCTTTCCCCTTGCCGTGGCGTGCCTTTTGCTACACTTGCCTTGCCTGGCTTTGCCTTGCCTTCCTTTCCTTCCGTTACTCTTTCCTTGCCTTGCCGTGCATTGCCTAGCCTTGCGTTGTCGTGCATTAGCCTTGCCTAGCCTCACCGTGCCTTGCCTTGCGTTACCCTTTCCTTGCCTTGCCGTGCATTGTCTAGCCGTGCGTTGCCGTGCCTTAGCCTTGTTTCCCCTTGCCGTGCCGTTCCTTCCGTTACCCTTGCCTTGCCTTGCTTTCCCTTGCCTTCCTTGCCTTCCGTTACTCTTTGCTTGCCTTCCGTGCATTGCCTAGCCTTGCGTTGTCGTGTCTTAGCCTTTTTTCACCTTGCCATAGACTTGCTTGCGTTGCCTTGCTTTGCCTTGCCTTCCTTGCCTTCCGTTACTCTTTGCTTGCCTTCCGTGCATTGCCTAGCCTTGCGTGGTCGTGCCTTAGCCTTTTTTCACCTTGCCATAGCCTTGCTTGCGTTGCCTTGCTTTGCATTGCATTCCTTGCCTTCCGTTACCCTTTCCTTGCCTTGCCGTGCATTGCCTAGCCGTGCGTTGCCGTTCCTTAGCCTTGTTTCCCCTTGCCGTGCCTTGCCTTTTCTTACACTTGCCTTGCCTTGCTTTGCCTTGCCTTCCTTCCCTTCCGTTACTCTTTCCTTGCCTAGCCGTGCACTGCCTAGCCTTGCGTTGTCGTGCATTAGACTTGCCTCCCCAAACCGTGCCTTGCCTTGCGTTACCCTTTCCTTGCCTTGCCGTTCATTGCCTAGCGTTCGGTGTCGTGCCTTAGCCTTCTTTCCCCTTGCCGTGGCGTGCCTTTTGCTACACTTGCCTTGCCTGGCTTTGCCTTGACTTCCTTTCCTTCCGTTACTCTTTCCTTGCCTTGCCGTGCATTGCCTAGCCTTGCGTTGTCGTGCATTAGCCTTGCCTAGCCTCACCGTGCCTTGCCTTGTGTTACCCTTTCCTTGCCTTGCCGTGCATTTCCTAGCCGTGTGTTGTCGTGCCTTAGCCTTCTTTCCCCTTGCCGTTGCGTGCCTTTTGTTACACTTGCCTTGCCTGGCTTTGCCTTGCCTTCCTTTCCTTCCGTTACTCTTTCCTTGCCTTGCCATGCATTGCCTAGCCCTGCGTTTTCGTGCCTTAGCCTTGTTACCCCTTGCCGTGCCGTTCCTTCCGTTACCCTTGCCTTCCCTTGCTTTCCCTTGCCTTCCTTGCGTTCCGTTACTCTTTGCTTGCTTTCCGTGCATTGCCTAGCCTTGCGTTGTCATGCCTTAGGCTTGCCTCGCCTGACCGTGCTTTCCCATGCGTTTCCCTTTCCTTGCCTTGCCGTGCATTGCCTAGCGTGCGTTGTCGTGCCTTAGCCTTGTTTCCCCTTGCCGTGCCGTTCCTTCCGTTACACTTGCCTTTCTTTGCTTTCCCTTGCCTTCCTTACCTTCCGTTACTCTTTGCTTGCCTTCCGTGCATTGCCTAGCCTTGCGTTGTCGTGCCTTAGCCTTATCTCGCCTGACCGTGCCTTCCTTTGCTTTAAGCTTTCCTTGCATTGTCGTGCATTGCCTAGCCTTGCGTTGTCGTGCATTAGCCTTGCCTAGCCTCACCGTGCCTTGCCTTGCGTTACCCTTTCCTTGCCTTGCCGTGCATTGCCTAGCCGTGCGTTGTCGTGCCTTAGCCATGATTCCCCTTGCCGTGGCGTGCCTTTTGTTACACTTGCCTTGCCTGGCTTTGCCTTGCCTTCCTTTCCTTCCGTTACTCTTTCCTTGCCTTGCCGTGCATTGCCTAGCCTTGCATTGTCGTGCCTTATCCTTGCCTCACCTGACCGTGCCTTCCCCTGCATTACCCTTTCCTTGCCTTGCCGTGCATTGCCTAGCCCTGCGTTGTCGTGCCTTAGCCTTCTTACCCCTTGCCGTGCCGTTCCTTCCGTTACCCTTGCCTTCCCTTGCTTTCCCTTGCCTTCCTTGCGTTCCGTTACTCTTTGCTTGCCTTCCGTGCATTGCCTAGCCTTGCGTTGTCGTGCCTTAGCCTTATCTCGCCTGACCGTGCCTTCCTTTGCTTTAAGCTTTCCTTGCATTGTCGTGCATTGCCTAGCCTTGCGTTGTCGTGCATTAGCCTTGCCTAGCCTCACCGTGCCTTGCCTTGCGTTACCCTTTCCTTGCCTTGCAGTGCATTGTCTAGCCGTGCGTTGCCGTGCCTTAGCCTTGTTTCCCCTTGCCGTGCCGTTCCTTCCGTTACCCTTGCCTTGCCTTGCTTTCCTTTGCCTTCCTTGCGTTCCGTTATACTTTGCTTGCCTTCCGTGCATTGCCTAGCCTTGCGTTGTCGTGCCTTAGCCTAGCCTCGCCTGACCGTGCCTTGCCTTGCGTTACCCTTACCTTGCCTTGCACTGCATTGCCTAGCCGTTCGTTGTCGTGCCTTAGCCTTGTTTGCCCTTGCCGTGCCGTTCCTTCCGTTACCCTTGCCTTGCTTTCCCTTGCCTTCCTTGCCTTCCGTTACTCTTTGCTTGCCTTCCGTGCATTGCCTAGCCTTGCGTTGTCGTGTCTTAGCCTTTTTTCACCTTGCCATAGACTTGCTTGCGTTGCCTTGCTTTGCCTTGCCTTCCTTGCCTTCCGTTACTCTTTGCTTCCCT
This sequence comes from Macrotis lagotis, assembly GCF_037893015.1. Classification (NCBI taxonomy): domain Eukaryota; kingdom Metazoa; phylum Chordata; class Mammalia; order Peramelemorphia; family Peramelidae; genus Macrotis; species Macrotis lagotis. Next base: position 174,648 of record NW_027421976.1, read on the forward strand.
TCCGTGCATTGCCTAGCCTTGCGTGGTCGTGCCTTAGCCTTTTTTCACCGTGCCATAGCCTTGCTTGCGTTGCCTTGCTTTGCATTGCATTCCTTGCCTTCCGTTACCCTTTCCTTGCCTTGCCGTGCATTGCCTAGCCGTGCGTTGCCGTTCCTTAGCCTTGTTTCCCCTTGCCGTGCCTTGCCTTTTGTTACACTTGCCTTGCCTTGCTTTGCCTTGCCTTCCTTTCCTTCCGTTACTCTTTCCTTGCCTAGCCGTGCACTGCCTAGCCTTGCGTTGTCGTGCATTAGACTTGCCTCCCCAAACCGTGCCTTGCCTTGCGTTACCATTTCCTTGCCTTCCGTGCATTGCCTAGCCTTGCGTAGTCGTGCCTTAGCCTTGCCTCGCCTGACCGTGCCTTGCCTTGCGTTACCCTTTCCTTGCCTTGCAGTGCATTGCCTAGCCGTTCGTTGTCGTGCCTTAGCCTTGTTTGCCCTTGCCGTGCCGTTCCTTCCGTTACCCTTGCCTTGCTTTCCCTTGTCTTCCTTGCCTTCCGTTACTCTTTGCTTACCTTCCGTGCATTGCCTAGCCTTGCGTTGTCGTGTCTTAGCCTTTTTTCACCTTGCCATAGCCTTGCTTGCGTTGCCTTGCTTTGCCTTGCCTTCCTTGCCTTCCGTTACTCTTTGCTTGCCTTCCGTGCATTGCCTAGCCTTGCGTGGTCGTGCCTTAGCCTTTTTTCACCTTGCCATAGCCTTGCTTGCGTTGCCTTGCTTTGCCTTGCATTCCTTGCCTTCCGTTACTCTTTGCTTGCCTTCCGTGCATTGCCTAGCCTTGGGTTGTCGTGCATAAGCCTTGCCTCCCCAAACCGTGCCTTGCCTTGCGTTACCCTTTCCTTGCCTTGCCCTGCATTGCCTAGCCCTGTGTTGTCGTGCCTTAGCCTTGTTTCCCCTTGCCGTGCCGTTCCTTCCGTTACCCTTGCCTTGCCTTGCTTTCCCTTTCTTTCCTTGCCTTCCGTTACTCTTTGCTTTCCTTCCGTGCATTGCCTAGCCTTGCGTTGTCGTGCCTTAGCCTTGCCTCGCCTGACAGTGCCTTGCCTTGCGTTACCCTTTCCTTGCCTTGCCGTGCACTGCCAAGCCTTGCCTTGTCGTGCATTAGCCTTGCCTTGCCTGACCGTGCCTTGCCTGGCGTTACCCTTTCCTTTCCTTGCCGTGCATTGCCTAGCCGTGCGTTGTCGTGCCTTAGCCTTGTTTCCCCTTGCCGTGCCGTTACTTCCGTTACCCTTGCCTTGCCTTGCTTTCCCTTGCCTTCCTTGGGTTCCGTTACTCTTTGCTTGCCTTCCGTGCATTGCCTAGCCTTGCGCTGTCGTGCATTAGCCTTGCCTTGCCTCACAGTGCCTTGCCTTGCGTTACCTTTTCCTTGGCTGGCCGTGCATTGCCTAGCCGTGCGTTGTGGTGCCTTAGCCTTGTTTCACCTTGCCATAGCCTTGCTTGCTTTCCCTTGCCTTCCTTCCATTCCGTTACTCTTTGCTTGCCTTCCGTGCATTGCCTAGCCCTGCGTTGTCGTGCCTTAGCCTTGTTTCCCTTTACCGTGCCGTTCCTTCCGTTACCCTTGCCTTCCCCTGCTTTCCCTTGCCTTCCTTGCCTTCCGTTACTCTTTGCTTGCCTTCCGTGCATTGCCTAGCCTTGCGTTGTCGTGCCTTAGCCTTGCCTCGCCTAACCGTGCCTTCCTTTGCTTTAAGCTTTCCTTGCATTGTCGTGCATTGCCTAGCCTTGCGTTGTCGTGCATTAACCTTGCCTAGCCTCACCGTGCCTTGCCTTGCGTTACCCTTTCCTTGCCTTGCCGTGCATTGCCAAGCCGTGCGTTGTCGTGCATTAGCCTCGCCTTGCCTTACCGTGCCTTGCCTTGCGTTACCCTTTCCTTGCCTGGCCGTGCATTGCTTAGCCTTGCGTTGCCGTACCTTAGCCTTGTTTCCCCTTGCCGTGCCGTGCCTTTTGTTACACTTGCCTTGCCTTGCTTTGCCTTGCCTTCCTTTCCTTCCGTTACTCTTTCCTTGCCTAGCCGTGTACTGCGTAGCCTTGCGTTGTCGTGCATTACCCTTGCCTCGCCTGACCGTGCCTTGCCTTGCGTTACCCTTTCCTTGCCTTGCCGTGCATTGCCTAGCCCTGCGTTGTCGTGCCTTAGCCTTGTTTCCCCTTACCGTGCCGTTCCTTCCGTTACCCTTGCCTTCCCCTGCTTTCCCTTGCCTTCCTTGCCTTCCGTTACTCTTTGCTTGCCTTCCGTGCATTGCCTAGCCTTGCGTTGTCGTGCCTTAGCCTTATCTCGCCTGACCGTGCCTTCCTTTGCTTTAAGCTTTCCTTGCATTGTCGTGCATTGCCTAGCCTTGCGTTGTCGTGCATTAACCTTGCCTAGCCTCACCGTGCCTTGCCTTGCGTTACCCTTTCCTTGCCTTGCCGTGCATTGCCTAGCCGTGTGTTGTCGTGCCTTAGCCTTGTTACCCCTTGCCGTGCCGTTCCTTTCGTTACCCTTGCCTTCCCTTACTTTCCCTTTCCTTCCTTGCATTCCGTTACTCCTTGCTTGCTTTCCGTGCATTGCCTAGCCTTGCGTTGGCTTTCCTAAGCCTTGCCTCGCCTGACCGTGCTTTCCCATGCGTTACCCTTTCCTTGCCTTGCCGTGCATTGCCTAGCGTGCGTTGTCGTGCCTTAGCCTTGTTTCCCCTTGCCGTGCCGTTCCTTCCGTTACCCTTGCCTTTCTTTGCTTTCCCTTGCCTTCCTTACCTTCCGTTACTCTTTGCTTCCCTTCCCTGCATTGCCGAGCCTTGCGTTGTCGTGCCTTAGCCTTATCTCGCCTGACCGTGCCTTCCTTTGCTTTAAGCTTTCCTTGCATTGTCGTGCATTGCCTAGCCTTGCGTTGTCGTGCATTAGCCTTGCCTAGCCTCACCGTGCCTTGCCTTGCGTTACCCTTTCCTTGCCTTGCCGTGCATTACCTAGCCGTGCGTTGTCGTGCCTTACCCTTGTTTCCCCTTGCCGTGGCGTGCCTTTTGTTACACTTGCCTTGACTGGCTTTGACTTGCGTTCCTTTCCTTCCGTTACTCTTTCCTTGCCTTGCCGTGCATTGCCTAGCCTTGCATTGTCGTGCCTTATCCTTGCCTCACCTGACCGTGTCTTCCCCTGCGTTACCCTTTCCTTGCCTTGCCGTGCATTGCCTAGCCTTGCGTTGTCGTCCCTTATCCTTGCCTCACCTGACCGTGCCTTCCCCTGCGTTACCCTTTCCTTGCCTTACCGTGCATTGCCTAGCCCTGCGTTGTCGTGCCTTAGCCTTCTTACCACTTGCCGTGCCGTTCCTTCCGTTACCCTTGCCTTCCCTTGCTTTCCCTTGCCTTCCTTGCGTTCCGTTACTCTTTGCTTGCTTTCCGTGCATTGCCTAGCCTTGCGTTGTCATGCCTTAGCCTTGCCTCGCCTGACCGTGCTTTCCCATGCGTTACCCTTTCCTTGCCTTGCCGTGCATTGCCTAGCGTGCGTTGTCGTGCCTTAGCCTTGTTTCCCCTTGCCGTGCCGTTCCTTCCGTTACACTTGCCTTTCCTTCCTTTCCCTTGCCTTCCTTACCTTCCGTTACTCTTTGCTTGCCTTCCGTGCATTGCCTAGCCTTGCGTTGTTGTGCCTTAGCCTTGCCTCGCCTGAACGTGCTTTCCCATGCGTTACCCTTTCCTTGCCTTGCCGTGCATTGCCCAGCCTGCCTTGCCGTGCCTTAACCTTGTTTCCCCTTGCCGTGCAGTTCCTTCCGTTACCCTTGCCTTTCCTTGCTTTTCCTTGCCTTGCTTACCTTCCGTTACTCTTTGCTTCCCTTCCCTGCATTGCCGAGCCTTGCGTTGTCGTGCCTTAGCCTTATCTCGCCTGACCGTGCCTTCCTTTGCTTTAAGCTTTCCTTGCATTGTCGTGCATTGCCTAGCCTTGCGTTGTCGTGCATTAGCCTTGCCTAGCCTCACCGTGCCTTCCCCTGCGTTACCCTTTCCTTGCCTTACCGTGCATTGCCTAGCCCTGCGTTGTCGTGCCTTAGCCTTCTTACCACTTGCCGTGCCGTTCCTTCCGTTACCCTTGCCTTCCCTTGCTTTCCCTTGCCTTCCTTGCGTTCCGTTACTCTTTGCTTGCTTTCCGTGCATTGCCTAGCCTTGCGTTGTCATGCCTTAGCCTTGCCTCGCCTGACCGTGCTTTCCCATGCGTTACCCTTTCCTTGCCTTGCCGTGCATTGCCTAACCGTGCGTTGTCGTGCCTTAGCCTTGTTTCCCCTTGCCGTGCCGTTCCTTCCGTTACACTTGCCTTTCCTTGCTTTCCCTTGCCTTCCTTACCTTCCGTTACTCTTTGCTTGCTTTCCGTGCATTGCCTAGCCTTGCGTTGTCATGCCTTAGCCTTGCATCGCCTGACCGTGCTTTCCCATGCGTTACCCTTTCCTTGCCTTGCCGTGCATTGCCTAGCGTGCGTTGTCGTGCCTTAGACTTGTTTCCCCTTGCCGTGCCGTTCCTTCCGTTACCCTTGCCTTTCCTTCCTTTCCCTTGCCTTCCTTGCGTTCCGTTACTCTTTGCTTGCTTTCCGTGAATTTCCTAGCCTTGCGTTGTCGTGCCTTAGCCTTGCCTCGCCTGACCGTGCTTTCCCATGCGTTACCCTTTCCTTGCCTTGCCGTGCATTGCCTAGCCTGCGTTGCCGTGCTTTAGCTTTGTTTCCCCTTGCCGTGCCGTTCCTTCCGTTACCCTGGACTTTCCTTCCTTTTCCTTGCCTTGCTTACCTTCCGTTACTCTTTGCTTGCCTTCCCTGAATTTCCTAGCCTTGCCTTGTCGTGCCTTAGACTTATCTCGCCTGACCTTGCCTTCCTTTGCTTTAAGCTTTCCTTGCATTGTCGTGCATCGCCTAGCCTTGCATTTTCGTGCATTAGCCTTGCCTAGCCTCACCGTGCCTTGCCTTGCGTTACCCTTTCCTTGCCTTGCCGTGCATTGCCTAGCCGTGCGTTGTCGTGCCTTGGCCTTGATTCCCCTTGCCGTGGCGTGCCTTTTGTTACACTTGCCTTGCCTGGCTTTGCCTTGCCTTCCTTTCCTTCCGTTACTCTTTCCTTGCCTTGCCGTGCATTGCCTAGCCTTGCGTTGTCGTGCCTTAGCCTTGCCTCGCCTGACCGTGCTTTCCCATGCGTTACCCTTTCCTTGCCTTGCCGTTCATTGCCTAGCGTTCGGTGTCGTGCCTTAGACTTGTTCCCCCTTGCCGTGCCGTTCCTTCCGTTACCCTTGCCTTTCCTTGCTTTTCCTTGCCTTCCTTACCTTCCGTTACTCTTTGCTTGCCTTCCCTGAATTTCCTAGCCTTGCGTTGTCGTGCCTTAGCCTTGCCTCGCCTGACCGTGCTTTCCCATGCGTTACCCTTTCCTTGCCTTGCCGTGCATTGCCTAGCGTGCGTTGTCGTGCCTTAGCCTTGTTACCCCTTGCCGTGCCGTTCCTTCCGTTACCCTTGCCTTCCCTTGCTTTCCCTTGCCTTCCTTGCGTTCCGTTACTCTTTGCTTGCTTTCCGTGCATTGCCTAGCCTTGCGTTGTCATGCCTTAGGCTTGCCTCGCCTGACCGTGCTTTCCTATGCGTTACCCTTTCCTTGCCTTGCCGTGCATTGCCTAGCGTGCGTTGTCGTGCCTTAGCCTTGTTTCCCCTTGCCGTGCCGTTCCTTCCGTTACACTTGCCTTTCTTTGCTTTCCCTTGCCTTCCTTACCTTCCGTTACTCTTTGCTTGCCTTCCGTGCATTGCCTAGCCTTGCGTTGTCGTGCCTAAGCCTTATCTCGCCTGACCGTGCCTTCCTTTGCTTTAAGCTTTCCTTGCATTGTCGTGCATTGCCTAGCCTTGCGTTGTCGTGCATTAGCCTTGCCTAGCCTCACCGTGCCTTGCCTTGCGTTACCCTTTCCTTGCCTTGCCGTGCATTGCCTAGCCGTGCGTTGTCGTGCCTTATCCTTGATTCCCCTTGCCGTGGCGTGCCTTTTGTTACACTTGCCTTGCCTGGCTTTGACTTGCCTTCCTTTCCTTCCGTTACTCTTTCCTTGCCTTGCCGTGCATTGCCTAGCCTTGCGTTGTCGTGCCTTAGCCTTGCCTCACCTGACCGTGCCTTCCCATGCGTTACCATTTCCTTGCCTTGCCGTGCATTGCCTAACCCTGCGTTGCCGTGCCTTAGCCTTGTTACCCCTTGCCGTGCCGTTCCTTCCGTTTCCCTTGCCTTCCCTTGCTTTCCCTTGCCTTCCTTGCGTTCCGTTACTCTTTGCTTGCTTTCCGTGCATTGCCTAGCCTTGCGTTGTCATGCCTTAGCCTTGCATCGCCTGACCCTGCTTTCCCATGCGTTACCCTTTCCTTGCCTTGCCGTGCATTGCCTAGCCGTGCGTTGTCGTGCCTTAGCCTTGTTTCCCCTTGCCGTGCCGTTCCTTCCGTTACACTTGCCTTTCCTTCCTTTCCCTTGCCTTCCTTACCTTCCGTTACTCTTTGCTTGCCTTCCGTGCATTGCCTAGCCTTGCGTTGTCATGCCTCAGCCTTGCCTCGCCTGACCGTGCTTTCCCATGCGTTACCCTTTCCTTGCCTTGCCGTGCATTGCCTAGCCTGCGTTGCCGTGCTTTAGCTTTGTTTCCCCTTGCCGTGCCGTTCCTTCCGTTACCCTGGACTTTCCTTCCTTTTCCTTGCCTTGCTTACCTTCCGTTACTCTTTGCTTGCCTTCCCTGAATTTCCTAGCCTTGCGTTGTCGTGCCTTAGACTTATCTCGCCTGACCTTGCCTTCCTTTGCTTTAAGCTTTCCTTGCATTGTCGTGCATCGCCTAGCCTTGCGTTTTCGTGCATTAGCCTTGCCTAGCCTCACCGTGCCTTTCCTTGCGTTACCCTTTGCTTGCCTTGCCGTGCATTGCCTAGCGTGCGTTGTCGTGCCTTAGCCTTGTTTCCCCTTGCCGTGCAGTTCCTTCCGTTACCCTTGCCTTTCCTTGCTTTTCCTTGCCTTGCTTACCTTCCGTTACTCTTTGCTTCCCTTCCCTGCATTGCCTAGCCTTGCGTTGTCGTGCCTTAGCCTTATCTCGCCTGACCGTGCCTTCCTTTGCTTTAAGCTTTCCTTGCATTGTCGTGCATTGCCTAGCCTTGCGTTGTCGTGCATTAGCCTTGCCTAGCCTCACCGTGCCTTGCCTTGCGTTACCCTTTCCTTGCCTTGCCGTGCATTGCCTAGCCGTGCGTTGTCGTGCCTTAGCCTTGTTTCCCCTTGCCGTGGCGTGCCTTTTGTTACACTTGCCTTGACTGGCTTTGACTTGCCTTCCTTTCCTTCCGTTACTCTTTCCTTGCCTTGCCGTGCATTGCCTAGCCTTGCATTGTCGTGCCTTATCCTTGCCTCACCTGACCGTGCCTTCCCCTGCGTTACCATTTCCTTGCCTTGCCGTGCATTGCCTAACCCTGCGTTGCCGTGCCTTAGCCTTGTTACCCCTTGCCGTGCCGTTCCTTCCGTTACCCTTGCCTTCCCTTGCTTTCCCTTTAATTCCTTGCATTCCGTTACTCCTTGCTTGCTTTCCGTGCATTGCCTAGCCTTGCGTTGGCTTTCCTTAGCCTTGCCTCGCCTGACCGTGCTTTCCCATGCGTTACCCTTTCCTTGCCTTGCCGTGCATTGCCTAGCGTGCGTTGTCGTACCTTAGCCTTGTTTCCCCTTGCCGTGCCGTTCCTTCCGTTACCCTTGCCTTCCCTTGCTTTCCCTTTCCTTCCTTGCATTCCGTTACTCCTTGCTTGCTTTCCGTGCATTGCCTAGCCTTGCGTTGGCTTTCCTTAGCCTTGCCTCGCCTGACCGTGCTTTCCCATGCGTTACCCTTTCCTTGCCTTGCCGTGCATTGCCTAGCCGTGCGTTGTCGTGCCTTAGCCTTGTTACCCCTTGCCGTGCCGTTCCTTCCGTTACCCTTGCCTTTCTTTGCTTTCCCTTGCCTTCCTTACCTTCCGTTACTCTTTGCTTGCCTTCCGTGCATTGCCTAGCCTTGCGTTGTCGTGCCTTAGCCTTATCTCGCCTGACCGTGCCTTCCTTTGCTTTAAGATTTACTTGCATTGTCGTGCATTGCCTAGCCTTGCGTTGTCGTGCATTAGCCTTGCCTAGCCTCACCGTGCCTTGCCTTGCGTTACCCTTTCCTTGCCTTGCCGTGCATTTCCTAGCCGTGTGTTGTCGTGCCTTAGCCTTGTTTCCCATTGCCGTTGCGTGCCTTTTGTTACAGTTGCCTTGCCTGGCTTTGCCTTGCCTTCCTTTCCTTCCGTTACTCTTTCCTTGCCTTGCCGTGCATTGCCTAGCCCTGCGTTTTCGTGCGTTAGCCTTGTTACCCCTTGCCGTGCCGTTCCTTCCGTTACCCTTGCCTTCCCCTGCTTTCCCTTGCCTTGCTTACCTTCCGTTACTCTTTGCTTGCCTTCCCTGAATTTCCTAGCCTTGCGTTGTCGTGCCTTAGCCTTATCTCGCCTGACCGTGCCTTCCTTTGCTTTAAGCTTTCCTTGCATTGTCGTGCATTGCCTAGCCTTGCGTTGTCGTGCATTAGCCTTGCCTAGCCTCACCGTGCCTTGCCTTGCGTTACCCTTTCCTTGCCTTGCCGTGCATTGCCTAGCCGTGCGTTGTCGTGCCTTAGCCTTGATTCCCCTTGCCGTGGCGTGCCTTTTGTTACACTTGCCTTGCCTGGCTTTGCCTTGCCTTCCTTTCCTTCCGTTACTCTTTCCTTGCCTTGCCGTGCATTGCCTAGCCTTGCATTGTCGTGCCTTATCCTTGCCTCACCTGACCGTGCCTTCCCCTGCGTTACCCTTTTCTTGCCTTGCCGTGCATTGCCTAGCCCTGCGTTGTCGTGCCTTAGCCTTCTTACCCCTTGCCGTGCCGTTCCTTCCGTTACCCTTGCCTTCCCTTGCTTTCCCTTGCCTTCCTTGCGTTCCGTTACTCTTTGCTTGCTTTCCGTGCATTGCCTAGCCTTGCGTTGTCATGCCTTAGCCTTGCCTTGCCTTGCCGTGCCTTCCCTTACCGTTACCTTGCCGTGCCGTGCATTGCCCAGCCTTGCGTTGTCGTGCCTTAGCCTTGCCTCCCCTTGCCGTGCCGTTCCTTCCGTTACACTTGCCTTTCCTTGCTTTCCCTTGCCTTCCTTACCTTCCGTTATTCTTGGCTTGCCTTCCGTGCATTGCCTAGATTGCGTTGTCGTGCCTTAGCCTTGCCTCGCCTGACCGTCCTTTCCCATGCGTTATCCTTTCCTTGCCTTGCCGTTCATTGCCTAGCGTTCGGTGTCGTGCCTTAGACTTGTTCCCCCTTGCCGTGCCGTTCCTTCCGTTACCCTTGCCTTTCCTTGCTTTTCCTTGCCTTCCTTACCTTCCGTTACTCTTTGCTTGCCTTCCCTGAATTTCCTAGCCTTGCGTTGTCGTGCCTTAGCCTTGCCTCGCCTGACCGTGCTTTCCCATGCGTTACCCTTTCCTTGCCTTGCCGTGCATTGCCTAGCGTGCGTTGTCGTGCCTTAGCCTTGTTACCCCTTGCCGTGCCGTTCCTTCCGTTACCCTTGCCTTCCCTTGCTTTCCCTTGCCTTCCTTGCGTTCCGTTACTCTTTGCTTGCTTTCCGTGCATTGCCTAGCCTTGCGTTGTCATGCCTTAGGCTTGCCTCGCCTGACCGTGCTTTCCCATGCGTTACCCTTTCCTTGCCTTGCCGTGCATTGCCTAGCGTGCGTTGTCGTGCCTTAGCCTTGTTTCCCCTTGCCGTGCCGTTCCTTCCGTTACACTTGCCTTTCTTTGCTTTCCCTTGCCTTCCTTACCTTCCGTTACTCTTTGCTTGCCTTCCGTGCATTGCCTAGCCTTGCGTTGTCGTGCCTTAGCCTTATCTCGCCTGACCGTGCCTTCCTTTGCTTTAAGCTTTCCTTGCATTGTCGTGCATTGCCTAGCCTTGCGTTGTCGTGCATTAGCCTTGCCTAGCCTCACCGTGCCTTGCCTTGCGTTACCCTTTCCTTGCCTTGCCGTGCATTGCCTAGCCGTGCGTTGTCGTGCCTTAGCCTTGATTCCCCTTGCCGTGGCGTGCCTTTTGTTAAACTTGCCTTGCCTGGCTTTGCCTTGCCTTCCTTTCCTTCCGTTACTCTTTCCTTGCCTGGCCGTGCATTGCCTAGCCTTGCATTGTCGTGCCTTATCCTTGCCTCACCTGACCGTGCCTTCCCCTGCGTTACCCTTTCCTTGCCTTGCCGTGCATTGCCTAGCCCTGCGTTGTCGTGCCTTAGCCTTCTTACCCCTTGCCATGCCGTTCCTTCCGTTACCCTTGCCTTCCCTTGCTTTCCCTTGCCTTCCTTGCGTTCCGTTACTCTTTGCTTGCTTTCCGTGCATTGCCTAGCCTTGCGTTGTCATGCCTTAGCCTTGCCTCGCCTGACCGTGCTTTCCCATGCGTTACCCTTTCCTTGCCTTGCCGTTCATTGCCTAGCGTTCGGTGTCGTGCCTTAGACTTGTTCCCCCTTGCCGTGCCGTTCCTTCCGTTACCCTTGCCTTTCCTTGCTTTTCCTTGCCTTCCTTACCTTCCGTTACTCTTTGCTTGCCTTCCCTGAATTTCCTAGCCTTGCGTTGTCGTGCCTTAGCCTTGCCTCGCCTGACCGTGCTTTCCCATGCGTTACCCTTTCCTTGCCTTGCCGTGCATTGCCTAGCGTGCGTTGGCTTTCCTTAGCCTTGCCTCGCCTGACCGTGCTTTCCCATGCGTTACCCTTTCCTTGCCTTGCCGTGCATTGCCTAGCGTGTGTTGTCGTGCCTTAGCCTTGTTTCCCCTTGCCGTGCCGTTCCTTCCTTTACCCTTGCCTTTCTTTGCTTTCCCCTTGCCTTCCTTAGCTTCCGTTACTCTTTGCTTGCCTTCCGTGCATTGCCTAGCCTTGCGTTGTCGTGCCTTATCCTTATCTCGCCTGACCGTGCCTTCCTTTGCTTTAAGCTTTACTTGCATTGTCGTGCATTGCCTAGCCTTGCGTTGTCGTGCATTAGCCTTGCCTAGCCTCACCGTGCCTTGCCTTGCGTTACCCTTTCCTTGCCTTGCCGTGCATTTCCTAGCCGTGTGTTGTCGTGCCTTAGCCTTGTTTCCCCTTGCCGTTGCGTGCCTTTTGTTACAGTTGCCTTGCCTGGCTTTGCCTTGCCTTCCTTTCCTTCCGTTACTCTTTCCTTGCCTTGCCGTGCATTGCCTAGCCCTGCGTTTTCGTGCGTTAGCCTTGTTACCCCTTGCCGTGCCGTTCCTTCCGTTACCCTTGCCTTCCCTTGCTTTCCCTTGCCTTCATTGCGTTCCGTTACTCTTTGCTTGCTTTCCGTGCATTGCCTAGCCTTGCGTTGTCATGCCTTAGCCTTGCCTCGCCTGACCGTGCTTTCCCATGCGTTACCCTTTCCTTGCCTTGCCGTGCATTGCCTAGCGTGCGTTGTCGTGCATTAGCCTTGTTTCCCCTTGCCGTGCCGTTCCTTCCGTTACACTTGCCTTTCTTTGCTTTCCCTTCCCTTCCTTACCTTCCGTTACTCTTTGCTTGCCTTCCGTGCATTGCCTAGCCTTGCGTTGTCGTGCCTTAGCCTTATCTCGCCTGACCGTGCCTTCCTTTGCTTTAAGCTTTCCTTGCATTGTCGTGCATTGCCTAGCCTTGCGTTGTCGTGCATTAGCCTTGCCTAGCCTCACCGTGCCTTGCCTTGCGTTACCCTTTCCTTGCCTTGCCGTGCATTGCCTAGCCGTGCGTTGTCGTGCCTTAGCCTTGATTCCCCTTGCCGTGGCGTGCCTTTTGTTACACTTGACTTGCCTGGCTTTGCCTTGCCTTCCTTTCCTTCCGTTACTCTTTCCTTGCCTTGCCGTGCATTGCCTAGCCTTGCATTGTCGTGCCTTATCCTTGCCTCACCTGACCGTGCCTTCCCCTGCTTTACCCTTTTCTTGCCTTGCCGTGCATTGCCTAGCCCTGCGTTGTCGTGCCTTAGCCTTCTTACCCCTTGCCGTGCCGTTCCTTCCGTTACCCTTGCCTTCCCTTGCTTTCCCTTGCCTTCCTTGCGTTCCGTTACTCTTTGCTTGCTTTCCGTGCATTGCCTAGCCTTGCGTTGTCATGCCTTAGCCTTGCCTCGCCTGACCGTGCTTTCCCATGCGTTACCCTTTCCTTGCCTTGCCGTGCATTGCCTAGCGTGCGTGGTCGTGCCTTAGCCTTGTTTCCCCTTGCCGTGCCGTTCCTTCCGTTACACTTGCCTTTCCTTGCTTTCCCTTGCCTTCCTTACCTTCCGTTACTCTTTGCTTGCCTTCCGTGCATTGCCTAGCCTTGCGTTGTCGTGCCTTAGCCTTGCCTCGCCTGACCGTGCTTTCCCATGCGTTACCCTTTCCTTGCCGTGCCGTTCATTGCCTAGCGTTCGGTGTCGTGCCTTAGACTTGTTCCCCCTTGCCGTGCCGTTCCTTCCGTTACCATTGCCTTTCCTTGCTTTCCCTTGCCTTGCTTGCCTTCCGTTACTCTTTGCTTGCCTTCCGTGCATTGCCTAGCCTTGCGTTGTCGTACCTTAGCCTTGCCTCGCCTGACCGTGGTTTCCCATGCGTTACCCTTTCCTTGCCTTGCCGTGCATTGCCTAGCCTTGCGTTGTCGTGCCTTAGCCTTGCCTCGCCTGACCGTGCTTTCCCATGCGTTACCCTTTCCTTGCCTTGCCGTGCATTGCCTAGCCGTGCGTTGTCGTGCCTTAGCCTTTTTTCCCCTTGCCGTGCCGTTCCTTCCTTTACCCTTGCCTTTCTTTGCTTTCCCTTGCCTTCCTTAGCTTCCGTTACTCTTTGCTTGCCTTCCGTGCATTGCCTAGCTTTGCGTTGTCGTGCCTTAGCCTTATCTCGCCTGACCGTGCCTTCCTTTGCTTTAAGCTTTCCTTGCATTGTCGTGCATTGCCTAGCCTTGCGTTGTCGTGCATTAACCTTGCCTAGCCTTACCGTGCCTTGCCTTGCGTTACCCTTTCCTTGCCTTGCCGTGCATTTCCTAGCCGTGTGTTGTCGTGCCTTAGCCTTGTTACCCCTTGCCGTGCCGTTCGTTCCGTTACCCTTGCCTTCCCTTTCCTTCCTTGCATTCCGTTACTCCTTGCTTGCTTTCCGTGCATTGCCTAGCCTTGCGTTGGCTTTCCTAAGCCTTGCCTCGACTGACGGTGCTTTCCCATGCGTTACCCTTTCCTTGCCTTGCCGTGCATTGCCTAGCGTGCGTTGTCGTGCCTTAGCCTTGTTTCCCCTTGCCGTGCCGTTCCTTCCGTTACACTTGCCTTTCTTTGCTTTCCCTTGCCTTCCTTACCTTCCGTTACTCTTTGCTTGCCTTCCGTGCATTGCCAAGCCTTGCGTTGTCGTGCCTTAGCCTTGCCTCCCCTGACCGTGCTTTCCCATGCGTTACCCTTTCCTTGCCTTGCCGTGCATTGCCCAGCCTGCGTTGCCGTGCCTTAACCTTGTTTCCCCTTGCCGTGCAGTTCCTTCCGTTACCCTTGCCTTTCCTTGCTTTTCCTTGCCTTGCTTACCTTCCGTTACTCTTTGCTTCCCTTCCCTGCATTGCCTAGCCTTGCGTTGTCGTGCCTTAGCCTTATCTCGCCTGACCGTGCCTTCCTTTGATTTAAGCTTTCCTTGCATTGTCGTGCATTGCCTAGCCTTGCGTTGTCGTGCATTAGCCTTGCCTAGCCTCACCGTGCCTTGCCTTGCGTTACCCTTTCCTTGCATTGCCGTGCATTGCCTAGCCGTGCGTTGTCGTGCCTTAGCCTTGTTTCCCCTTGCCGTGGCGTGCCTTTTGTTACACTTGCCTTGACTGGCTTTGACTTGCCTTCCTTTCCTTCCGTTACTCTTTCCTTGCCTTGCCGTGCATTGCCTAGCCTTGCATTGTCGTGCCTTATCCTTGCCTCACCTGACCGTGCCTTCCCCTGCGTTACCATTTCCTTGCCTTGCCGTGCATTGCCTAACCCTGCGTTGCCGTGCCTTAGCCTTGTTACCCCTTGCCGTGCCGTTCCTTCCGTTACCCTTGCCTTCCCTTGCTTTCCCTTGCCTTCCTTGCGTTCCGTTACACTTTGCTTGCTTTCCGTGCATTGCCTAGCCTTGCGTTGTCATGCCTTAGCCTTGCATCGCCTGACCGTGCTTTCCCATGCCTTACCCTTTCCTTGCCTTGCCGTGCATTGCCTAGCCGTGCGTTGTCGTGCCTTAGCCTTGTTTCCCCTTGCCGTGCCGTTCCTTCCGTTACACTTGCCTTTCCTTCCTTTCCCTTGCCTTCCTTACCTTCCGTTACTCTTTGCTTGCCTTCCGTGCATTGCCTAGCCTTGCGTTGTTGTGCCTTAGCCTTGCCTCGCCTGAACGTGCTTTCCCATGCGTTACCCTTTCCTTGCCTTGCCCTGCATTGCCTAGCCTGCGTTGCCGTGCTTTAGCATTGTTTCCCCTTGCCGTGCCGTTCCTTCCGTTACCCTGGACTTTACTTCATTTTCCTTGCCTTGCTTACCTTCCGTTTCTCTTTGCTTGCCTTCCCTGAATTTCCTAGCCTTGCGTTGTCGTGCCTTAGACTTATCTCGCCTGACCTTGCCTTCCTTTGCTTTAAGCTTTCCTTGCATTGTCGTGCATCGCCGAGCCTTGCATTTTCGTGCATTAGCCTTGCCTAGCCTCACCGTCCCTTTCCTTGCGTTACCCTTTGCTTGCCTTGCCGTGCATTGCCTAGCGTGCGTTGTCGTGCCTTAGCCTTGTTTCCCCTTGCCGTGCCGTTCCTTCCGTTACCATTGCCTTTCCTTGCTTTCCCTTGCCTTCCTTACCTTCCGTTACTCTTTGCTTGCCTTCCGTGCATTGCCTAGCCTTGCGTTGTCGTGCCTTAGCCTTATCTCGCCTGACCGTGCCTTCCTTTGCTTTAAGCTTTCCTTGCATTGTCGTGCATTGCCTAGCCTTGCGTTGTCGTGCATTAACCTTGCCTAAGCTCACCGTGCCTTGCCTTGCGTTACCCTTTCCTTGCCTTGCCGTGCATTTCCTAGCCGTGTGTTGTCGTGCCTTAGCCTTGTTACCCCTTGCCGTGCCGTTCCTTCCGTTACCCTTGCCTTCCCTTGCTTTCCCTTTAATTCCTTGCATTCCGTTACTCCTTGCTTGCTTTCCGTGCATTGCCTAGCCTTGCGTTGGCTTTCCTTAGCCTTGCCTCGCCTGACCGTGCTTTCCCATGCGTTACCCTTTCCTTGCCTTGCCGTGCATTGCCTAGCGTGCGTTGTCGTACCTTAGCCTTGTTTCCCCTTGCCGTGCCGTTCCTTCCGTTACCCTTGCCTTCCCTTGCTTTCCCTTTCCTTCCTTGCATTCCGTTACTCCTTGCTTGCTTTCCGTGCATTGCCTAGCCTTGCGTTGGCTTTCCTTAGCCTTGCCTCGCCTGACCGTGCTTTCCCATGCGTTACCCTTTCCTTGCCTTGCCGTGCATTGCCTAGCGTGCGTTGTCGTGCCTTAGCCTTGTTTCCCCTTGCCGTGCCGTTCCTTCCGTTACCCTTGCCTTTCTTTGCTTTCCCTTGCCTTCCTTACCTTCCGTTACTCTTTGCTTGCCTTCCGTGCATTGCCTACCCTTGCGTTGTCGTGCCTTAGCCTTATCTCGCCTGACCGTGCCTTCCTTTGCTTTAAGCTTTACTTGCATTGTCGTGCATTGCCTAGCCTTGCGTTGTCGTGCATTAGCCTTGCCTAGCCTCACCGTGCCTTGCCTTGCGTTACCCTTTCTTTGCCTTGCCGTGCATTTCCTAGCCGTGTGTTGTCGTGCCTTAGGCTTGTTTCCCCTTGCCGTTGCGTGCCTTTTGTTACACTTGCCTTGCCTGGCTTTGCCTTGCCTTCCTTTCCTTCCGTTACTCTTTCCTTGCCTTGCCGTGCATTGCCTAGCCCTGCGTTTCGTGCCTTAGCCTTGTTACCCCTTGCCGTGCCGTTCCTTCCGTTACCCTTGCCTTCCCTTGCTTTCCCTTGCCTTCCTTGCGTTCCGTTACTCTTTGCTTGCTTTCCGTTCATTGCCTAGCCTTGCGTTGTCATGCCTTAGGCTTGCCTCGCCTGACCGTGCTTTCCCATGCGTTACCCTTTCCTTGCCTTGCCGTGCATTTCCTAGCGTGCGTTGTCGTGCCTTAGCCTTGTTTCCCCTTGCCGTGCCGTTCCTTCCGTTACACTTGCCTTTCTTTGCTTTCCCTTGCCTTCCTTACCTTCCGTTACTCTTTGCTTGCCTTCCGTGCATTGCCTAGCCTTGCGTTGTCGTGCCTTAGCCTTATCTCGCCTGACCGTGCCTTCCTTTGCTTTAAGCTTTCCTTGCATTGTCGTGCATTGCCTAGCCTTGCGTTGTCGTGCATTAGCCTTGCCTAGCCTCACCGTGCCTTGCCTTGCGTTACCCTTTCCTTGCCTTGCCGTGCATTTCCTAGCCGTGCGTTGTCGTGCCTTAGCCTTGATTCCCCTTGCCGTGGCGTGCCTTTTGTTACACTTGCCTTGCCTGGCTTTGCCTTGCCTTCCTTTCCTTCCGTTACTCTTTCCTTGCCTTGCCGTGCATTGCCTAGCCTTGCGTTGTCGTGCCTTAGCCTTGCCTCCCCTGACCGTGCTTTCCCATGCGTTACCCTTTCCTTGCCTTGCCGTGCATTGCCTAGCCGTGCGTTGTCGTGCCTTAGCCTTGTTTACCCTTGCCGTGCCGTTCCTTCCGTTACACTTGCCTTTCCTTGCTTTCCCTTGCCTTCCTTACCTTCCGTTACTCTTTGCTTGCCTTCCGTGCATTGCCTAGCCTTGCGTTGTCGTGCCTTAGCCTTGACTCGCCTGACCGTGCTTTCCCATGCGTTACCCTTTCCTTGCCTTGCCGTTCATTGCCTAGCGTTCGGTGTCGTGCCTTAGACTTGTTCCCCCTTGCCGTGCCGTTCCTTCCGTTACCCTTGCCTTTCCTTGCTTTTCCTTGCCTTCCTTACCTTCCGTTACTCTTTGCTTGCCTTCCCTGAATTTCCTAGCCTTGCGTTGTCGTGCCTTAGCCTTGCCTCGCCTGACCGTGCTTTCCCATGCGTTACCCTTTCCTTGCCTTGCCGTGCATTGCCTAGCGTGCGTTGTCGTGCCTTAGCCTTGTTACCCCTTGCCGTGCCGTTCCTTCCGTTACCCTTGCCTTCCCTTGCTTTCCCTTGCCTTCCTTGCGTTCCGTTACTCTTTGCTTGCTTTCCGTGCATTGCCTAGCCTTGCGTTGTCATGCCTTAGGCTTGCCTCGCCTGACCGTGCTTTCCCATGCGTTACCCTTTCCTTGCCTTGCCGTGCATTGCCTAGCGTGCGTTGTCGTGCCTTAGCCTTGTTTCCCCTTGCCGTGCCGTTCCTTCCGTTACACTTGCCTTTCTTTGCTTTCCCTTGCCTTCCTTACCTTCCGTTACTCTTTGCTTGCCTTCCGTGCATTGCCTAGCCTTGCGCTGTCGTGCCTAAGCCTTATCTCGCCTGACCGTGCCTTCCTTTGCTTTAAGCTTTCCTTGCATTGTCGTGCATTGCCTAGCCTTGCGTTGTCGTGCATTAGCCTTGCCTAGCCTCACCGTGCCTTGCCTTGCGTTACCCTTTCCTTGCCTTGCCGTGCATTGCCTAGCCGTGCGTTGTCGTGCCTTAGCCTTGTTTCCCCTTGCCGTGGCGTGCCTTTTGTTACACTTGCCTTGACTGGCTTTGACTTGCCTTCCTTTCCTTCCGTTACCCTTTCCTCGCCTTGCCGTGCATTGCCTAGCCTTGCATTGTCGTGCCTTATCCTTGCCTCACCTGACCGTGCCTTCCCCTGCGTTACCATTTCCTTGCCTTGCCGTGCATTGCCTAACCCTGCGTTGCCGTGCCTTAGCCTTGTTACCCCTTGCCGTGCCGTTCCTTCCATTACCCTTGCCTTCCCTTGCTTTCCCATGCCTTCCTTGCGTTCCGTTACTCTTTGCTTGCTTTCCGTGCATTGCCTAGCCTTGCGTTGTCATGCCTTAGCCTTGCATCGCCTGACCGTGCTTTCCCATGCGTTACCTTTTCCTTGTCTTGCCGTGCATTGCCTAGCCGTGCGTTGTCGTGCCTTAGCCTTGTTTCCCCTTGCCGTGCCGTTCCTTCCGTTACACTTGCATTTCCTTCCTTTCCCTTGCCTTCCTTACCTTCCGTTACTCTTTGCTTGCCTTCCGTGCATTGCCTAGCCTTGCGTTGTTGTGCCTTAGCCTTGCCTCGCCTGAACGTGCTTTCCCATGCGTTACCCTTTCCTTGCCTTGCCGTGCATTGCCTAGCCTGCGTTGCCGTGCTTTAGCTTTGTTTCCCCTTGCCGTGCCGTTCCTTCCGTTACCCTGGACTTTCCTTCCTTTTCCTTGCCTTGCTTACCTTCCGTTACTCTTTGCTTGCCTTCCCTGAATTTCCTAGCATTGCGTTGTCGTGCCTTAGACTTATCTCGCCTGACCTTGCCTTCCTTTGCTTCAACCTTTCCTTGCATTGTCGTGCATTGCCTAGCCTTGCGTTGTCGTGCATTAACCTTGCCTAAGCTCACCGTGCCTTGCCTTGCGTTACCCTTTCCTTGCCTTGCCGTGCATTTCCTAGCCGTGTGTTGTCGTGCCTTAGCCTTGTTACCCCTTGCCGTGCCGTTCCTTCCGTTACCCTTGCCTTCCCTTGCTTTCCCTTTAATTCCTTGCATTCCGTTACTCCTTGCTTGCTTTCCGTCCATTGCCTAGCCTTGCGTTGGCTTTCCTTAGCCTTGCCTCGCCTGACCGTGCTTTCCCATGCGTTACCCTTTCCTTGCCTTGCCGTGCATTGCCTAGCGTGCGTTGTCGTACCTTAGCCTTGTTTCCCCTTGCCGTGCCGTTCCTTCCGTTACCCTTGCCTTCCCTTGCTTTCCCTTTCCTTCCTTGCATTCCGTTACTCCTTGCTTGCTTTCCGTGCATTGCCTAGCCTTGCGTTGGCTTTCCTTAGCCTTGCCTCGCCTGACCGTGCTTTCCCATGCGTTACCCTTTCCTTGCCTTGCCGTGCATTGCCTAGCCGTGCGTTGTCGTGCCTTAGCCTTGTTTCCCCTTGCCGTGCCGTTCCTTCCGTTACCCTTGCCTTTCTTTGCTTTCCCTTGCCTTCCTTAGCTTCCGTTACTCTTTGCTTGCCTTCCGTGCATTGCCTAGCCTTGCGTTGTCGTGCCTTAGCCTTCTCTCGCCTGACCGTGCCTTCCTTTGCTTTAAGCTTTCCTTGCATTGTCGTGCATTGCCTAGCCTTGCGTTGTCGTGCATTAGCCTTGCCTAGCCTCACCGTGCCTTGCCTTGCGTGACCCTTTCCTTGCCTTGCCGTGCATTGCCTAGCCGTGTGTTGTCGTGCCTTAGCCTTGTTTCCCCTTGCCGTTGCGTGCCTTTTGTTACAGTTGCCTTGCCTGGCTTTGCCTTGCCTTCCTTTCCTTCCGTTACTCTTTCCTTGCCTTGCCGTGCATTGCCTAGCCCTGCGTTGTCGTGCCTTAGCCTTCTTACCCCTTGCCGTGCCGTTCCTTCCGTTACCCTTGCCTTCCCTTGCTTTCCCTTGCCTTCCTTGCGTTCCGTTACTCTTTGCTTGCTTTCCGTGCATTGCCTAGCCTTGCGTTGTCATGCCTTAGCCTTGCCTCGCCTGACCGTGCTTTCCCATGCGTTACCCTTACCTTGCCTTGCCGTGCATTGCCTAGCGTGCGTTGTCGTGCCTTACCCTTGTTTCCCCTTGCCGTGCCTTTCCTTCCGTTACACTTGCCTTTCCTTGCTTTCCCTTGCCTTCCTTACCTTCCGTTACTCTTTGCTTGCCTTCCGTGCATTGCCTAGCCTTGCGTTGTCGTGCCTTAGCCTTGCCTCGCCTGACCGTCCTTTCCCATGCGTTACCCTTTCCTTGCCTTGCCGTTCATTGCCTAGCGTTCGGTGTCGTGCCTTAGACTTGTTCCCCCTTGCCGTGCCGTTCCTTCCGTTACCCTTGCCTTCCCTTGCTTTCCCTTGCCTTCCTTGCGTTCCGTTACTCTTTGCTTGCTTTCCGTGCATTGCCTAGCCTTGCGTTGTCATGCCTTAGGCTTGCCTCGCCTGACCGTGCTTTCCCATGCGTTACCCTTTCCTTGCCTTGCCGTGCATTGCCTAGCGTGCGTTGTCGTGCCTTAGCCTTGTTTCCCCTTGCCGTGCCGTTCCTTCCGTTACACTTGCCTTTCTTTGCTTTCCCTTGCCTTCCTTACCTTCCGTTACTCTTTGCTTGCCTTCCGTGCATTACCTAGCCTTGCGTTGTCGTGCCTTAGCCTTATCTCGCCTGACCGTGCCTTCCTTTGCTTTAAGCTTTCCTTGCATTGTCGTGCATTGCCTAGCCTTGCGTTGTCGTGCATTAGCCTTGCCTAGCCTCACCGTGCCTTGCCTTTCGTTACCCTTTCCTTGCCTTGCCGTGCATTTCCTAGCCGTGCGTTGTCGTGCCTTAGCCTTGATTCCCCTTGCCGTGGCGTGCCTTTTGTTACACTTGCCTTGCCTGGCTTTGCCTTGCCTTCCTTTCCTTCCGTTACTCTTTCCTTGCCTGGCCGTGCATTGCCTAGCCTTGCATTGTCGTGCCTTATCCTTGCCTCACCTGACCGTGCCTTCCCCTGCGTTACCCTTTCCTTGCCTTGCCGTGCATTGCCTAGCCCTGCGTTGTCGTGCCTTAGCCTTCTTACCCCTTGCCGTGCCGTTCCTTCCGTTACCCTTGCCTTCCCTTGCTTTCCCTTGCCTTCCTTGCGTTCCGTTACTCTTTGCTTGCTTTCCGTGCATTGCCTAGCCTTGCGTTGTCATGCCTTAGCCTTGCCTCGCCTGACCGTGCTTTCCCATGCGTTACCCTTTCCTTGCCTTGCCGTGCATTGCCTAGCGTGCGTT
The DNA here is from genome assembly GCF_037893015.1 of Macrotis lagotis. Classification (NCBI taxonomy): domain Eukaryota; kingdom Metazoa; phylum Chordata; class Mammalia; order Peramelemorphia; family Peramelidae; genus Macrotis; species Macrotis lagotis. The sequence continues at coordinate 195,372 of NW_027421976.1, forward strand.
GTCGTGCCTTAGCCTTGTTTCCCCTTGCCGTGCCGTTCCTTCCGTTACACTTGCCTTTCCTTGCTTTCCCTTGCCTTCCTTACCTTCCGTTACTCTTTGCTTGCCTTCCGTGCGTTGCCTAGCCTTTGGTTGTCGTGCCTTAGCCTTGCCTCGCCTGACCGTGCTTTCCCATGCGTTACCCTTTCCTTGCCTTGCCGTGCATTGCCTAGCGTGCGGTGTCGTGCCTTAGACTTGTTCCCCCTTGCCGTGCCGATCCTTCCGTTACCCTTGCCTTTCCTTGCTTTTCCTTGCCTTCCTTACCTTCCGTTACTCTTTGCTTGCCTTCCCTGAATTTCCTAGCCTTGCGTTGTCATGCCTTAGCCTTGCCTCGCCTGACCGTGCTTTCCCATGCGTTACCCTTTCCTTGCCTTGCCGTGCATTGCCTAGCCTTGCGTTGGCTTTCCTTAGCCTTGCCTCGCCTGACCGTGCTTTCCCATGCGTTACCCTTTCCTTGCCTTGCCGTGCATTGCCTAGCGTGCGTTGTCGTGCCTTAGCCTTGTTTCCCCTTGCCGTGCCGTTCCTTCCTTTACCCTTGCCTTTCTTTGCTTTCCCTTGCCTTCCTTAGCTTCTGTTACTCTTTGCTTGTCTTCCGTGCATTGCCTAGCCTTGCGTTGTCGTGCCTTAGCCTTATCTCGCCTGACCGTGCCTTCCTTTGCTTTAAGCTTTACTTGCATTGTCGTGCATTGCCTAGCCTTGCGTTGTCGTGCATTAGCCTTGCCTAGCCTCACCGTGCCTTGCCTTGCGTTACCCTTTCCTTGCCTTGCCGTGCATTTCCTAGCCGTGTGTTGTCGTGCCTTAGCCTTGTTTCCCCTTGCCGTTGCGTGCCTTTTGTTACAGTTGCCTTGCCTGGCTTTGCCTTGCCTTCCTTTCCTTCCGTTACTCTTTCCTTGCCTTGCCGTGCATTGCCTAGCCCTGCGTTTTCGTGCGTTAGCCTTGTTACCCCTTGCCGTGCCGTTCCTTCCGTTACCCTTGCCTTCCCTTGCTTTCCCTTGCCTTCATTGCGTTCCGTTACTCTTTGCTTGCTTTCCGTGCATTGCCTAGCCTTGCGTTGTCATGCCTTAGGCTTGCCTCGCCTGACCGTGCTTTCCCATGCGTTACCCTTTCCTTGCCTTGCCGTGCATTGCCTAGCGTGCGTTGTCGTGCCTTAGCCTTGTTTCCCCTTGCCGTGCCGTTCCTTCCGTTACACTTGCCTTTCTTTGCTTTCCCTTGCCTTCCTTACCTTCCGTTACTCTTTGCTTGCCTTCCGTGCATTGCCTAGCCTTGCGTTGTCGTGCCTTAGCCTTATCTCGCCTGACCGTGCCTTCCTTTGCTTTAAGCTTTCCTTGCATTGTCGTGCATTGCCTAGCCTTGCGTTGTCGTGCATTAGCCTTGCCTAGCCTCACCGTGCCTTGCCTTGCGTTACCCTTTCCTTGCCTTGCCGTGCATTGCCTATCCGTGCGTTGTCGTGCCTTAGCCTTGATTCCCCTTGCCGTGGCGTGCCTTTTGTTACACTTGCCTTGCCTGGCTTTGCCTTGCCTTCCTTTCCTTCCGTTACTCTTTCCTTGCCTTGCCGTGCATTGCCTAGCCTTGCATTGTCGTGCCTTATCCTTGCCTCACCTGACCGTGCCTTCCCCTGCGTTACCCTTTTCATGCCTTGCCGTGCATTGCCTAGCCCTGCGTTGTCGTGCCTTAGCCTTCTTACCCCTTGCCGTGCCGTTCCTTCCGTTACCCTTGCCTTCCCTTGCTTTCCCTTGCCTTCCTTGCGTTCCGTTACTCTTTGCTTGCTTTCCGTGCATTGCCTAGCCTTGCGTTGTCATGCCTTAGCCTTGCCTCGCCTGACCGTGCTTTCCCATGCGTTACCCTTTCCTTGCCTTGCAGTGCATTGCCTAGCGTGCGTTGTCGTGCCTTAGTCTTGTTTCCCCTTGCCGTGCCGTTCCTTCCGTTACACTTGCCTTTCCTTGCTTTCCCTTGCCTTCCTTACCTTCCGTTACTCTTTGCTTGCCTTCCGTGCATTGCCTAGCCTTGCGTTGTCGTGCCTTAGCCTTGCCTCGCCTGACCGTGCTTTCCCATGCGTTACCCTTTCCTTGCCGTGCCGTTCATTGCCTAGCGTTCGGTGTCGTGCCTTAGACTTGTTCCCCCTTGCCGTGCCGTTCCTTCCGTTACCCTTGCCTTTCCTTGCTTTTCCTTGCCTTCCTTACCTTCCGTTACTCTTTGCTTGCCTTCCGTGCATTGCCTAGCCTTGCGTTGTCGTGCCTTAGCCTTGCCTCGCCTGACCGTGCTTTCCCATGCGTTACCCTTTCCTTGCCTTGCCGTGCATTGCCTAGCCTTGCGTTGGCTTTCCTTAGCCTTGCCTCGCCTGACCGTGCTTTCCCATGCGTTACCCTTTCCTTGCCTTGCCGTGCATTGCCTAGCGTGCGTTGTCGTGCCTTAGCCTTGTTTCCCCTTGCCGTGCCGTTCCTTCCTTTACCCTTGCCTTTCTTTGCTTTCCCTTGACTTCCTTAGCTTCCGTTACTCTTTGCTTGCCTTCCGTGCATTGCCTAGCCTTGCGTTGTCGTGCCTTAGCCTTATCTCGCCTGACCGTGCCTTCCTTTGCTTTAAGCTTTACTTGCATTGTCGTGCATTGCCTAGCCTTGCGTTGTCGTGCATTAGCCTTGCCTAGCCTCACCGTGCCTTGCCTTGCGTTACCCTTACCTTGCCTTGCCGTGCATTGCCTAGCGTGCGTTGTCGTGCCTTAGCCTTGTTTCCCCTTGCCGTGCCGTTCCTTCCGTTACACTTGCCTTTCCTTGCTTTCCCTTGCCTTCCTTACCTTCCGTTACTCTTTCCTTGCCTTCCGTGCATTGCCTAGCCTTGCGTTGTCGTGCCTTAGCCTTGCCTCCCCTGACCGTGCTTTCCCATGCGTTACCCTTTCCTTGCCTTGCCGTTCATTGCCTAGCGTTCGGTGTCGTGCCTTAGACTTGTTCCCCCTTGCCGTGCCGTTCCTTCCGTTACCCTTGCCTTTCCTTGCTTTTCCTTGCCTTCCTTACCTTCCGTTACTCTTTGCTTGCCTTCCCTGAATTTCCTAGCCTTGCGTTGTCGTGCCTTAGCCTTGCCTCGCCTGACCGTGCTTTCCCATGCGTTACCCTTTCCTTGCCTTGCCGTGCATTGCCTAGCGTGCGTTGTCGTGCCTTAGCCTTGTTACCCCTTGCCGTGCCGTTCCTTCCGTTACCCTTGCCTTCCCTTGCTTTCCCTTGCCTTCCTTGCGTTCCGTTACTCTTTGCTTGCTTTCCGTGCATTGCCTAGCCTTGCGTTGTCATGCCTTAGGCTTGCCTCGCCTGACCGTGCTTTCCCATGCGTTACCCTTTCCTTGCCTTGCCGTGCATTGCCTAGCGTGCGTTGTCGTGCCTTAGCCTTGTTTCCCCTTGCCGTGCCGTTCCTTCCGTTACACTTGCCTTTCTTTGCTTTCCCTTGCCTTCCTTACCTTCCGTTACTCTTTGCTTGCCTTCCGTGCATTGCCTAGCCTTGCGCTGTCGTGCCTAAGCCTTATCTCGCCTGACCGTGCCTTCCTTTGCTTTAAGCTTTCCTTGCATTGTCGTGCATTGCCTAGCCTTGCGTTGTCGTGCATTAGCCTTGCCTAGCCTCACCGTGCCTTGCCTTGCGTTACCCTTTCCTTGCCTTGCCGTGCATTGCCTAGCCGTGCGTTGTCGTGCCTTAGCCTTGTTTCCCCTTGCCGTGGCGTGCCTTTTGTTACACTTGCCTTGACTGGCTTTGACTTGCCTTCCTTTCCTTCCGTTACCCTTTCCTCGCCTTGCCGTGCATTGCCTAGCCTTGCATTGTCGTGCCTTATCCTTGCCTCACCTGACCGTGCCTTCCCCTGCGTTACCATTTCCTTGCCTTGCCGTGCATTGCCTAACCCTGCGTTGCCGTGCCTTAGCCTTGTTACCCCTTGCCGTGCCGTTCCTTCCATTACCCTTGCCTTCCCTTGCTTTCCCATGCCTTCCTTGCGTTCCGTTACTCTTTGCTTGCTTTCCGTGCATTGCCTAGCCTTGCGTTGTCATGCCTTAGCCTTGCATCGCCTGACCGTGCTTTCCCATGCGTTACCTTTTCCTTGCCTTGCCGTGCATTGCCTAGCCGTGCGTTGTCGTGCCTTAGCCTTGTTTCCCCTTGCCGTGCCGTTCCTTCCGTTACACTTGCCTTTCCTTCCTTTCCCTTGCCTTCCTTACCTTCCGTTACTCTTTGCTTGCCTTCCGTGCATTGCCTAGCCTTGCGTTGTTGTGCCTTAGCCTTGCCTCGCCTGAACGTGCTTTCCCATGCGTTACCCTTTCCTTGCCTTGCCGTGCATTGCCTAGCCTGCGTTGCCGTGCTTTAGCTTTGTTTCCCCTTGCCGTGCCGTTCCTTCCGTTACCCTGGACTTTCCTTCCTTTTCCTTGCCTTGCTTACCTTCCGTTACTCTTTGCTTGCCTTCCCTGAATTTCCTAGCATTGCGTTGTCGTGCCTTAGACTTATCTCGCCTGACCTTGCCTTCCTTTGCTTCAACCTTTCCTTGCATTGTCGTGCATCGCCTAGCCTTGCATTTTCGTGCATTAGCCTTGCCTAGCCTCACCGTGCCTTTCCTTGCGTTACCCTTTGCTTGCCTTGCCGTGCATTGCCTAGCGTGCGTTGTCGTGCCTTAGCCTTGTTTCCCCTTGCCGTGCCGTTCCTTCCGTTACCATTGCCTTTCCTTGCTTTCCCTTGCCTTCCTTACCTTCCGTTACTCTTTGCTTGCCTTCCGTGCATTGCCTAGCCTTGCGTTGTCGTGCGTTAGCCTTATCTCGCCTGACCGTGCCTTCCTTTGCTTTAAGCTTTCCTTGCATTGTCGTGCATTGCCTAGCCTTGCGTTGTCGTGCATTAACCTTGCCTAAGCTCACCGTGCCTTGCCTTGCGTTACCCTTTCCTTGCCTTGCCGTGCATTTCCTAGCCGTGTGTTGTCGTGCCTTAGCCTTGTTACCCCTTGCCGTGCCGTTCCTTCCGTTACCCTTGCCTTCCCTTGCTTTCCCTTTAATTCCTTGCATTCCGTTACTCCTTGCTTGCTTTCCGTGCATTGCCTAGCCTTGCGTTGGCTTTCCTTAGCCTTGCCTCGCCTGACCGTGCTTTCCCATGCGTTACCCTTTCCTTGCCTTGCCGTGCATTGCCTAGCGTGCGTTGTCGTACCTTAGCCTTGTTTCCCCTTGCCGTGCCGTTCCTTCCGTTACCCTTGCCTTCCCTTGCTTTCCCTTTCCTTCCTTGCATTCCGTTACTCCTTGCTTGCTTTCCGTGCATTGCCTAGCCTTGCGTTGGCTTTCCTTAGCCTTGCCTCGCCTGACCGTGCTTTCCCATGCGTTACCCTTTCCTTGCCTTGCCGTGCATTTCCTTGCCGTGTGTTGTCGTGCCTTAGCCTTGTTTCCCCTTGCCGTTGCGTGCCTTTTGTTACAGTTGCCTTGCCTGGCTTTGCCTTGCCTTCCTTTCCTTCCGTTACTCTTTCCTTGCCTTGCCGTGCATTGCCTAGCCCTGCGTTTTCGTGCGTTAGCCTAGTTACCCCTTGCCGTGCCGTTCCTTCCGTTACCCTTGCCTTCCCTTGCTTTCCCTTGCCTTCATTGCGTTCCGTTACTCTTTGCTTGCTTTCCGTGCATTGCCTAGCCTTGCGTTGTCATGCCTTAGGCTTGCCTCGCCTGACCGTGCTTTCCCATGCGTTACCCTTTCCGTGCCTTGCCGTGCATTGCCTAGCGTGCGTTGTCGTGCCTTAGCCTTGTTTCCCCTTGCCGTGCCGTTCCTTCCGTTACACTTGACTTTCTTTGCTTTCCCTTGCCTTCCTTACCTTCCGTTACTCTTTGCTTGCCTTCCGTGCATTGCCTAGCCTTGCGTTGTCGTGCCTTAGCCTTATCTCGCCTGACCGTGCCTTCCTTTGCTTTAAGCTTTCCTTGCATTGTCGTGCATTGCCTAGCCTTGCGTTGTCGTGCATTAGCCTTGCCTAGCCTCACCGTGCCTTGCCTTGCGTTACCCTTACCTTGCCTTGCCGTGCATTGCCTAGCGTGCGTTGTCGTGCCTTAGCCTTGTTTCCCCTTGCCGTGCCGTTCCTTCCGTTACACTTGCCTTTCCTTGCTTTCCCTTGCCTTCCTTACCTTCCGTTACTCTTTGCTTGCCTTCCGTGCATTGCCTAGCCTTGCGTTGTCGTGCCTTAGCCTTGCCTCGCCTGACCGTGCTTTCCCATGCGTTACCCTTTCCTTGCCTTGCCGTTCATTGCCTAGCGTTCGGTGTCGTGCCTTAGACTTGTTCCCCATTGCCGTGCCGTTCCTTCCGTTACCCTTGCCTTTCCTTGCTTTTCCTTGCCTTCCTTACCTTCCGTTACTCTTTGCTTGCCTTCCCTGAATTTCCTAGCCTTGCGTTGTCGTGCCTTAGCCTTGCCTCGCCTGACCGTGCTTTCCCATGCGTTACCCTTTCCTTGCCTTGCCGTGCATTGCCTAGCGTGCATTGTCGTGCCTTAGCCTTGTTACCCCTTGCCGTGCCGTTCCTTCCGTTACCCTTGCCTTCCCTTGCTTTCCCTTGCCTTCCTTGCGTTCCGTTACTCTTTGCTTGCTTTCCGTGCATTGCCTAGCCTTGCGTTGTCATGCCTTAGCCTTGCCTCGCCTGACCGTGCTTTCCCATGCGTTACCCTTTCCTTGCCTTGCCGTGCATTGCCTAGCGTGCGTTGTCGTGCCTTAGCCTTGTTTCCCCTTGCCGTGCCGTGCCTTCCATTACACTTGCCTTTCCTTGCTTTCCCTTGCCTTCCTTACCTTCCGTTACTCTTTGCTTGCCTTCCGTGCATTGCCTAGCCTTGCGTTGTCGTGCCTTAGCCTTGCCTCGCCTGACCGTGCTTTCCCATGCGTTACCCTTTCCTTGCCTTGCCGTTCATTGCCTAGCGTTCGGTGTCGTGCCTTAGACTTGTTCCCCCTTGCCGTGCCGTTCCTTCCGTTACCCTTGCCTTTCCTTGCTTTTCCTTGCCTTCCTTACCTTCCGTTACTCTTTGCTTGCCTTCCCTGAATTTCCTAGCCTTGCTTTGTCGTGCCTTAGCCTTGCCTCGCCTGACCGTGCTTTCCCATGCGTTACCCTTTCCTTGCCTTGCCGTGCATTGCCTAGCGTGCGTTGTCGTGCCTTAGCCTTGTTTCCCCTTGCCGTGCCGTTCCTTCCGTTACACTTGCCTTTCTTTGCTTTCCCTTGCCTTCCTTACCTTCCGTTACTCTTTGCTTGCCTTCCGTGCATTGCCTAGCCTTGCGCTGTCGTGCCTAAGCCTTATCTCGCCTGACCGTGCCTTCCTTTGCTTTAAGCTTTCCTTGCATTGTCGTGCATTGCCTAGCCTTGCGTTGTCGTGCATTAGCCTTGCCTAGCCTCACCGTGCCTTGCCTTGCGTTACCCTTTCCTTGCCTTGCCGTGCATTGCCTAGCCGTGCGTTGTCGTGCCTTAGCCTTGATTCCCCTTGCCGTGGCGTGCCTTTTGTTACACTTGCCTTGCCTGGCTTTGCCTTGCCTTCCTTTCCTTCCGTTACTCTTTCCTTGCCTTGCCGTGCATTGCCTAGCCTTGCATTGTCGTGCCTTATCCTTGCCTCACCTGACCGTGCCTTCCCCTGCGTTAGCCTTTCCTTGCCTTGCCGTGCATTGCCTAGCCCTGCGTTGTCGTGCCTTAGCCTTGTTTCCCCTTGCCGTGCCGTTCCTTCCGTTACACTTGCCTTTCTTTGCTTTCCCTTGCCTTCCTTACCTTGCTTTACTCTTTGCTTGCCTTCCGTGCATTGCCTAGCCTTGCGTTGTCGTGCCTTAGCCTTGCCTCGCCTGAACGTGTTTTCCCATGCGTTACCCTTTCCTTGCCTTGCCGTGCATTGCCCAGCCTGCGTTGCCGTGCCTTAGCCTTGTTTCCCCTTGCCGTGCAGTTCCTTCCGTTACCCTTGCCTTTCCTTGCTTTTCCTTGGCTTGCTTAACTTCCGTTACTCTTTGCTTCCCTTCCCTGCATTGCCTAGCCTTGCGTTGTCGTGCCTTAGCCTTATCTCGCCTTACCGTGCCTTCCTTTGCTTTAAGCTTTCCTTGCATTGTCGTGCTTTGCCTAGCCTTGCGTTGTCGTGCATTAGCCTTGCCTAGCCTCACCGTGCCTTGCCTTGCGTTACCCTTTCCTTGCCTTGCCGTGCATTGCCTAGCCGTGCGTTGTCGTGCCTTAGCCTTGTTTCCCCTTGCCGTGGCGTGCCTTTTGTTACACTTGCCTTTCCTGGCTTTGACTTGCCTTCCTTTCCTTCCGTTACTCTTTCCTTGCCTTGCCGTGCATTGCCTAGCCTTACATTGTCGTGCCTTATCCTTGCCTCACCTGACCGTGCGTTCCCCTGCGTTACCCTTTCCTTGCCTTGCCGGGCATTGCCTAGCCCTGCGTTGCCGTGCCTTAGCCTTGTTACCCCTTGCCGTGCCGTTCCTTCCGTTACCCTTGCCTTCCCTTGCTTTCCCTTGCCTTCCTTGCGTTCCGTTACTCTTTGCTTGCTTTCCGTGCATTGCCTAGCCTTGCGTTGTCATGCCTTAGCCTTGCATCGCCTGACCGTGCTTTCCCATGCGTTACCCTTTCCTTGCCTTTCCGTGCATTGCCTAGCCGTGCGTTGTCGTGCCTTAGCCTTGTTTCCCCTTGCCGTGCCGTTCCTTCCGTTACACTTGCCTTTCCTTCCTTTCCCTTGCCTTCCTTACCTTCCGTTACACTTTGCTTGCCTTCCGTGCATTGCGTAGCCTTGCGTTGTCGTGCCTTAGCGTTGCCTCGCCTGACCGTGCTTTCAAATGCGTTACCCTTTCCTTGCCTTGCCGTTCATTGCCTAGCGTTCGGTGTCGTGCCTTAGACTTGTTTCCCCTTGCCGTGCCGTTCCTTCTGTTACCCTGGCCTTTCCTTCCTTTTCCTTGCCTTGCTTACATTCCGTTACTCTTTGCTTGCCTTCCCTGAATTTCCTAGCCTTGCGTTGTCGTGCCTTAGCCTTATCTCGCCTGACCTTGCCTTCCTTTGCTTTAAGCTTTCCTTGCATTGTCGTGCATCGCCTAGCCTTGCGTTTTCGTGCATTAGCCTTGCCTAGCCTCACCGTGCCTTTCCTTGCGTTACCCTTTGCTTGCCTTGCCGTGCATTGCCTAGCCTTGCGTTGCCGTGCCTTATCTCGCCTGACCGTGCCTTCCTTTGCTTTAAGCTTTCCTTGCATTGTCGTGCATTGCCTAGCCTTGCGTTGTCGTGCATTAGCCTTGCCTAGCCTCACCGTGCCTTGCCTTGCGTTACCCTTTCCTTGCCTTGCCGTGCATTGCCTAGCCGTGCGTTGTCGTGCCTTAGCCTTGATTCCCCTTGCCGTGGCGTGCCTTTTGTTACACTTGCCTTGCCTGGCTTTGCCTTGCCTTCCTTTCCTTCCGTTACTCTTTCCTTGCCTGGCCGTGCATTGCCTAACCTTGCATTGTCGTGCCTTATCCTTGCCTCACCTGACCGTGCCTTCCCCTGCGTTACCCTTTCCTTGCCTTGCCCTGCATTCCCTAGCCCTTCGTTGTCGTGCCTTAGCCTTCTTACCCCTTGCCGTGCCGTTCCTTCCGTTACCCTTGCCTTCCCTTGCTTTCCCTTGCCTTCCTTGCGTTCCGTTACTCTTTGCTTGCTTTCCGTGCATTGCCTAGCCTTGCGTTGTCATGCCTTAGCCTTGCCTCGCCTGACCGTGCTTTCCCATGCGTTACCCTTTCCTTGCCTTGCCGTGCATTGCCTAGCGTGCGTTGTCGTGCCTTAGCCTTGTTTCCCCTTGCCGTGCCGTTCCTTCCGTTACACTTGCCTTTCCTTGCTTTCCCTTGCCTTCCTTACCTTCCGTTACTCTTTGCTTGCCTTCCGTGCATTGCCTAGCCTTGCGTTGTCGTGCCTTAGCCTTGCCTCGCCTGACCGTGCTTTCCCATGCGTTACCCTTTCCTTGCCTTGCCGTTCATTGCCTAGCGTTCGGTGTCGTGCCTTAGACTTGTTCCCCCTTGCCGTGCCGTTCCTTCCGTTACCCTTGCCTTTCCTTGCTTTTCCTTGCCTTCCTTACCTTCCGTTACTCTTTGCTTGCCTTCCCTGAATTTCCTAGCCTTGCGTTGTCGTGCCTTAGCCTTGCCTCGCCTGACCGTGCTTTCCCATGCGTTACCCTTTCCTTGCCTTGCCGTGCATTGCCTAGCGTGCGTTGTCGTGCCTTAGCCTTGTTACCCCTTCCCGTACCGTTCCTTCCGTTACCCTTGCCTTCCCTTGCTTTCCCTTGCCTTCCTTGCGTTCCGTTACTCTTTGCTTGCTTTCCGTGCATTGCCTAGCCTTGCGTTGTCATGCCTTAGGCTTGCCTCGCCTGACCGTGCTTTCCCATGCGTTACCCTTTCCTTGCCTTGCCGTGCATTGCCTAGCGTGCGTTGTCGTGCCTTAGCTTGTTTCCCCTGGCCGTGCCGTTCCTTCCGTTACACTTGCCTTTCTTTGCTTTCCCTTGCCTTCCTTACCTTCCGTTACTCTTTGCTTGCCTTCCGTGCATTACCTAGCCTTGCGTTGTCGTGCCTAAGCCTTATCTCGCCTGACCGTGCCTTCCTTTGCTTTAAGCTTTCCTTGCATTGTCGTGCATTGCCTAGCCTTGCGTTGTCGTGCATTAGCCTTGCCTAGCCTCACCGTGCCTTGCCTTGCGTTACCCTTTCCTTGCCTTGCCGTGCATTGCCTACCCGTGCGTTGTCGTGCCTTAGCCTTGATTCCCCTTGCCGTGGCGTGCCTTTTGTTACACTTGCCTTGCCTGGCTTTGCCTTGCCTTCCTTTCCTTCCGTTACTCTTTCCTTGCCTGGCCGTGCATTGCCTAGCCTTGCATTGTCGTGCCTTATCCTTGCCTCACCTGACCGTGCCTTCCCCTGCGTTACCCTTTCCTTGCCTTGCCGTGCATTGCCTAGCCCTGCGTTGTCGTGCCTTAGCCTTCTTACCCCTTGCCGTGCCGTTCCTTCCGTTACCCTTGCCTTCCCTTGCTTTCCCTTGCCTTCCTTGCGTTCCGTTACTCTTTCCTTGCTTTCCGTGCATTGCCTAGCCTTGCGTTGTCATGCCTTAGCCTTGCCTCGCCTGACCGTGCTTTCCCATGCGTTACCCTTTCCTTGCCTTGCCGTGCATTGCCTAGCGTGCGTTGTCGTGCCTTAGACTTGTTTCCCCTTGCCGTGCCGTTCCTTCCGTTACACTTGCCTTTCCTTGCTTTCCCTTGCCTTCCTTACCTTCCGTTACTCTTTGCTTGCCTTCCGTGCATTGCCTAGCCTTGCGTTGTCGTGCCTTAGCCTTGCCTCGCCTGACCGTGCTTTCCCATGCGTTACCCTTTCCTTGCCTTGCCGTTCATTGCCTAGCGTTCGGTGTCGTGCCTTAGACTTGTTCCCCCTTGCCGTGCCGTTCCTTCCGTTACCCTTGCCTTTCCTTGCTTTTCCTTGCCTTCCTTACCTTCCGTTACTCTTTGCTTGCCTTCCCTGAATTTCCTAGTCTTGCTTTGTCGTGCCTTAGCCTTGCCTCGCCTGACCGTGCTTTCCCATGCGTTACCCTTTCCTTGCCTTGCCGTGCATTGCCTAGCGTGCGTTGTCGTGCCTTAGCCTTGTTTCCCCTTGCCGTGCCGTTCCTTCCGTTACACTTGCCTTTCTTTGCTTTCCCTTGCCTTCCTTACCTTCCGTTACTCTTTGCTTGCCTTCCGTGCATTGCCTAGCCTTGCGTTGTCGTGCCTAAGCCTTATCTCGCCTGACCGTGCCTTCCTTTGCTTTAAGCTTTCCTTGCATTGTCGTGCATTGCCTAGCCTTGCCTTGTCGTGCATTAGCCTTGCCTAGCCTCACCGTGCCTTGCCTTGCGTTACCCTTTCCTTGCCTTGCCGTGCATTGCCTAGCCGTGCGTTGTCGTGCCTTAGCCTTGATTCCCCTTGCCGTGGCGTGCCTTTTGTTACACTTGCCTTGCCTGGCTTTTCCTTGCCTTCCTTTCCTTCCGTTACTCTTTCCTTGCCTTGCCGTGCATTGCCTAGCCTTACATTGTCGTGCCTTATCCTTACCTCACCTGACCGTGCCTTCCCCTGCGTTACCCTTTCCTTGCCTTGCCGGGCATTGCCTAGCACTGCGTTGCCGTGCCTTAGCCTTGTTACCCCTTGCCGTGCCGTTCCTTCCGTTACCCTTGCCTTCCCTTGCTTTCCCTTGCCTTCCTTGCGTTCCGTTACTCTTTGCTTGCTTTCCGTGCATTGCCTAGCCTTGCGTTGTCATGCCTTAGCCTTGCATCGCCTGACCGTGCTTTCCCATGCGTTACCCTTTCCTTGCCTTTCCGTGCATTGCCTAGCCGTGCGTTGTCGTGCCTTAGCCTTGTTTCCCCTTGCCGTGCCGTTCCTTCCGTTACACTTGCCTTTCCTTCCTTTCCATTGCCTTCCTTACCTTCCGTTACACTTTGCTTGCCTTCCGTGCATTGCCTAGCCTTGCGTTGTCGTGCCTTAGCGTTGCCTCGCCTGACCGTGCTTTCAAATGCGTTACCCTTTCCTTGCCTTGCCGTTCATTGCCTAGCGTTCGGTGTCGTGCCTTAGACTTGTTTCCCCTTGCCGTGCCGTTCCTTCTGTTACCCTGGCCTTTCCTTCCTTTTCCTTGCCTTGCTTACCTTCCGTTACCCTTTCCTTGCCTTGCCGTTCATTGCCTAGCGTTCGGTGTCGTGCCTTAGACTTGTTTCCCCTTACCGTGCCGTTCCTTCTGTTACCCTGGCCTTTCCTTCCTTTTCCTTGCCTTCCTTACCTTCCGTTACTCTTTGCTTGCCTTCCCTGAATTTCCTAGCCTTGCGTTGTCGTGCCTTAGCCTTATCTCGCCTGACCTTGCCTTCCTTTGCTTTAAGCTTTCCTTGCATTGTCGTGCATCGCCTAGCCTTGCGTTTTCGTGCATTAGCCTTGCCTAGCCTCACCGTGCCTTTCCTTGCGTTACCCTTTGCTTGCCTTGCCGTGCATTGCCTAGCCGTGCGTTGTCGTGCCTTAGCCTTGTTTCCCCTTGCCGTGCGGTTCCTTCCGTTACACTTGCCTTTCTTTGCTTTCCCTTGCCTTCCTTACCTTCCGTTACTCTTTGCTTGCCTTTCGTGCATTGCCTAGCCTTGCGTTGTCGTGCATTAGCCTTGCCTAGCCTCACCGTGCCTTGCCTTGCGTTACCCTTTCCTTGCCTTGCCGTGCATTTCCTAGCCGTGTGTTGTCGTGCCTTAGCCTTGTTTCCTCTTGCCGTTGCGTGCCTTTTGTTACACTTGCCTTGCCTGGCTTTGCCTTGCCTTCCTTTCCTTCCGTTACTCTTTGCTTGCCTTGCCGTGCATTGCCTAGCCCTGCGTTGTCGTGCCTTAGCCTTCTTACCCCTTGCCGTGCCGTTCCTTCCGTTACCCTTGCCTTCCCTTGCTTTCCCTTGCCTTCCTTGCGTTCCGTTACTCTTTGCTTGCTTTCCGTGCATTGCCTAGCCTTGCGTTGTCATGCCTTAGCCTTGCCTCGCCTGACCGTGCTTTCCCATGCGTTACCCTTTCCTTGCCTTGCCGTTCATTGCCTAGCGTTCGGTGTCGTGCCTTAGACTTGTTCCCCCTTGCCGTGCCGTTCCTTCCGTTACCCTTGCCTTTCCTTGCTTTTCCTTGCCTTCCTTACCTTCCGTTACTCTTTGCTTGCCTTCCCTGAATTTCCTAGCCTTGCGTTGTCGTGCCTTAGCCTTGCCTCGCCTGACCGTGCTTTCCCATGCGTTACCCTTTCCTTGCCTTGCCGTGCATTGCCTAGCGTGCGTTGTCGTGCCTTAGCCTTGTTACCCCTTGCCGTGCCGTTCCTTCCGTTACCCTTGCCTTCCCTTGCTTTCCCTTGCCTTCCTTGCGTTCCGTTACTCTTTGCTTGCTTTCCGTGCATTGCCTAGCCTTGCGTTGTCATGCCTTAGGCTTGCCTCGCCTGACCGTGCTTTCCCATGCGTTACCCTTTCCTTGCCTTGCCGTGCATTGCCTAGCGTGCGTTGTCGTGCCTTAGCCTTGTTTCCCCTTGCCGTGCCGTTCCTTCCGTTACACTTGCCTTTCTTTGCTTTCCCTTGCCTTCCTTACCTTCCGTTACTCTTTGCTTGCCTTCCGTGCATTGCCTAGCCTTGCGTTGTCGTGCCTAAGCCTTATCTCGCCTGACCGTGCCTTCCTTTGCTTTAAGCTTTCCTTGCATTGTCGTGCATTGCCTAGCCTTGCGTTGTCGTGCATTAGCCTTGCCTAGCCTCACCGTGCTTTCCCATGCGTTACCCTTTCCTTGCCTTGCCGTGCATTGCCTAGCCGTGCGTTGTCGTGCCTTAGCCTTGTTTCCCCTTGCCGTGCCGTTCCTTGCGTTACCCTTGCCTTTCCTTCCTTTCCCTTGCCTTCCTTACCTTCCGTTACTCTTTGCTTGCCTTCCGTGCATTGCCTAGCCTTGCGTTGTTGTGCCTTAGCCTTGCCTCGCCTGAACGTGCTTTCCCATGCGTTACCCTTTCCTTGCCTTGCCGTGCATTGCCTAGCCGTGCGTTGCCGTGCCTTAGCCTTGTTTCCCCTTGCCGTGCCGTTCCTTCCGTTACCCTGGACTTTCCTTCCTTTTCCTTGCCTTGCTTACCTTCCGTTACTCTTTGCTTGCCTTCCCTGAATTTCCTAGCCTTGCGTTGTCGTGCCTTAGACTTATCTCGCCTGACCTTGCCTTCCTTTGCTTTAAGCTTTCCTTGCATTGTCGTGCATCGCCTAGCCTTGCGTTTTCGTGCATTAGCCTTGCCTAGCCTCACCGTGCCTTTCCTTGCGTTACCCTTTGCTTGCCTTGCCGTGCATTGCCTAGCGTGCGTTGTCGTGCCTTAGCCTTGTTTCCCCTTGCCGTGCCGTTCCTTCCGTTACCATTGCCTTTCCTTGCTTTCCCTTGCCTTCCTTACCTTCCGTTACTCTTTGCTTGCCTTCCGTGCATTGCCTAGCCTTGCGTTGTCGTGCGTTAGCCTTATCTCGCCTGACCGTGCCTTCCTTTGCTTTAAGCTTTCCTTGCATTGTCGTGCATTGCCTAGCCTTGCGTTGTCGTGCATTAACCTTGCCTAAGCTCACCGTGCCTTGCCTTGCGTTACCCTTTCCTTGCCTTGCCGTGCATTTCCTAGCCGTGTGTTGTCGTGCCTTAGCCTTGTTACCCCTTGCCGTGCCGTTCCTTCCGTTACCCTTGCCTTCCCTTGCTTTCCCTTTAATTCCTTGCATTCCGTTACTCCTTGCTTGCTTTCCGTGCATTGCCTAGCCTTGCGTTGGCTTTCCTTAGCCTTGCCTCGCCTGACCGTGCTTTCCCATGCGTTACCCTTTCCTTGCCTTGCCGTGCATTGCCTAGCGTGCGTTGTCGTACCTTAGCCTTGTTTCCCCTTGCCGTGCCGTTCCTTCCGTTACCCTTGCCTTCCCTTGCTTTCCCTTTCCTTCCTTGCATTCCGTTACTCCTTGCTTGCTTTCCGTGCATTGCCTAGCCTTGCGTTGGCTTTCCTTAGCCTTGCCTCGCCTGACCGTGCTTTCCCATGCGTTACCCTTTCCTTGCCTTGCCGTGCATTTCCTTGCCGTGTGTTGTCGTGCCTTAGCCTTGTTTCCCCTTGCCGTTGCGTGCCTTTTGTTACAGTTGCCTTGCCTGGCTTTGCCTTGCCTTCCTTTCCTTCCGTTACTCTTTCCTTGCCTTGCCGTGCATTGCCTAGCCCTGCGTTTTCGTGCGTTAGCCTAGTTACCCCTTGCCGTGCCGTTCCTTCCGTTACCCTTGCCTTCCCTTGCTTTCCCTTGCCTTCATTGCGTTCCGTTACTCTTTGCTTGCTTTCCGTGCATTGCCTAGCCTTGCGTTGTCATGCCTTAGGCTTGCCTCGCCTGACCGTGCTTTCCCATGCGTTACCCTTTCCGTGCCTTGCCGTGCATTGCCTAGCGTGCGTTGTCGTGCCTTAGCCTTGTTTCCCCTTGCCGTGCCGTTCCTTCCGTTACACTTGACTTTCTTTGCTTTCCCTTGCCTTCCTTACCTTCCGTTACTCTTTGCTTGCCTTCCGTGCATTGCCTAGCCTTGCGTTGTCGTGCCTTAGCCTTATCTCGCCTGACCGTGCCTTCCTTTGCTTTAAGCTTTCCTTGCATTGTCGTGCATTGCCTAGCCTTGCGTTGTCGTGCATTAGCCTTGCCTAGCCTCACCGTGCCTTGCCTTGCGTTACCCTTACCTTGCCTTGCCGTGCATTGCCTAGCGTGCGTTGTCGTGCCTTAGCCTTGTTTCCCCTTGCCGTGCCGTTCCTTCCGTTACACTTGCCTTTCCTTGCTTTCCCTTGCCTTCCTTACCTTCCGTTACTCTTTGCTTGCCTTCCGTGCATTGCCTAGCCTTGCGTTGTCGTGCCTTAGCCTTGCCTCGCCTGACCGTGCTTTCCCATGCGTTACCCTTTCCTTGCCTTGCCGTTCATTGCCTAGCGTTCGGTGTCGTGCCTTAGACTTGTTCCCCATTGCCGTGCCGTTCCTTCCGTTACCCTTGCCTTTCCTTGCTTTTCCTTGCCTTCCTTACCTTCCGTTACTCTTTGCTTGCCTTCCCTGAATTTCCTAGCCTTGCGTTGTCGTGCCTTAGCCTTGCCTCGCCTGACCGTGCTTTCCCATGCGTTACCCTTTCCTTGCCTTGCCGTGCATTGCCTAGCGTGCATTGTCGTGCCTTAGCCTTGTTACCCCTTGCCGTGCCGTTCCTTCCGTTACCCTTGCCTTCCCTTGCTTTCCCTTGCCTTCCTTGCGTTCCGTTACTCTTTGCTTGCTTTCCGTGCATTGCCTAGCCTTGCGTTGTCATGCCTTAGCCTTGCCTCGCCTGACCGTGCTTTCCCATGCGTTACCCTTTCCTTGCCTTGCCGTGCATTGCCTAGCGTGCGTTGTCGTGCCTTAGCCTTGTTTCCCCTTGCCGTGCCGTGCCTTCCATTACACTTGCCTTGCCGTGCTTTGCATTGCCTTGCCTTACCTTCCGTTACCCTTTTCTTGCTTTGCCTTGCATTGCCTAGCCTTGCGTTGTCGTGCCTTAGCCTTGCCTCGCCTGACCGTGCTTTCCCATGCGTTACCCTTTCCTTGCCTTGCCGTTCATTGCCTAGCGTTCGGTGTCGTGCCTTAGACTTGTTCCCCCTTGCCGTGCCGTTCCTTCCGTTACCCTTGCCTTTCCTTGCTTTTCCTTGCCTTCCTTACCTTCCGTTACTCTTTGCTTGCCTTCCCTGAATTTCCTAGCCTTGCTTTGTCGTGCCTTAGCCTTGCCTCGCCTGACCGTGCTTTCCCATGCGTTACCCTTTCCTTGCCTTGCCGTGCATTGCCTAGCGTGCGTTGTCGTGCCTTAGCCTTGTTTCCCCTTGCCGTGCCGTTCCTTCCGTTACACTTGCCTTTCTTTGCTTTCCCTTGCCTTCCTTACCTTCCGTTACTCTTTGCTTGCCTTCCGTGCATTGCCTAGCCTTGCGCTGTCGTGCCTAAGCCTTATCTCGCCTGACCGTGCCTTCCTTTGCTTTAAGCTTTCCTTGCATTGTCGTGCATTGCCTAGCCTTGCGTTGTCGTGCATTAGCCTTGCCTAGCCTCACCGTGCCTTGCCTTGCGTTACCCTTTCCTTGCCTTGCCGTGCATTGCCTAGCCGTGCGTTGTCGTGCCTTAGCCTTGATTCCCCTTGCCGTGGCGTGCCTTTTGTTACACTTGCCTTGCCTGGCTTTGCCTTGCCTTCCTTTCCTTCCGTTACTCTTTCCTTGCCTTGCCGTGCATTGCCTAGCCTTGCATTGTCGTGCCTTATCCTTGCCTCACCTGACCGTGCCTTCCCCTGCGTTAGCCTTTCCTTGCCTTGCCGTGCATTGCCTAGCCCTGCGTTGTCGTGCCTTAGCCTTGTTTCCCCTTGCCGTGCCGTTCCTTCCGTTACACTTGCCTTTCTTTGCTTTCCCTTGCCTTCCTTACCTTGCTTTACTCTTTGCTTGCCTTCCGTGCATTGCCTAGCCTTGCGTTGTCGTGCCTTAGCCTTGCCTCGCCTGAACGTGTTTTCCCATGCGTTACCCTTTCCTTGCCTTGCCGTGCATTGCCCAGCCTGCGTTGCCGTGCCTTAGCCTTGTTTCCCCTTGCCGTGCAGTTCCTTCCGTTACCCTTGCCTTTCCTTGCTTTTCCTTGGCTTGCTTAACTTCCGTTACTCTTTGCTTCCCTTCCCTGCATTGCCTAGCCTTGCGTTGTCGTGCCTTAGCCTTATCTCGCCTTACCGTGCCTTCCTTTGCTTTAAGCTTTCCTTGCATTGTCGTGCTTTGCCTAGCCTTGCGTTGTCGTGCATTAGCCTTGCCTAGCCTCACCGTGCCTTGCCTTGCGTTACCCTTTCCTTGCCTTGCCGTGCATTGCCTAGCCGTGCGTTGTCGTGCCTTAGCCTTGTTTCCCCTTGCCGTGGCGTGCCTTTTGTTACACTTGCCTTTCCTGGCTTTGACTTGCCTTCCTTTCCTTCCGTTACTCTTTCCTTGCCTTGCCGTGCATTGCCTAGCCTTACATTGTCGTGCCTTATCCTTGCCTCACCTGACCGTGCGTTCCCCTGCGTTACCCTTTCCTTGCCTTGCCGGGCATTGCCTAGCCCTGCGTTGCCGTGCCTTAGCCTTGTTACCCCTTGCCGTGCCGTTCCTTCCGTTACCCTTGCCTTCCCTTGCTTTCCCTTGCCTTCCTTGCGTTCCGTTACTCTTTGCTTGCTTTCCGTGCATTGCCTAGCCTTGCGTTGTCATGCCTTAGCCTTGCATCGCCTGACCGTGCTTTCCCATGCGTTACCCTTTCCTTGCCTTTCCGTGCATTGCCTAGCCGTGCGTTGTCGTGCCTTAGCCTTGTTTCCCCTTGCCGTGCCGTTCCTTCCGTTACACTTGCCTTTCCTTCCTTTCCCTTGCCTTCCTTACCTTCCGTTACACTTTGCTTGCCTTCCGTGCATTGCGTAGCCTTGCGTTGTCGTGCCTTAGCGTTGCCTCGCCTGACCGTGCTTTCAAATGCGTTACCCTTTCCTTGCCTTGCCGTTCATTGCCTAGCGTTCGGTGTCGTGCCTTAGACTTGTTTCCCCTTGCCGTGCCGTTCCTTCTGTTACCCTGGCCTTTCCTTCCTTTTCCTTGCCTTGCTTACATTCCGTTACTCTTTGCTTGCCTTCCCTGAATTTCCTAGCCTTGCGTTGTCGTGCCTTAGCCTTATCTCGCCTGACCTTGCCTTCCTTTGCTTTAAGCTTTCCTTGCATTGTCGTGCATCGCCTAGCCTTGCGTTTTCGTGCATTAGCCTTGCCTAGCCTCACCGTGCCTTTCCTTGCGTTACCCTTTCCTTGCCTTGCCGTGCATTGCCTAGCCTTGCGTTGTCGTGCCTTAGCCTTATCTCGCCTGACCGTGCCTTCCTTTGCTTTAAGCTTTCCTTGCATTGTCGTGCATTGCCTAGCCTTGCGTTGTCGTGCATTAGCCTTGCCTAGCCTCACCGTGCCTTGCCTTGCGTTACCCTTTCCTTGCCTTGCCGTGCATTGCCTAGCCGTGCGTTGTCGTGCCTTAGCCTTGATTCCCCTTTCCGTGGCGTGCCTTTTGTTACACTTGCCTTGCCTGGCTTTGCCTTGCCTTCCTTTCCTTCCGTTACTCTTTCCTTGCCTGGCCGTGCATTGCCTAACCTTGCATTGTCGTGCCTTATCCTTGCCTCACCTGACCGTGCCTTCCCCTGCGTTACCCTTTCCTTGCCTTGCCCTGCATTCCCTAGCCCTTCGTTGTCGTGCCTTAGCCTTCTTACCCCTTGCCGTGCCGTTCCTTCCGTTACCCTTGCCTTCCCTTGCTTTCCCTTGCCTTCCTTGCGTTCCGTTACTCTTTGCTTGCTTTCCGTGCATTGCCTAGCCTTGCGTTGTCATGCCTTAGCCTTGCCTCGCCTGACCGTGCTTTCCCATGCGTTACCCTTTCCTTGCCTTGCCGTGCATTGCCTAGCGTGCGTTGTCGTGCCTTAGCCTTGTTTCCCCTTGCCGTGCCGTTCCTTCCGTTACACTTGCCTTTCCTTGCTTTCCCTTGCCTTCCTTACCTTCCGTTACTCTTTGCTTGCCTTCCGTGCATTGCCTAGCCTTGCGTTGTCGTGCCTTAGCCTTGCCTCGCCTGACCGTGCTTTCCCATGCGTTACCCTTTCCTTGCCTTGCCGTTCATTGCCTAGCGTTCGGTGTCGTGCCTTAGACTTGTTCCCCCTTGCCGTGCCGTTCCTTCCGTTACCCTTGCCTTTCCTTGCTTTTCCTTGCCTTCCTTACCTTCCGTTACTCTTTGCTTGCCTTCCCTGAATTTCCTAGCCTTGCGTTGTCGTGCCTTAGCCTTGCCTCGCCTGACCGTGCTTTCCCATGCGTTACCCTTTCCTTGCCTTGCCGTGCATTGCCTAGCGTGCGTTGTCGTGCCTTAGCCTTGTTACCCCTTCCCGTACCGTTCCTTCCGTTACCCTTGCCTTCCCTTGCTTTCCCTTGCCTTCCTTGCGTTCCGTTACTCTTTGCTTGCTTTCCGTGCATTGCCTAGCCTTGCGTTGTCATGCCTTAGGCTTGCCTCGCCTGACCGTGCTTTCCCATGCGTTACCCTTTCCTTGCCTTGCCGTGCATTGCCTAGCGTGCGTTGTCGTGCCTTAGCTTGTTTCCCCTGGCCGTGCCGTTCCTTCCGTTACACTTGCCTTTCTTTGCTTTCCCTTGCCTTCCTTACCTTCCGTTACTCTTTGCTTGCCTTCCGTGCATTACCTAGCCTTGCGTTGTCGTGCCTAAGCCTTATCTCGCCTGACCGTGCCTTCCTTTGCTTTAAGCTTTCCTTGCATTGTCGTGCATTGCCTAGCCTTGCGTTGTCGTGCATTAGCCTTGCCTAGCCTCACCGTGCCTTGCCTTGCGTTACCCTTTCCTTGCCTTGCCGTGCATTGCCTACCCGTGCGTTGTCGTGCCTTAGCCTTGATTCCCCTTGCCGTGGCGTGCCTTTTGTTACACTTGCCTTGCCTGGCTTTGCCTTGCCTTCCTTTCCTTCCGTTACTCTTTCCTTGCCTGGCCGTGCATTGCCTAGCCTTGCATTGTCGTGCCTTATCCTTGCCTCACCTGACCGTGCCTTCCCCTGCGTTACCCTTTCCTTGCCTTGCCGTGCATTGCCTAGCCCTGCGTTGTCGTGCCTTAGCCTTCTTACCCCTTGCCGTGCCGTTCCTTCCGTTACCCTTGCCTTCCCTTGCTTTCCCTTGCCTTCCTTGCGTTCCGTTACTCTTTCCTTGCTTTCCGTGCATTGCCTAGCCTTGCGTTGTCATGCCTTAGCCTTGCCTCGCCTGACCGTGCTTTCCCATGCGTTACCCTTTCCTTGCCTTGCCGTGCATTGCCTAGCGTGCGTTGTCGTGCCTTAGACTTGTTTCCCCTTGCCGTGCCGTTCCTTCCGTTACACTTGCCTTTCCTTGCTTTCCCTTGCCTTCCTTACCTTCCGTTACTCTTTGCTTGCCTTCCGTGCATTGCCTAGCCTTGCGTTGTCGTGCCTTAGCCTTGCCTCGCCTGACCGTGCTTTCCCATGCGTTACCCTTTCCTTGCCTTGCCGTTCATTGCCTAGCGTTCGGTGTCGTGCCTTAGACTTGTTCCCCCTTGCCGTGCCGTTCCTTCCGTTACCCTTGCCTTTCCTTGCTTTTCCTTGCCTTCCTTACCTTCCGTTACTCTTTGCTTGCCTTCCCTGAATTTCCTAGTCTTGCTTTGTCGTGCCTTAGCCTTGCCTCGCCTGACCGTGCTTTCCCATGCGTTACCCTTTCCTTGCCTTGCCGTGCATTGCCTAGCGTGCGTTGTCGTGCCTTAGCCTTGTTTCCCCTTGCCGTGCCGTTCCTTCCGTTACACTTGCCTTTCTTTGCTTTCCCTTGCCTTCCTTACCTTCCGTTACTCTTTGCTTGCCTTCCGTGCATTGCCTAGCCTTGCGTTGTCGTGCCTAAGCCTTATCTCGCCTGACCGTGCCTTCCTTTGCTTTAAGCTTTCCTTGCATTGTCGTGCATTGCCTAGCCTTGCGTTGTCGTGCATTAGCCTTGCCTAGCCTCACCGTGCCTTGCCTTGCGTTACCCTTTCCTTGCCTTGCCGTGCATTGCCTAGCCGTGCGTTGTCGTGCCTTAGCCTTGATTCCCCTTGCCGTGGCGTGCCTTTTGTTACACTTGCCTTGCCTGGCTTTTCCTTGCCTTCCTTTCCTTCCGTTACTCTTTCCTTGCCTTGCCGTGCATTGCCTAGCCTTACATTGTCGTGCCTTATCCTTACCTCACCTGACCGTGCCTTCCCCTGCGTTACCCTTTCCTTGCCTTGCCGGGCATTGCCTAGCACTGCGTTGCCGTGCCTTAGCCTTGTTACCCCTTGCCGTGCCGTTCCTTCCGTTACCCTTGCCTTCCCTTGCTTTCCCTTGCCTTCCTTGCGTTCCGTTACTCTTTGCTTGCTTTCCGTGCATTGCCTAGCCTTGCGTTGTCATGCCTTAGCCTTGCATCGCCTGACCGTGCTTTCCCATGCGTTACCCTTTCCTTGCCTTTCCGTGCATTGCCTAGCCGTGCGTTGTCGTGCCTTAGCCTTGTTTCCCCTTGCCGTGCCGTTCCTTCCGTTACACTTGCCTTTCCTTCCTTTCCATTGCCTTCCTTACCTTCCGTTACACTTTGCTTGCCTTCCGTGCATTGCCTAGCCTTGCGTTGTCGTGCCTTAGCGTTGCCTCGCCTGACCGTGCTTTCAAATGCGTTACCCTTTCCTTGCCTTGCCGTTCATTGCCTAGCGTTCGGTGTCGTGCCTTAGACTTGTTTCCCCTTGCCGTGCCGTTCCTTCTGTTACCCTGGCCTTTCCTTCCTTT
Organism: Macrotis lagotis; assembly: GCF_037893015.1. Lineage (NCBI taxonomy): Eukaryota > Metazoa > Chordata > Mammalia > Peramelemorphia > Peramelidae > Macrotis > Macrotis lagotis. The sequence goes on from NW_027421976.1 coordinate 218,108, forward strand.
TCCTTGCCTTGCTTACCTTCCGTTACCCTTTCCTTGCCTTGCCGTTCATTGCCTAGCGTTCGGTGTCGTGCCTTAGACTTGTTTCCCCTTACCGTGCCGTTCCTTCTGTTACCCTGGCCTTTCCTTCCTTTTCCTTGCCTTCCTTACCTTCCGTTACTCTTTGCTTGCCTTCCCTGAATTTCCTAGCCTTGCGTTGTCGTGCCTTAGCCTTATCTCGCCTGACCTTGCCTTCCTTTGCTTTAAGCTTTCCTTGCATTGTCGTGCATCGCCTAGCCTTGCGTTTTCGTGCATTAGCCTTGCCTAGCCTCACCGTGCCTTTCCTTGCGTTACCCTTTGCTTGCCTTGCCGTGCATTGCCTAGCCGTGCGTTGTCGTGCCTTAGCCTTGTTTCCCCTTGCCGTGCGGTTCCTTCCGTTACACTTGCCTTTCTTTGCTTTCCCTTTCCTTCCTTACCTTCCGTTTCTCTTTACTTGCCTTTCGTGCATTGCCTAGCCTTGCGTTGTCGTGCATTAGCCTTGCCTAGCCTCACCGTGCCTTGCCTTGCGTTACCCTTTCCTTGCCTTGCCGTGCATTTCCTTCCCGTGTGTTGTCGTGCCTTAGCCTTGTTTCCTCTTGCCGTTGCGTGCCTTTTGTTACACTTGCCTTGCCTGGCTTTGCCTTGCCTTCCTTTCCTTCCGTTACTCTTTGCTTGCCTTGCCGTGCATTGCCTAGCCCTGCGTTGTCGTGCCTTAGCCTTCTTACCCCTTGCCGTGCCGTTCCTTCCGTTACCCTTGCCTTCCCTTGCTTTCCCTTGCCTTCCTTGCGTTCCGTTACTCTTTGCTTGCTTTCCGTGCATTGCCTAGCCTTGCGTTGTCATGCCTTAGCCTTGCCTCGCCTGACCGTGCTTTCCCATGCGTTACCCTTTCCTTGCCTTGCCGTGCATTGCCTAGCGTGCGTTGTCGTGCCTTAGCCTTGGTTCCCCTTGCCGTGCCGTTCCTTCCGTTACACTTGCCTTTCCTTGCTTAACCTTGCCTTCCTTACCTTCCGTTACTCTTTGCTTGCCTTCCGTGCATTACCTAGCCTTGCGTTGTCGTGCCTTAGCCTTGCCTCGCCTGACCGTGCTTTCCCATGCGTTACCCTTTCCTTGCCTTGCCCTTCACTGCCTAGCGTTCGGTGTCGTGCCTTAGACTTGTTCCCCCTTGCCGTGCCGTTCCTTCCGTTACCCTTGCCTTTCCTTGCTTTTCCTTGCCTTCCTTACCTTCCGTTACTCTTTGCTTGCCTTCCCTGAATTTCCTAGCCTTGCGTTGTCGTGCCTTAGCCTTGCCTCGCCTGACCGTGCTTTCCCATGCGTTACCCTTTCCTTGCCTTGCCGTGCATTGCCTAGCGTGCGTTGTCGTGCCTTAGCCTTGTTACCCCTTGCCGTGCCGTTCCTTCCGTTACCCTTGCCTTCCCTTGCTTTCCCTTGCCTTCCTTGCGTTCCGTTACTCTTTGCTTGCTTTCCGTGCATTGCCTAGCCTTGCGTTGTCATGCCTTAGGCTTGCCTCGCCTGACCGTGCTTTCCCATGCGTTACCCTTTCCTTGCCTTGCCGTGCATTGCCTAGCGTGCGTTGTCGTGCCTTAGCCTTGTTTCCCCTTGCCGTGCCGTTCCTTCCGTTACACTTGCCTTTCTTTGCTTTCCCTTGCCTTCCTTACCTTCCGTTACTCTTTGCTTGCCTTCCGTGCATTGCCTAGCCATGCGTTGTCGTGCCTTAGCCTTATCTCGCCTGACCGTGCCTTCCTTTGCTTTAAGCTTTACTTGCATTGTCGTGCATTGCCTAGCCTTGCGTTGTCGTGCATTAGCCTTGCCTAGCCTCACCGTGCCTTGCATTGCGTTACCCTTTCCTTGCCTTGCCGTGCATTGCCTAGCCGTGCGTTGTCGTGCCTTAGCCTTGATTCCCCTTGCCGTGGCGTGCCTTTTGTTACACTTGCCTTGCCTGGCTTTGCCTTGCCTTCCTTTCCTTCCGTTACTCTTTCCTTGCCTTGCCGTGCATTGCCTAGCCTTGCATTGTCGTGCCTTATCCTTGCCTCACCTGACCGTGCCTTCCCCTGCGTTACCCTTTCCTTGCCTTGCCGTGCATTGCCTAGCGTGCGTTGTCGTGCCTTAACCTTGTTTCCCCTTGCCGTGCCGTTCCTTCCGTAACACTTGCCTTTCCTTGCTTTCCCTTCCCTTCCTTACCTTCCGTTACTCTTTGCTTGCCTTCCGTGCATTGCCTAGCGTTGCGTTGTCGTGCCTTAGCCTTGCCTCGCCTGACCGTGCTTTCCCATGCGTTACCCTTTCCTTGCCTTGCCGTTCATTGTCTAGCATTCGGTGTCGTGCCTTAGACTTGTTCCCCCTTGCCGTGCCGTTCCTTCCGTTACCCTTGCCTTTCCTTGCTTTTCCTTGCCTTCCTTACCTTCCGTTACTCTTTGCTTGCCTTCCCTGAATTTCCTAGCCTTGCGTTGTCGTGCCTTAGCATTGCCTCGCCTGACCGTGCTTTCCCATGCGTTACCCTTTCCTTGCCTTGCCGTGCATTGCCTAGCGTGCGTTGTCGTGCCTTAGCCTTGTTACCCCTTGCCGTGCCGTTCCTTCCGTTACCCTTGCCTTCCCTTGCTTTCCCTTGCCTTCCTTGCATTCCGTTACTCTTTGCTTGCTTTCCGTGCATTTCCTAGCCTTGCGTTGTCATGCCTTAGCCTTGCCTCGCCTGACCGTGCTTTCCCATGCGTTACCCTTTCCTTGCCTTGCCGTGCATTGCCTAGCGTGCGTTGTCGTGCCTTAGCCTTGTTTCCCCTTGCCGTGGCGTGCCTTTTGTTACACTTGCCTTTCCTTGCTTTTCCTTGCCTTCCTTACCTTCCGTTACTCTTTGCTTGCCTTCCGTGCATTGCCTAGCCTTGCGTTGTCGTGCCTTAGCCTTATCTCGCCTGACCGTGCCTTCCTTTGCTTTAAGCTTTCCTTGCATTGTCGTGCATTGCCTAGCCTTGCGTTGTCGTGCATTAGCCTTGCCTAGCCTCACCGTGCCTTGCCTTGCGTTACCCTTTCCTTGCCTTGCCGTGCATGGCTTAGCCGTGCGTTGTCGTGCCTTAGCCTTCTTTCCCCTTGCCGTGGCGTGCCTTTTGTTACACTTGCCTTTCCTGGCTTTGACTTGCCTTCCTTTCCTTCCGTTACTCTTTCCTTGCCTTGCCGTGCATTGCCTAGCCTTGCATTGTCGTCCCTTATCCTTGCCTCACCTGACCGTGCCTTCCCCTGCGTTACCCTTTCCTTGCCTTGCCGGGCATTGCCTAGCCCTGCGTTGCCGTGCCTTAGCCTTGTTACCCCTTGCCGTGCCGTTCCTTCCGGTACCCTTGCCTTCCCTTGCTTTCCCTTGCCTTCCTTGCGTTCCGTTACTCTTTGCTTGCTTTCCGTGCATTGCCTAGCCTTGCATTGTCGTGCCTTATCCTTGCCTCACCTGACCGTGCCTTCCCCTGCGTTACCCTTTCCTTGCCTTGCCGGGCATTGCCTAGCCCTGCGTTGCCGTGCCTTAGCCTTGTTACCCCTTGCCGTGCCGTTTCTTCCGTTACCCTTGCCTTCCCTTGCTTTCCCTTTCCTTCCTTGCATTCCGTTACTCCTTGCTTGCTTTCCGTGCATTGCCTAGCCTTGCGTTGGCTTTCCTTAGCCTTGCCTCGCCTGACCGTGCTTTCCCATGCGTTACCCTTTCCTTGCCTTGCCGTGCATTGCCTAGCCGTGCGTTGTCGTGCCTTAGCTTTGTTTCCCCTTGCCGTGCCGTTCCTTCCGTTACACTTGCCTTTCCTTCCTTTCCCTTGCCTTCCTTACCTTCCGTTACACTTTGCTTGCCTTCCGTGCATTGCCTAGCCTTGCGTTGTCGTGCCTTAGCGTTGCCTCGCCTGACCGTGCTTTCAAATGCGTTACCCTTTCCTTGCCTTGCCGTTCATTGCCTAGCGTTCGGTGTCGTGCCTTAGACTTGTTTCCCCTTGCCGTGCCGTTCCTTCTGTTACCCTGGCCTTTCCTTCCTTTTCCTTGCCTTGCTTACATTCCGTTACTCTTTGCTTGCCTTCCCTGAATTTCCTAGCCTTGCGTTGTCGTGCCTTAGCCTTATTTCGCCTGACCTTGCCTTCCTTTGCTTTAAGCTTTCCTTGCATTGTCGTGCATCGCCTAGCCTTGCGTTTTCGTGCATTAGCCTTGCCTAGCCTCACCGTGCCTTTCCTTGCGTTACCCTTTGCTTGCCTTGCCGTGCATTGCCTATTCTTGCGTTGTCGTGCCTTACCCTTATCTCGCCTGACCGTGCCTTCCTTTGCTTTAAGCTTTCCTTGCATTCTCGTGCATTGCCTAGCCTTGCGTTGTCGTGCATTAGCCTTGCCTAGCCTCACCGTGCCTTGCCTTGCGTTACCCTTTCCTTGCCTTGCCGTGCATTGCCTAGCCGTGCGTTGTCGTGACTTAGCCTTGATTCCCCTTGCCGTGGCGTGCCTTTTGTTACACTTGCCTTGCCTGGCTTTGCCTTGCCTTCCTTTCCTTCCGTTACTCTTTCCTTGCCTGGCCGTGCATTGCCTAACCTTGCATTGTCGTGCCTTATCCTTGCCTCACCTGACCGTGCCTTCCCCTGCGTTACCCTTTCCTTGCCTTGCCCTGCATTCCCTAGCCCTGCGTTGTCGTGCCTTAGCCTTCTTACCCCTTGCCGTGCCGTTCCTTCCGTTACCCTTGCCTTCCCTTGCTTTCCCTTGCCTTCCTTGCGTTCCGTTACTCTTTGCTTGCTTTCCGTGCATTGCCTAGCCTTGCGTTGTCATGCCTTAGCCTTGCCTCGCCTGACCGTGCTTTCCCATGCGTTACCCTTTCCTTGCCTTGCCGTGCATTGCCTAGCGTGCGTTGTCGTGCCTTAGCCTTGTTTCCCCTTGCCGTGCCGTTCCTTCCGTTACACTTGCCTTTCCTTGCTTTCCCTTGCCTTCCTTACCTTCCGTTACTCTTTGCTTGCCTTCCGTGCATTGCCTAGCCTTGCGTTGTCGTGCCTTAGCCTTGCCTCGCCTGACCGTGCTTTCCCATGCGTTACCCTTTCCTTGCCTTGCCGTTCATTGCCTAGCGTTCGGTGTCGTGCCTTAGACTTGTTCCCCCTTGCCGTGCCGTTCCTTCCGTTACCCTTGCCTTTCCTTGCTTTTCCTTGCCTTCCTTACCTTCCGTTACTCTTTGCTTGCCTTCCCTGAATTTCCTAGCCTTGCGTTGTCGTGCCTTAGCCTTGCCTCGCCTGACCGTGCTTTCCCATGCGTTACCCTTTCCTTACCTTGCCGTGCATTGCCTAGCGTGCGTTGTCGTGCCTTAGCCTTGTTACCCCTTCCCGTACCGTTCCTTCCGTTACCCTTGCCTTCCCTTGCTTTCCCTTGCCTTCCTTGCGTTCCGTTACTCTTTGCTTGCTTTCCGTGCATTGCCTAGCCTTGCGTTGTCATGCCTTAGGCTTGCCTCGCCTGACCGTGCTTTCCCATGCGTTACCCTTTCCTTGCCTTGCCGTTCATTGCCTAGCGTTCGGTGTCGTGCCTTAGACTTGTTCCCCCTTGCCGTGCCGTTCCTTCCGTTACCCTTGCCTTTCCTTGCTTTTCCTTGCCTTCCTTACCTTCCGTTACTCTTTGCTTGCCTTCCCTGAATTTCCTAGCCTTGCGTTGTCGTGCATTAGCCTTGCCTAGCCTCACCGTGCCTTGCCTTGCGTTACCCTTTCCTTGCCTTCCCGTGCATTGCCTACCCGTGCGTTGTCGTGCCTTAGCCTTGATTCCCCTTGCCGTGGCGTGCCTTTTGTTACACTTGCCTTGCCTGGCTTTGCCTTGCCTTCCTTTCCTTCCGTTACTCTTTCCTTGCCTTGCCGTGCATTGCCTAGCCTTGCATTGTCGTGCCTTATCCTTGCCTCACCTGACCGTGCCTTCCCCTGCGTTACCCTTTCCTTGCCTTGCCGTGCATTGCCTAGCCCTGCGTTGTCGTGCCTTAGCCTTCTTACCCCTTGCCGTGCCGTTCCTTCCGTTACCCTTGCCTTCCCTTGCTTTCCCTTGCCTTCCTTGCGTTCCGTTACTCTTTCCTTGCTTTCCGTGCATTGCCTAGCCTTGCGTTGTCATGCCTTAGCCTTGCCTCGCCTGACCGTGCTTTCCCATGCGTTACCCTTTCCTTGCCTTGCCGTGCATTGCCTAGCGTGCGTTGTCGTGCCTTAGACTTGTTTCCCCTTGCCGTGCCGTTCCTTCCGTTACACTTGCCTTTCCTTGCTTTCCCTTGCCTTCCTTACCTTCCGTTACTCTTTGCTTGCATTCCGTGCATTGCCTAGCCTTGCGTTGTCGTGCCTTAGCCTTGCCTCGCCTGACCGTGCTTTCCCATGCGTTACCCTTTCCTTGCCTTCCCGTGCATTGCCTAGTCCTGCGTTCTCGTGCCTTAGCCTTGGTTCCCCTTGCCGTGCCGTTCCTTCCGTTACCCTTGCCTTGCCTTGCTTAACCTTGCCTTCCTTACCTTCCGTTACTCTTTGCTTGCCTTCCGTGCATTACCTAGCCTTGCGTTGTCGTGCCTTAGCCTTGCCTCGCCTGACCGTGCTTTCCCATGCGTTACCCTTTCCTTGCCTTGCCGTTCACTGCCTAGCGTTCGGTGTCGTGCCTTAGACTTGTTCCCCCTTGCCGTGCCGTTCCTTCCGTTACCCTTGCCTTTCCTTGCTTTTCCTTGCCTTCCTTACCTTCCGTTACTCTTTGCTTGCCTTCCCTGAATTTCCTAGCCTTGCGTTGTCGTGCCTTAGCCTTGCCTCGCCTGACCGTGCTTTCCCATGCGTTACCCTTTCCTTGCCTTGCCGTGCATTGCCTAGCGTGCGTTGTCGTGCCTTAGCCTTGTTACCCCTTGCCGTGCCGTTCCTTCCGTTACCCTTGCCTTCCCTTGCTTTCCCTTGCCTTCCTTGCGTTCCGTTACTCTTTGCTTGCTTTCCGTGCATTGCCTAGCCTTGCGTTGTCATGCCTTAGGCTTGCCTCGCCTGACCGTGCTTTCCCATGCGTTACCCTTTCCTTGCCTTGCCGTGCATTGCCTAGCGTGCGTTGTCGTGCCTTAGCCTTGTTTCCCCTTGCCGTGCCGTTCCTTCCGTTACACTTGCCTTTCTTTGCTTTCCCTTGCCTTCCTTACCTTCCGTTACTCTTTGCTTGCCTTCCGTGCATTGCCTAGCCATGCGTTGTCGTGCCTTAGCCTTATCTCGCCTGACCGTGCCTTCCTTTGCTTTAAGCTTTACTTGCATTGTCGTGCATTGCCTAGCCTTGCGTTGTCGTGCATTAGCCTTGCCTAGCCTCACCGTGCCTTGCCTTGCGTTACCCTTTCCTTGCCTTGCCGTGCATTGCCTAGCCGTGCGTTGTCGTGCCTTAGACTTGATTCCCCTTGCCGTGGCGTGCCTTTTGTTACACTTGCCTTGCCTGGCTTTGCCTTGCCTTCCTTTCCTTCCGTTACTCTTTCCTTGCCTTGCCGTGCATTGCCTAGCCTTGCATTGTCGTGCCTTATCCTTGCCTCACCTGACCGTGCCTTCCCCTGCGTTACCCTTTCCTTGCCTTGCCGTGCATTGCCTAGCGTGCGTTGTCGTGCCTTAACCTTGTTTCCCCTTGCCGTGCCGTTCCTTCCGTAACACTTGCCTTTCCTTGCTTTCCCTTGCCTTCCTTACCTTCCGTTACTCTTTGCTTGCCTTCCGTGCATTGCCTAGCGTTGCGTTGTCGTGCCTTAGCCTTGCCTCGCCTGACCGTGCTTTCCCATGCGTTACCCTTTCCTTGCCTTGCCGTTCATTGTCTAGCATTCGGTGTCGTGCCTTAGACTTGTTCCCCCTTGCCGTGCCGTTCCTTCCGTTACCCTTGCCTTTCCTTGCTTTTCCTTGCCTTCCTTACCTTCCGTTACTCTTTGCTTGCCTTCCCTGAATTTCCTAGCCTTGCGTTGTCGTGCCTTAGCCTTGCCTCGCCTGACCGTGCTTTCCCATGCGTTACCCTTTCCTTGCCTTGCCGTGCATTGCCTAGCGTGCGTTGTCGTGCCTTAGCCTTGTTACCCCTTGCCGTGCCGTTCCTTCCGTTACCCTTGCCTTCCCTTGCTTTCCCTTGCCTTCCTTGCGTTCCGTTACTCTTTGCTTGCTTTCCGTGCATTTCCTAGCCTTGCGTTGTCATGCCTTAGGCTTGCCTCGCCTGACCGTGCTTTCCCATGCGTTACCCTTTCCTTGCCTTTCCGTGCATTGCCTAGCGTGCGTTGTCGTGCCTTAGCCTTGTTTCCCCTTGCCGTGGCGTGCCTTTTGTTACACTTGCCTTGCCTGCCTTTGCCTTGCCTTCCTTTCCTTCCGTTACTCTTTCCTTGGCTTGCCGTGCATTGCCTAGCCTTGCATTGTCGTGCCTTATCCTTGCCTCACCTGACCGTGCCTTCCCCTGCGTTGCCCTTTCCTTGCCTTGCCGTGCATTGTCTAGCCCTGCGTTGTCGTGCCTTAGCCTTGTTACCCCTTACCGTGCCGTTCCTTCCGTTACCCTTGCCTTCCCTTGCTTTCCCTTGCCTTCCTTGCGTTCCGTTACTCTTTGCTTGCTTTCCGTGCATTGCCTAGCCTTGCGTTGTCATGCCTTAGCCTTGCCTCGCCTGACCGGGCTTTCCCATGCGTTACCCTTTCCGTGCCTTGCCGTTCATTGCCTAGCGTTCGGTGTCGTGCCTTAGACTTGTTCCCCCTTGCCGTGCCGTTCCTTCCGTTACCCTTGCCTTTCCTTGCTTTTCCTTGCCTTCCTTACCTTCCGTTACTCTTTGCTTGCCTTCCCTGAATTTCCTAGCCTTGCGTTGTCGTGCCTTAGCCTTGCCTCGCCTGACCGTGCTTTCCCATGCGTTACCCTTTCCTTACCTTGCCGTGCATTGCCTAGCGTGCGTTGTCGTGCCTTAGCCTTGTTACCCCTTCCCGTACCGTTCCTTCCGTTACCCTTGCCTTCCCTTGCTTTCCCTTGCCTTCCTTGCGTTCCGTTACTCTTTGCTTGCTTTCCGTGCATTGCCTAGCCTTGCGTTGTCATGCCTTAGGCTTGCCTCGCCTGACCGTGCTTTCCCATGCGTTACCCTTTCCTTGCCTTGCCGTTCATTGCCTAGCGTTCGGTGTCGTGCCTTAGACTTGTTCCCCCTTGCCGTGCCGTTCCTTCCGTTACCCTTGCCTTTCCTTGCTTTTCCTTGCCTTCCTTACCTTCCGTTACTCTTTGCTTGCCTTCCCTGAATTTCCTAGCCTTGCGTTGTCGTGCATTAGCCTTGCCTAGCCTCACCGTGCCTTGCCTTGCGTTACCCTTTCCTTGCCTTGCCGTGCATTGCCTACCCGTGCGTTGTCGTGCCTTAGCCTTGATTCCCCTTGCCGTGGCGTGCCTTTTGTTACACTTGCCTTGCCTGGCTTTGCCTTGCCTTCCTTTCCTTCCGTTACTCTTTCCTTGCCTTGCCGTGCATTGCCTAGCCTTGCATTGTCGTGCCTTATCCTTGCCTCACCTGACCGTGCCTTCCCCTGCGTTACCCTTTCCTTGCCTTGCCGTGCATTGCCTAGCCCTGCGTTGTCGTGCCTTAGCCTTCTTACCCCTTGCCGTGCCGTTCCTTCCGTTACCCTTGCCTTCCCTTGCTTTCCCTTGCCTTCCTTGCGTTCCGTTACTCTTTCCTTGCTTTCCGTGCATTGCCTAGCCTTGCGTTGTCATGCCTTAGCCTTGCCTCGCCTGACCGTGCTTTCCCATGCGTTACCCTTTCCTTGCCTTGCCGTGCATTGCCTAGCGTGCGTTGTCGTGCCTTAGACTTGTTTCCCCTTGCCGTGCCGTTCCTTCCGTTACACTTGCCTTTCCTTGCTTTCCCTTGCCTTCCTTGCCTTCCGTTACTCTTTGCTTGCATTCCGTGCATTGCCTAGCCTTGCGTTGTCGTGCCTTAGCCTTGCCTCGCCTGACCGTGCTTTCCCATGCGTTACCCTTTCCTTGCCTTGCCGTGCATTGCCTAGCGTGCGTTGTCGTGCCTTAGCCTTGGTTCCCCTTGCCGTGCCGTTCCTTCCGTTACACTTGCCTTTCCTTGCTTAACCTTGCCTTCCTTACCTTCCGTTACTCTTTGCTTGCCTTCCGTGCATTACCTAGCCTTGCGTTGTCGTGCCTTAGCCTTGCCTCGCCTGACCGTGCTTTCCCATGCGTTACCCTTTCCTTGCCTTGCCGTTCACTGCCTAGCGTTCGGTGTCGTGCCTTAGACTTGTTCCCCCTTGCCGTGCCGTTCCTTCCGTTACCCTTGCCTTTCCTTGCTTTTCCTTGCCTTCCTTACCTTCCGTTACTCTTTGCTTGCCTTCCCTGAATTTCCTAGCCTTGCGTTGTCGTGCCTTAGCCTTGCCTCGCCTGACCGTGCTTTCCCATGCGTTACCCTTTCCTTGCCTTGCCGTGAATTGCCTAGCGTGCGTTGTCGTGCCTTAGCCTTGTTACCCCTTGCCGTGCCGTTCCTTCCGTTACCCTTGCCTTCCCTTGCTTTCCCTTGCCTTCCTTGCGTTCCGTTACTCTTTGCTTGCTTTCCGTGCATTGCCTAGCCTTGCGTTGTCATGCCTTAGGCTTGCCTCGCCTGACCGTGCTTTCCCATGCGTTACCCTTTCCTTGCCTTGCCGTGCATTGCCTAGCGTGCGTTGTCGTGCCTTAGCCTTGTTTCCCCTTGCCGTGCCGTTCCTTCCGTTACACTTGCCTTTCTTTGCTTTCCCTTGCCTTCCTTACCTTCCGTTACTCTTTGCTTGCCTTCCGTGCATTGCCTAGCCATGCGTTGTCGTGCCTTAGCCTTATCTCGCCTGACCGTGCCTTCCTTTGCTTTAAGCTTTACTTGCATTGTCGTGCATTGCCTAGCCTTGCGTTGTCGTGCATTAGCCTTGCCTAGCCTCACCGTGCCTTGCCTTGCGTTACCCTTTCCTTGCCTTGCCGTGCATTGCCTAGCCGTGCGTTGTCGTGCCTTAGCCTTGATTCCCCTTGCCGTGGCGTGCCTTTTGTTACACTTGCCTTGCCTGGCTTTGCCTTGCCTTCCTTTCCTTCCGTTACTCTTTCCTTGCCTTGCCGTGCATTGCCTAGCCTTGCATTGTCGTGCCTTATCCTTGCCTCACCTGACCGTGCCTTCCCCTGCGTTACCCTTTCCTTGCCTTGCCGTGCATTGCCTAGCGTGCGTTGTCGTGCCTTAACCTTGTTTCCCCTTGCCGTGCCGTTCCTTCCGTAACACTTGCCTTTCCTTGCTTTCCCTTGCCTTCCTTACCTTCCGTTACTCTTTGCTTGCCTTCCGTGCATTGCCTAGCGTTGCGTTGTCGTGCCTTAGCCTTGCCTCGCCTGACCGTGCTTTCCCATGCGTTACCCTTTCCTTGCCTTGCCGTTCATTGTCTAGCATTCGGTGTCGTGCCTTAGACTTGATCCCCCTTGCCGTGCCGTTCCTTCCGTTACCCTTGCCTTTCCTTGCTTTTCCTTGCCTTCCTTACCTTCCGTTACTCTTTGCTTGCCTTCCCTGAATTTCCTAGCCTTGCGTTGTCGTGCCTTAGCATTGCCTCGCCTGACCGTGCTTTCCCATGCGTTACCCTTTCCTTGCCTTGCCGTGCATTGCCTAGCGTGCGTTGTCGTGCCTTAGCCTTGTTACCCCTTGCCGTGCCGTTCCTTCCGTTACCCTTGCCTTCCCTTGCTTTCCCTTGCCTTCCTTGCGTTCCGTTACTCTTTGCTTGCTTTCCGTGCATTGCCTAGCCTTGCGTTGTCATGCCTTAGGCTTGCCTCGCCTGACCGTGCTTTCCCATGCGTTACCCTTTCCTTGCCTTGACGTGCATTGCCTAGCGTGCGTTGTCGTGCCTTAGCCTTGTTTCCCCTTGCCGTTGCGTGCCTTTTGTTACACTTGCCTTGCCTGCCTTTGCCTTGCCTTCCTTTCCTTCCGTTACTCTTTCCTTGCCTTGCCGTGCATTGCCTAGCCTTGCATTGTCGTGCCTTATCCTTGCCTCACCTGACCGTGCCTTGCCTTGCGTTACCCTTTCCTTGCCTTGCCGTGCATTGCCTAGCCCTGCGTTGTCGTGCCTTAGCCTTGTTACCCCTTGCCGTGCCGTTCCTTCCGTTACCCTTGCCTTCCCTTGCCTTCCTTGCGTTCCGTTACTCTTTGCTTGCTTTCCGTGCATTGCCTAGCCTTGCGTTGTCATGCCTTAGCCTTGCCTCGCCTGACCGTGCTTTCCCATGCGTTACCCTTTCCGTGCCTTGCCGTTCATTGCCTAGCGTTCGGTGTCGTGCCTTAGACTTGTTCCCCCTTGCCGTGCCGTTCCTTCCGTTACCCTTGCCTTTCCTTGCTTTTCCTTGCCTTGCTTACCTTCCGTTACTCTTTGCTTCCCTTCCCTGAATTGCCTAGCCTTGCGTTGTCGTGCCTTTGCCTTATCTCGCCTGACCTTGCCTTCCTTTGCTTTAAGCTTTCCTTGCATTGTCGTGCATTGCCTAGCCTTGCGTTGTCGTGCATTAGCCTTGCCTAGCCTCACCGTGCCTTGCCTTGCGTTACCCTTTCCTTGCCTTGCCGTGCATGGCCTAGCCGTGCGTTGTCGTGCCTTAGCCTTGTTTCCCCTTGCCGTGGCGTGCCTTTTGTTACACTTGCCTTTCCTGGCTTTGACTTGCCTTCCTTTCCTTCCGTTACTCTTTCCTTGCCTTGCCGTGCATTGCCTAGCCTTGCATTGTCGTGCCTTATCCTTGCCTCACCTGACCGTGCCTTCCCCTGCGTTACCCTTTCCTTGCCTTGCCGGGCATTGCCTAGACCTGCGTTGCCGTGCCTTAGCCTTGTTACCCCTTGCCGTGCCGTTCCTTCCGGTACCCTTGCCTTCCCTTGCTTTCCCTTGCCTTCCTTGCGTTCCGTTACTCTTTGCTTGCTTTCCGTGCATTGCCTAGCCTTGCATTGTCGTGCCTTATCCTTGCCTCACCTGACCGTACCTTCCCCTGCGTTACCCTTTCCTTGCCTTGCCGGGCATTGCCTAGCCCTGCGTTGCCGTGCCTTAGCCTTGTTACCCCTTGCCGTGCCGTTTCTTCCGTTACCCTTGCCTTCCCTTGCTTTCCCTTTCCTTCCTTGCATTCCGTTACTCCTTGCTTGCTTTCCGTGCATTGCCTAGCCTTGCGTTGGCTTTCCTTAGCCTTGCCTCGCCTGACCGTGCTTTCCCATGCGTTACCCTTTCCTTGCCTTGCCGTGCATTGCCTAGCCGTGCGTTGTCGTGCCTTAGCTTTGTTTCCCCTTGCCGTGCCGTTCCTTCCGTTACACTTGCCTTTCCTTCCTTTCCCTTGCCTTCCTTACCTTCCGTTACACTTTGCTTGCCTTCCGTGCATTGCCTAGCCTTGCGTTGTCGTGCCTTAGCGTTGCCTCGCCTGACCGTGCTTTCAAATGCGTTACCCTTTCCTTGCCTTGCCGTTCATTGCCTACCGTTCGGTGTCGTGCCTTAGACTTGTTTCCCCTTGCCGTGCCGTTCCTTCTGTTACCCTGGCCTTTCCTTCCTTTTCCTTGCCTTGCTTACATTCCGTTACTCTTTGCTTGCCTTCCCTGAATTTCCTAGCCTTGCGTTGTCGTGCCTTAGCCTTATCTCGCCTGACCTTGCCTTCCTTTGCTTTAAGCTTTCCTTGCATTGTCGTGCATCGCCTAGCCTTGCGTTTTCGTGCATTAGCCTTGCCTAGCCTCACCGTGCCTTTCCTTGCGTTACCCTTTCCTTGCCTTGCCGTGCATTGCCTATCCTTGCGTTGTCGTGCCTTAGCCTTATCTCGCCTGACCGTGCCTTCCTTTGCTTTAAGCTTTCCTTGCATTGTCGTGCATTGCCTAGCCTTGCGTTGTCGTGCATTAGCCTTGCCTAGCCTCACCGTGCCTTGCCTTGCGTTACCCTTTCCTTGCCTTGCCGTGCATTGCCTAGCCGTGCGTTGTCGTGACTTAGCCTTGATTCCCCTTGCCGTGGCGTGCCTTTTGTTACACTTGCCTTGCCTGGCTTTGCCTTGCCTTCCTTTCCTTCCGTTACTCTTTCCTTGCCTGGCCGTGCATTGCCTAACCTTGCATTGTCGTGCCTTATCCTTGCCTCACCTGACCGTGCCTTCCCCTGCGTTACCCTTTCCTTGCCTTGCCCTGCATTCCCTAGCCCTGCGTTGTCGTGCCTTAGCCTTCTTTCCCCTTGCCGTGCCGTTCCTTCCGTTACCCTTGCCTTCCCTTGCTTTCCCTTGCCTTCCTTGCGTTCCGTTACTCTTTGCTTGCTTTCCGTGCATTGCCTAGCCTTGCGTTGTCATGCCTTAGCCTTGCCTCGCCTGACCGTGCTTTCCCATGCGTTACCCTTTCCTTGCCTTGCCGTGCATTGCCTAGCGTGCGTTGTCGTGCCTTAGCCTTGTTTCCCCTTGCCGTGCCGTTCCTTCCGTTACACTTGCCTTTCCTTGCTTTCCCTTGCCTTCCTTACCTTCCGTTACTCTTTGCTTGCCTTCCGTGCATTGCCTAGCCTTGCGTTGTCGTGCCTTAGCCTTGCCTCGCCTGACCGTGCTTTCCCATGCGTTACCCTTTCCTTGCCTTGCCGTTCATTGCCTAGCGTTCGGTGTCGTGCCTTAGACTTGTTCCCCCTTGCCGTGCCGTTCCTTCCGTTACCCTTGCCTTTCCTTGCTTTTCCTTGCCTTCCTTACCTTCCGTTACTCTTTGCTTGCCTTCCCTGAATTTCCTAGCCTTGCGTTGTCGTGCCTTAGCCTTGCCTCGCCTGACCGTGCTTTCCCATGCGTTACCCTTTCCTTACCTTGCCGTGCATTGCCTAGCGTGCGTTGTCGTGCCTTAGCCTTGTTACCCCTTCCCGTACCGTTCCTTCCGTTACCCTTGCCTTCCCTTGCTTTCCCTTGCCTTCCTTGCGTTCCGTTACTCTTTGCTTGCTTTCCGTGCATTGCCTAGCCTTGCGTTGTCATGCCTTAGGCTTGCCTCGCCTGACCGTGCTTTCCCATGCGTTACCCTTTCCTTGCCTTGCAGTGCATTGCCTAGCGTGCGTTGTCGTGCCTTAGCTTGTTTCCCGTGGCCGTGCCGTTCCTTCCGTTACACTTGCCTTTCTTTGCTTTCCCTTGCCTTCCTTACCTTCCGTTACTCTTTGCTTGCCTTCCGTGCATTACCTAGCCTTGCGTTGTCGTGCCTAAGCCTTATCTCGCCTGACCGTGCCTTCCTTTGCTTTAAGCTTTCCTTGCATTGTCGTGCATTGCCTAGCCTTGCGTTGTCGTGCATTAGCCTTGCCTAGCCTCACCGTGCCTTGCCTTGCGTTACCCTTTCCTTGCCTTGCCGTGCATTGCCTACCCGTGCGTTGTCGTGCCTTAGCCTTGATTCCCCTTGCCGTGGCGTGCCTTTTGTTACACTTGCCTTGCCTGGCTTTGCCTTGCCTTCCTTTCCTTCCGTTACTCTTTCCTTGCCTTGCCGTGCATTGCCTAGCCTTGCATTGTCGTGCCTTATCCTTGCCTCACCTGACCGTGCCTTCCCCTGCGTTACCCTTTCCTTGCCTTGCCGTGCATTGCCTAGCCCTGCGTTGTCGTGCCTTAGCCTTCTTACCCCTTGCCGTGCCGTTCCTTCCGTTACCCTTGCCTTCCCTTGCTTTCCCTTGCCTTCCTTGCGTTCCGTTACTCTTTGCTTGCTTTCCGTGCATTGCCTAGCCTTGCGTTGTCATGCCTTAGCCTTGCCTCGCCTGACCGTGCTTTCCCATGCGTTACCCTTTCCTTGCCTTGCCGTGCATTGCCTAGCGTGCGTTGTCGTGCCTTAGACTTGTTTCCCCTTGCCGTGCCGTTCCTTCCGTTACCCTTGCCTTCCCTTGCTTTCCCTTGCCTTCCTTGCCTTCCGTTACTCTTTGCTTGCATTCCGTGCATTGCCTAGCCTTGCGTTGTCGTGCCTTAGCCTTGCCTCGCCTGACCGTGCTTTCCCATGCGTTACCCTTTCCTTGCCTTGCCGTTCATTGCCTAGCGTTCGGTGTCGTGCCTTAGACTTGTTCCCCCTTGCCGTGCCGTTCCTTCCGTTACCCTTGCATTTCCTTGCTTTTCCTTGCCTTCCTTACCTTCCGTTACTCTTTGCTTGCCTTCCCTGAATTTCCTAGTCTTGCTTTGTCGTGCCTTAGCCTTGCCTCGCCTGACCGTGCTTTCCCATGCGTTACCCTTTCCTTGCCTTGCCGTGAATTGCCTAGCGTGCGTTGTCGTGCCTTAGCCTTGTTACCCCTTGCCGTGCCGTTCCTTCCGTTACCCTTGCCTTCCCTTGCTTTCCCTTGCCTTCCTTGCGTTCCGTTACTCTTTGCTTGCTTTCCGTGCATTGCCTAGCCTTGCGTTGTCATGCCTTAGGCTTGCCTCGCCTGACCGTGCTTTCCCATGCGTTACCCTTTCCTTGCCTTGCCGTGCATTGCCTAGCGTGCGTTGTCGTGCCTTAGCCTTGTTTCCCCTTGCCGTGCCGTTCCTTCCGTTACACTTGCCTTTCTTTGCTTTCCCTTGCCTTCCTTACCTTCCGTTACTCTTTGCTTGCCTTCCGTGCATTGCCTAGCCTTGCGTTGTCGTGCCTAAGCCTTATCTCGCCTGACCGTGCCTTCCTTTGCTTTAAGCTTTCCTTGCATTGTCGTGCATTGCCTAGCCTTGCGTTGTCGTGCATTAGCCTTGCCTAGCCTCACCGTGCCTTGCCTTGCGTTACTCTTTCCTTGCCTTGCCGTGCATTGCCTAGCCGTGCGTTGTCGTGCCTTAGCCTTGATTCCCCTTGCCGTGGCGTGCCTTTTGTTACACTTGCCTTGCCTGGCTTTTCCTTGCCTTCCTTTCCTTCCGTTACTCTTTCCTTGCCTTGCCGTGCATTGCCTAGCCTTGCATTGTCGTGCCTTATCCTTGCCTCACCTGACCGTGCCTTCCCCTGCGTTACCCTTTCCTTGCCTTGCCGTGCATTGCCTAGCCCTGCGTTGTCGTGCCTTAGCCTTGTTTCCCCTTGCCGTGCCGTTCCTTCCGTTACACTTGCCTTTCTTTGCTTTCCCTTGCCTTCCTTACCTTGCGTTACTCTTTGCTTGCCTTCCGTGCATTGCCTAGCCTTGCGTTGTCGTGCCTTAGCCTTGCCTCGCCTGAACGTGCTTTCCCATGCGTTACCCTTTCCTTGCCTTGCCGTGCATTGACCAGCCTGCGTTGCCGTGCCTTAGCCTTGTTTCCCCTTGCCGTACAGTTCCTTCCGTTACCCTTGCCTTTCCTTGCTTTTCCTTGGCTTGCTTAACTTCCGTTACTCTTTGCTTCCCTTCCCTGCATTGCCTAGCCTTGCGTTGTCGTGCCTTAGCCTTATCTCGCCTGACCGTGCCTTCCTTTGCTTTAAGCTTTCCTTGCATTGTCGTGCATTGCCTAGCCTTGCGTTGTCGTGCATTAGCCTTGCCTAGCCTGACCGTGCCTTGCCTTGCGTTACCCTTTCCTTGCCTTGCCGTGCATTGCCTAGCCGTGCGTTGTCGTGCCTTAGCCTTGTTTCCCCTTGCCGTGGCGTGCCTTTTGTTACACTTGCATTTCCTGGCTTTGACTTGCCTTCCTTTCCTTCCGTTACTCTTTCCTTGCCTTGCCGTGCATTGCCTAGCCTTACATTGTCGTGCCTTATCCTTGCCTCACCTGACCGTGCCTTCCCCTGCGTTACCCTTTCCTTGCCTTGCCGGGCATTGCCTAGCACTGCGTTGCCGTGCCTTAGCCTTGTTACCCCTTGCCGTGCCGTTCCTTCCGTTACCCTTGCCTTCCCTTGCTTTCCCTTGCCTTCCTTGCGTTCCGTTACTCTTTGCTTGCTTTCCGTGCATTGCCTAGCCTTGCGTTGTCATGCCTTAGCCTTGCATCGCCTGACCGTGCTTTCCCATGCGTTACCCTTTCCTTGCCTTTCCGTGCATTGCCTAGCCGTGCGTTGTCGTGCCTTAGCCTTGTTTCCCCTTGCCGTGCCGTTCCTTCCGTTACACTTGCCTTTCCTTCCTTTCCATTGCCTTCCTTACCTTCCGTTACACTTTGCTTGCCTTCCGTGCATTGCCTAGCCTTGCGTTGTCGTGCCTTAGCGTTGCCTCGCCTGACCGTGCTTTCAAATGCGTTACCCTTTCCTTGCCTTGCCGTTCATTGCCTAGCGTTCGGTGTCGTGCCTTAGACTTGTTTCCCCTTGCCGTGCCGTTCCTTCCGTTACCCTGGCCTTTCCTTCCTTTTCCTTGCCTTGCTTACCTTCCGTTACTCTTTGCTTGCCTTGCCGTTCATTGCCTAGCGTTCGGTGTCGTGCCTTAGACTTGTTTCCCCTTGCCGTGCCGTTCCTTCTGTTACCCTGGCCTTTCCTTCCTTTTCCTTGCCTTCCTTACCTTCCGTTACTCTTTGCTTGCCTTCCCTGAATTTCCTAGCCTTGCGTTGTCGTGCCTTAGCCTTATCTCGCCTGACCTTGCCTTCCTTTGCTTTAAGCTTTCCTTGCATTGTCGTGCATCGCCTAGCCTTGCGTTTTCGTGCATTAGCCTTGCCTAGCCTCACCGTGCCTTTCCTTGCGTTACCCTTTGCTTGCCTTGCCGTGCATTGCCTAGCCGTGCGTTGTCGTGCCTTAGCCTTGTTTCCCCTTGCCGTGCGGTTCCTTCCGTTACACTTGCCTTTCTTTGCTTTCCCTTTCCTTCCTTACCTTCCGTTTCTCTTTACTTGCCTTTCGTGCATTGCCTAGCCTTGCGTTGTCGTGCATTAGCCTTGCCTAGCCTCACCGTGCCTTGCCTTGCGTTACCCTTTCCTTGCCTTGCCGTGCATTTCCTTCCCGTGTGTTGTCGTGCCTTAGCCTTGTTTCCCCTTGCCGTTGCGTGCCTTTTGTTACACTTGCCTTGCCTGGCTTTGCCTTGCCTTCCTTTCCTTCCGTTACTCTTTGCTTGCCTTGCCGTGCATTGCCTAGCCCTGCGTTGTCGTGCCTTAGCCTTCTTACCCCTTGCCGTGCCGTTCCTTCCGTTACCCTTGCCTTCCCTTGCTTTCCCTTGCCTTCCTTGCGTTCCGTTACTCTTTGCTTGCTTTCCGTGCATTGCCTAGCCTTGCGTTGTCATGCCTTAGCCTTGCCTCGCCTGACCGTGCTTTCCCATGCGTTACCCTTTCCTTGCCTTGCCGTGCATTGCCTAGCGTGCGTTGTCGTGCCTTAGCCTTGGTTCCCCTTGCCGTGCCGTTCCTTCCGTTACACTTGCCTTTCCTTGCTTAACCTTGCCTTCCTTACCTTCCGTTACTCTTTGCTTGCCTTCCGTGCATTACCTAGCCTTGCGTTGTCGTGCCTTAGCCTTGCCTCGCCTGACCGTGCTTTCCCATGCGTTACCCTTTCCTTGCCTTGCCGTTCACTGCCTAGCGTTCGGTGTCGTGCCTTAGACTTGTTCCCCCTTGCCGTGCCGTTCCTTCCGTTACCCTTGCCTTTCCTTGCTTTTCCTTGCCTTCCTTACCTTCCGTTACACTTTGCTTGCCTTCCGTGCATTGCCTAGCCTTGCGTTGTCGTGCCTTAGCCTTGCCTCGCCTGACCGTGCTTTCCCATGCGTTACCCTTTCCTTGCCTTGCCGTGAATTGCCTAGCGTGCGTTGTCGTGCCTTAGCCTTGTTACCCCTTGCCGTGCCGTTCCTTCCGTTACCCTTGCCTTCCCTTGCTTTCCCTTGCCTTCCTTGCGTTCCGTTACTCTTTGCTTGCTTTCCGTGCATTGCCTAGCCTTGCGTTGTCATGCCTTAGGCTTGCCTCGCCTGACCGTGCTTTCCCATGCGTTACCCTTTCCTTGCCTTGCCGTGCATTGCCTAGCGTGCGTTGTCGTGCCTTAGCCTTGTTTCCCCTTGCCGTGCCGTTCCTTCCGTTACACTTGCCTTTCTTTGCTTTCCCTTGCCTTCCTTACCTTCCGTTACTCTTTGCTTGCCTTCCGTGCATTGCCTAGCCATGCGTTGTCGTGCCTTAGCCTTATCTCGCCTGACCGTGCCTTCCTTTGCTTTAAGCTTTACTTGCATTGTCGTGCATTGCCTAGCCTTGCGTTGTCGTGCATTAGCCTTGCCTAGCCTCACCGTGCCTTGCCTTGCGTTACCCTTTCCTTGCCTTGCCGTGCATTGCCTAGCCGTGCGTTGTCGTGCCTTAGCCTTGATTCCCCTTGCCGTGGCGTGCCTTTTGTTACACTTGCCTTGCCTGGCTTTGCCTTGCCTTCCTTTCCTTCCGTTACTCTTTCCTTGCCTTGCCGTGCATTGCCTAGCCTTGCATTGTCGTGCCTTATCCTTGCCTCACCTGACCGTGCCTTCCCCTGCGTTACCCTTTCCTTGCCTTGCCGTGCATTGCCTAGCGTGCGTTGTCGTGCCTTAACCTTGTTTCCCCTTGCCGTGCCGTTCCTTCCGTAACACTTGCCTTTCCTTGCTTTCCCTTGCCTTCCTTGCGTTCCGTTACTCTTTGCTTGCTTTCCGTGCATTGCCTAGCCTTGCGTTGTCATGCCTTAGGCTTGCCTCGCCTGACCGTGCTTTCCCATGCGTTACCCTTTCCTTGACTTGCGGTGCATTGCCTAGCGTGCGTTGTCGTGCCTTAGCCTTGTTTCCCCTTGCCGTGGCGTGCCTTTTGTTACACTTGCCTTGCATGCCTTTGCCTTGCCTTCCTTTCCTTCCGTTACTCTTTCCTTGGCTTGCCGTGCATTGCCTAGCCTTGCATTGTCGTGCCTTATCCTTGCCTCACCTGACCGTGCCTTCCCCTGCGTTGCCCTTTCCTTGCCTTGCCGTGCATTGTCTAGCCCTGCGTTGTCGTGCCTTAGCCTTGTTTCCCCTTGCCGTGCCGTTCCTTCCGTTACACTTGCCTTTCTTTGCTTTCCCTTGCCTTCCTTACCTTCCGTTACTCTTTGCTTGCCTTCCGTGCATTGCCTAGCCTTGCGTTGTCGTGCCTTAGCCTTGCCTCGCCTGAACGTGCTTTCCCATACGTTACCCTTTCCTTGCCTTGCCGTGCATTGCCCAGCCTGCGTTGCCGTGCCTTAGCCTTGTTTCCCCTTGCCGTGCTGTTCCTTCCGTTACCCTTGCCTTTCCTTGCTTTCCCTTGCCTTCCTTTCCTTCCGTTACTCTTTGCTTGCCTTCCGTGCATTGCCTAGCCTTGCGTTGTCGTGCCTTAGCCTTATCTCGCCTGACCGTGCCGTCCTTTGCTTTAAGCTTTCCTTGCATTGTCGTGCATTGCCTAGCCTTGCGTTGTCGTGCATTAGCCTTGCCTAGCCTCACCGTGCCTTGCCTTGCGTTACCCTTTCCTTGCCTTGCCGTGCATGGCCTAGCCGTGCGTTGTCGTGCCTTAGCCTTGTTTCCCCTTGCCGTGGCGTGCCTTTTGTTACACTTGCCTTTCCTGGCTTTGACTTGCCTTCCTTTCCTTCCGTTACTCTTTCCTTGCCTTGCCGTGCATTGCCTAGCCTTGCATTGTCGTGCCTTATCCTTGCCTCACCTGACCGTGCCTTCCCCTGCGTTACCCTTTCCTTGCCTTGCCGGGCATTGCCTAGACCTGCGTTGCCGTGCCTTAGCCTTGTTACCCCTTGCCGTGCCGTTCCTTCCGGTACCCTTGCCTTCCCTTGCTTTCCCTTGCCTTCCTTGCGTTCCGTTACTCTTTGCTTGCTTTCCGTGCATTGCCTAGCCTTGCATTGTCGTGCCTTATCCTTGCCTCACCTGACCGTGCCTTCCCCTGCGTTACCCTTTCCTTGCCTTGCCGGGCATTGCCTAGCCCTGCGTTGCCGTGCCTTAGCCTTGTTACCCCTTGCCGTGCCGTTTCTTCCGTTACCCTTGCCTTCCCTTGCTTTCCCTTTCCTTCCTTGCATTCCGTTACTCCTTGCTTGCTTTCCGTGCATTGCCTAGCCTTGCGTTGGCTTTCCTTAGCCTTGCCTCGCCTGACCGTTCTTTCCAATGCGTTACCCTTTCCTTCCCTTGCCGTGCATTGCCTAGCGTGCGTCGTCGTGCCTTAGCCTTGTTTCCCCTTGCCGTGCCGTTCCTTCCGTTACCATTGCCTTTCCTTGCTTTCCCTTGCCTTCCTTACCTTCCGTTACTCTTTGCTTGCCTTCCCTGCATTGCCTAGCCTTGCGTTGTCGTGCCTTAGCCTTATCTCGCCTGACCGTGCCTTCCTTTGCTTTAAGCTTTCCTTGCATTGTCGTGCATTGCCTAGCCTTGCGTTGTCGTGCATTAGCCTTGCCTAGCCTCACCGTGCCTTGCCTTGCGTTACCCTTTCCTTGCCTTGCCGTGCATTTCCTTCCCGTGTGTTGTCGTGCCTTAGCCTTGTTTCCCCTTGCCGTTGCGTGCCTTTTGTTACACTTGCCTTGCCTGGCTTTGCCTTGCCTTCCTTTCCTTCCGTTACTCTTTGCTTGCCTTGCCGTGGATTGTCTAGCCATGCGTTGTCGTGCCTTAGCCTTGTTACCCCTTGCCGTGCCGTTCCTTCCGTTACCCTTGCCTTCCCTTGCTTTCCCTTGCCTTCCTTGCGTTCCGTTACTCTTTGCTTGCTTTCCGTGCATTGCCTAGCCTTGCGTTGTCATGCCTTAGCCTTGCATCGCCTGACCGTGCTTTCCCATGCGTTACCCTTTCCTTGCCTTTCCGTGCATTTCCTAGCCGTGCGTTGTCGTGCCTTAGCCTTGTTTCCCCTTCCCGTGCCGTTCCTTCCGTTACACTTGCCTTTCCTTCCTTTCCCTTGCCTTCCTTACCTTCCGTTACACTTTGCTTGCCTTCCGTGCATTGCCTAGCCTTGCGTTGTCGTGCCTTAGCGTTGCCTCGCCTGACCGTGCTTTCAAATGCGTTACCCTTTCCTTGCCTTGCCGTTCATTGCCTAGCGTTCGGTGTCGTGCCTTAGACTTGTTTCCCCTTGCCGTGCCGTTCCTTCTGTTACCCTGGCCTTTCCTTCCTTTTCCTTGCCTTGCTTACCTTCCGTTACCCTTTCCTTGCCTTGCCGTTCATTGCCTAGCGTTCGGTGTCGTGCCTTAGACTTGTTTCCCCTTGCCGTGCCGTTCCTTCTGTTACCCTGGCCTTTCCTTCCTTTTCCTTGCCTTCCTTACCTTCCGTTACTCTTTGCTTGCCTTCCCTGAATTTCCTAGCCTTGCGTTGTCGTGCCTTAGCCTTATCTCGCCTGACCTTGCCTTCCTTTGCTTTAAGCTTTCCTTGCATTGTCGTGCATCGCCTAGCCTTGCGTTTTCGTGCATTAGCCTTGCCTAGCCTCACCGTGCCTTTCCTTGCGTTACCCTTTGCTTGCCTTGCCGTGCATTGCCTAGCCGTGCGTTGTCGTGCCTTAGCCTTGTTTCCCCTTGCCGTGCCGTTCCTTCGGTTACACTTGCCTTTCTTTGCTTTCCCTTTCCTTCCTTACCTTCCGTTTCTCTTTGCTTGCCTTCCGTGCATTGCCTAGCCTTGTGTTGTCGTGCATTAGCCTTGCCTCGCCTGACCGTGCTTTCCCATGCGTTACCCTTTCCTTGCCTTGCCGTGCATTTCCTTCCCGTGTGTTGTCGTGCCTTAGCCTTCTTACCCCTTGCCGTGCCGTTCCTTCCGTTACCCTTGCCTTCCCTTGCTTTCCCTTGCCTTCCTTGCGTTCCGTTACTCTTTGCTTGCTTTCCGTGCATTGCCTAGCCTTGCGTTGTCATGCCTTAGCCTTGCCTCGCCTGACCGTGCTTTCCCATGCGTTACCCTTTCCTTGCCTTCCCGTGCATTGCCTAGCGTGCGTTGTCGTGCCTTAGCCTTGGTTCCCCTTGCCGTGCCGTTCCTTCCGTTACACTTGCCTTTCCTGGTTAACCTTGCCTTCCTTACCTTCCGTTACTCTTTGCTTGCCTTCCGTGCATTACCTAGCCTTGCGTTGTCGTGCCTTAGCCTTGCCTCGCCTGACCGTGCTTTCCCATGCGTTACCCTTTCCTTGCCTTGCCGTTCACTGCCTAGCGTTCGGTGTCGTGCCTTAGACTTGTTCCCCCTTGCCGTGCCGTTCCTTCCGTTACCCTTGCCTTTCCTTGCTTTTCCTTGCCTTCCTTACCTTCCGTTACTCTTTGCTTACCTTCCCTGAATTGCCTAGCCTTGCGTTGTCGTGCCTTAGCCTTGCCTCGCCTGACCGTGCTTTCCCATGCGTTACCCTTTCCTTGCCTTGCCGTTCATTGCCTAGCGTGCGTTGTCGTGCCTTAGCCTTGTTTCCCCTTGCCGTGCCGTTCCTTCCGTTACCCTTGCCTTCCCTTGCTTTCCCTTGCCTTCCTTGCGTTCCGTTACTCTTTGCTTGCTTTCCGTGCATTGCCTAGCCTTGCGTTGTCATGCCTTAGGCTTGCCTCGCCTGACCGTGCTTTCCCATGCGTTACCCTTTCCTTGCCTTGCCGTGCATTGCCTAGCGTGCGTTGTCGTGCCTTAGCCTTGTTTCCCCTTGCCGTGCCGTTCCTTCCGTTACACTTGCCTTTCTTTGCTTTCCCTTGCCTTCCTTACCTTCCGTTACTCTTTGCTTGCCTTCCGTGCATTGCCTAGCCATGCGTTGTCGTGCCTTAGCCTTATCTCGCCAGACCGTGCCTTCCTTTGCTTTAAGCTTTACTTGCATTGTCGTGCATTGCCTAGCCTTGCGTTGTCGTGCATTAGCCTTGCCTAGCCTCACCGTGCCTTGCCTTGCGTTACCCTTTCCTTGCCTTGCCGTGCATTGCCTAGCCTTGCATTGTCGTGCCTTATCCTTGCCTCACCTGACCGTGCCTTCCCCTGCGTTACCCTTTCCTTGCCTTGCCGTGCATTGCCTAGCGTGCGTTGTCGTGCCTTAACCTTGTTTCCCCTTGCCGTGCCGTTCCTTCCGTAACACTTGCCTTTCCTTGCTTTCCCTTGCCTTCCTTACCTTCCGTTACTCTTTGCTTGCCTTCCGTGCATTGCCTAGCGTTGCGTTGTCGTGCCTTAGCCTTGCCTCGCCTGACCGTGCTTTCCCATGCGTTACCCTTTCCTTGCCTTGCCGTTCATTGTCTAGCATTCGGTGTCGTGCCTTAGACTTGTTCCCCCTTGTCGTGCCGTTCCTTCGGTTACCCTTTCCTTGCCTTGCTTTTCCTTGCCTTCCTTGCCTTCCGTTACTCTTTGCTTGCCTTCCCTGAATTTCCTAGCCTTGCGTTGTCGTGCCTTAGCCTTGCCTCGCCTGACCGTGCTTTCACATGCGTTACCCTTTCCTTGCCTTGCCGTGCATTGCCTAGCGTGCGTTGTCGTGCCTTAGCCTTGTTACCCCTTGCCGTGCCGTTCCTTCCGTTACCCTTGCCTTCCCTTGCTTTCCCTTGCCTTCCTTGCGTTCCGTTACTCTTTGCTTGCTTTCCGTGCATTGCCTAGCCTTGCGTTGTCATGCCTTAGGCTTGCCTCGCCTGACCGTGCTTTCCCATGCGTTACCCTTTCCTTGCCTTGCGGTGCATTGCCTAGCGTGCGTTGTCGTGCCTTAGCCTTGTTTCCCCTTGCCGTGGCGTGCCTTTTGTTACACTTGCCTTGCCTGCCTTTGCCTTGCCTTCCTTTCCTTCCGTTACTCTTTCCTTGGCTTGCCGTGCATTGCCTAGCCTTGCATTGTCGTGCCTTATCCTTGCCTCACCTGACCGTGCCTTCCCCTGCGTTGCCCTTTCCTTGCGTTGCCGTGCATTGCCTAGCCCTGCGTTGTCATGCCTTAGCCTTGTTACCCCTTGCCGTGCCGTTCCTTCCGTTACCCTTGCCTTCCCTTTCTTTCCCTTGCCTTCCTTGCGTTCCGTTACTCTTTGCTTGCTTTCCGTGCATTGCCTAGCCTTGCGTTGTCATGCCTTAGCCTTGCCTCGCCTGACCGTGCTTTCCCATGCGTTACCCTTTCCGTGCCTTGCCGTTCATTGGCTAGCGTTCGGTGTCGTGCCTTAGACTTGTTCCCCCTTGCCGTGCCGTTCCTTCCGTTACCCTTGCCTTTCCTTGCTTTTCCTTGCCTTCCTTACCTTCCGTTACTCTTTGCTTGCCTTCCCTGAATTGCCTAGCCTTGCGTTGTCGTGCCTTTGCCTTATCTCGCCTGACCTTGCCTTCCTTTGCTTTAAGCTTTCCTTGCCTTGTCGTGCATTGCCTAGCACTGCGTTTCCGTGCATTAGCCTTGCCTAGCCTCACCGTGCCTTGCCTTGCGTTACCCTTTGCTTGCCTTGCCGTGCATTGCCTAGCCGTGCGTTGTCGTGCCTTAGCCTTGTTTCCCCTTGCCGTGCCGTTCCTTCCGTTACACTTGCCTTTCTTTGCTTTCCCTTGCCTTCCTTACCTTCCGTTACTCTTTGCTTGCCTTCCGTGCATTGCCTAGCCTTGCGTTGTCGTGCCTTAGCCTTGCCTCGCCTGACCGTGCTTTCCCATGCGTTACCCTTTCCTTGCCTTGCCGTGCATTGCCCAGCCTGCGTTGCCGTGCCTTAGCCTTGTTTCCCCTTGCCGTGCAGTTCCTTCCGTTACCCTTGCCTTTCCTTGCTTTTCCTTGCCTTGCTTCCCTTCCGTTACTCTTTGCTTCCCTTCCGTGCATTGCCTAGCCTTGCGTTGTCGTGCCTTAGCCTTATCTCGCCTGACCGTGCCGTCCTTTGCTTTAAGCTTTCCTTGCATTGTCGTGCATTGCCTAGCCTTGCGTTGTCGTGCATTAGCCTTGCCTAGCCTCACCGTGCCTTGCCTTGCGTTACCCTTTACTTGCCTTGCAGTGCATGGCCTAGCCGTGCGTTGTCGTGCCTTAGCCTTGTTTCCCCTTGCCGTGGCGTGCCTTTTGTTACACTTGCCTTTCCTGGCTTTGACTTGCCTTCCTTTCCTTCCGTTACTCTTTCCTTGCCTTGCCGTGCATTGCCTAGCCTTGCATTGTCGTGCCTTATCCTTGCCTCACCTGACCGTGCCTTCCCCTGCGTTACCCTTTCCTTGCCTTGCCGGGCATTGCCTAGACCTGCGTTGCCGTGCCTTAGCCTTGTTACCCCTTGCCGTGCCGTTCCTTCCGGTACCTTTGCCTTCCCTTGCTTTCCCTTGCCTTCCTTGCGTTCCGTTACTCTTTGCTTGCTTTCCGTGCATTGCCTAGCCTTGCATTGTCGTGCTTTATCCTTGCCTCACCTGACCGTGCCTTCCCCTGCGTTACCCTTTCCTTGCCTTGCCGGGCATTGCCTAGCCCTGCGTTGCCGTGCCTTAGCCTTGTTACCCCTTGCCGTGCCGTTTCTTCCGTTACCCTTGCCTTCCCTTGCTTTCCCTTTCCTTCCTTGCATTCCGTTACTCCTTGCTTGCTTTCCGTGCATTGCCTAGCCTTGCGTTGGCTTTCCTTAGCCTTGCCTCGCCTGACCGTGCTTTCCCATGCGTTACCCTTTCCTTGCCTTGCCGTGCATTGCCTAGCGTGCGTTGTCGTGCCTTAGACTTGTTTCCCCTTGCCGTGCCGTTCCTTCCGTTACCATTGCCTTTCCTTGCTTTCCCTTGCCTTCCTTACCTTCCGTTACTCTTTGCTTGCCTTCCCTGCATTGCCTAGCCTTGCGTTGTCGTGCCTTAGCCTTATCTCGCCTGACCGTGCCTTCCTTTGCTTTAAGCTTTCCTTGCATTGTCGTGCATTGCCTAGCCTTGCGTTGTCGTGCATTAGCCTTGCTTAGCCTCACCGTGCCTTGCCTTGCGTTACCCTTTCCTTGCCTTGCCGTGCATTTCCTTCCCGTGGGTTGTCGTGCCTTAGCATTGTTTCCCCTTGCCGTTGCGTGCCTTTTGTTACACTTGCCTTGCCTGGCTTTGCCTTACCTTCCTTTCCTTCCGTTACTCTTTGCTTGCCTTGCCGTGGATTGCCTAGCCATGCGTTGTCGTGCCTTAGCCTTGTTACCCCTTGCCGTGCCGTTCCTTCCGTTACCCTTGCCTTCCCTTGCTTTCCCTTGCCTTCCTTGCCTTCCGTTACTCTTTGCTTGCTTTCCGTGCATTGCCTAGCCTTGCGTTGTCATGCCTTAGCCTTGCCTCGCCTGACCGTGCTTTCCCATGCGTTACCCTTTCCTTGCCTTGCCGTGCATTGCCTAGCGTGCGTTGTCGTGCCTTAGACTTGTTTCCCCTTGCCGTGCCGTTCCTTCCGTTACACTTGCCTTTCCTTGCTTTCCCTTGCCTTCCTTACCTTCCGTTACTCTTTGCTTGCCTTCCCTGAATTGCCTAGCCTTGCGTTGTCGTGCCTTTGCCTTATCTCGCCTGACCTTGCCTTCCTTTGCTTTAAGCTTTCCTTGCATTGTCGTGCATTGCCTAGCCTTGCGTTTTCGTGCATTAGCCTTGTCTAGCCTCACCGTGCCTTGCCTTGCGTTACCCTTTGCTTGCCTTGCCGTGCATTGCCTAGCCGTGCGTTGTCGTGCCTTAGCCTTGTTTCCCCTTGCCGTGCAGTTCCTTCCGTTACACTTGCCTTTCTTTGCTTTCCCTTGCCTTCCTTACCTTCCGTTACTCTTTGCTTGCCTTCCGTGCATTGCCTAGCCTTGCGTTGTCGTGCCTTAGCCTTGCCTCGCCTGAACGTGCTTTCCCATGTGTTACCCTTTCCTTGCCTTGCCGTGCATTGCCCAGCCTGCGTTGCCGTGCCTTAGCCTTGTTTCCCCTTGCCGTGCAGTTCCTTCCGTTACCCTTGCCTTTCCTTGCTTTTCCTTGCCTTGCTTACCTTCCGTTACTCTTTGCTTGCCTTCCCTGCATTGCCTAGCCTTGCGTTGTCGTGCCTTAGCCTTATCTCGCCTGACCGTGCCTTCCTTTGCTTTAAGCTTTCCTTGCATTGTCGTGCATTGCCTAGCCTTGCGTTGTCGTGCATTAGCCTTGCCTAGCCTCACCGTGCCTTGCCTTGCGTTACTCATTCCTTGCCTTGCCGTGCATTGCCTAGCGTGCGTTGTCGTGCCTTCGCCTTGTTACCCCTTGCCGTGCCGTTCCTTCCGTTACCCTTGCCTTCCCTTGCTTTCCCTTGCCTTCCTTGCGTTCCGTTACTCTTTGCTTGCTTTCCGTGCATTGCCTAGGCTTGCGTTGTCATGCCTTAGGCTTGCTTCGACTGACCGTGCTTTCCCATGCGTTACCCTTTCCTTGCCTTGCCGTGCATTGCCCAGCCTGCGTTGCCGTGCCTTAGCCTTGTTTCCCCTTGCCGTTCCGTTCCTTCCGTTACCCTTGCCTTCCCTTGCTTTCCCTTGCCTTCCTTGCGTTCCGTTACTCTTTGCTTGCTTTCCGTGCATTCCCTAGCCTTGCGTTGTCATGCCTTAGGCTTGCCTCGCCTGACCGTGCTTTCCCATGCGTTACCCTTTCCTTGCCTTGCCGTGCATTGCCTAGCGTGCGTTGTCGTGCCTTAGCCTTGTTTCCCCTTGCCGTGCCGTTCCTTCCGTTACACTTGCCTTTCTTTGCTTTCCCTTGCCTTCCTTACCTTCCGTTACTCTTTGCTTGTCTTTCGTGCATTGCCTAGCCTTGCGTTGTCGTGCCTTAGCCTTATCTCGCCTGACCGTGCCTTCCTTTGCTTTAAGCTTTCCTTGCATTGTCGTGCATTGCCTAGCCTTGCGTTGTCGTGCATTAGCCTTGCCTAGCCTCACCGTGCCTTGCCTTGCGTTACCCTTTCCTTGCCTTGCCGTGCATTGCCTAGCCGTGCGTTGTCGTGCCTTAGCCTTGATTCCCCTTGCCGTGGCGTGCCTTTTGTTACACTTGCCTTGCCTGGCTTTGCCTTGCCTTCCTTTCCTTCCGTTACTCTTTCCTTGCCTTGCCGTGCATTGCCTAGCCTTGCATTGTCGTGCCTTATCCTTGCCTCACCTGACCGTGCCTTCCCCTGCGTTACCCTTTCCTTGCCTTGCCGTGCATTGCCTAGCCCTGCGTTGTCGTGCCTTAGCCTTCTTACCCCTTGCCGTGCCGTTCCTTCCGTTACCCTTGCCTTCCCTTGCTTTCCCTTGCCTTCCTTGCGTTCCGTTACTCTTTGCTTGCTTTCCGTGCATTGCCTAGCCTTGCGTTGTCATGCCTTAGCCTTGCCTCGCCTGACCGTGCTTTCCCATGCGTTACCCTTTCCTTGCCTTGCCGTTCATTGCCTAGCGTTCGGTGTCGTGCCTTAGACTTGTTCCCCCTTGCCGTGCCGTTCCTTCCGTTACCCTTGCCTTTCCTTGCTTTTCCTTGCCTTCCTTACCTTCCGTTACTCTTTGCTTGCCTTCCCTGAATTTCCTAGCCTTGCGTTGTCGTGCCTTAGCCTTGCCTCGCCTGACCGTGCTTTCCCATGCGTTACCCTTTCCTTGCCTTGCCGTGCATTGCCTAGCGTGCGTTGTCGTGCCTTAGCCTTGTTACCCCTTGCCGTGCCGTTCCTTCCGTTACCCTTGCCTTCCCTTGCTTTCCCTTGCCTTCCTTGCGTTCCGTTACTCTTTGCTTGCTTTCCGTGCATTGCCTAGCCTTGCGTTGTCATGCCTTAGGCTTGCCTCGCCTGACCGTGCTTTCCCATGCGTTACCCTTTCCTTGCCTTGCCGTGCATTGCCTAGCGTGCGTTGTCGTGCCTTAGCCTTTTTTCCCCTTGCCGTGCCGTTCCTTCCGTTACACTTGCCTTTCTTTGCTTTCCCTTGCCTTCCTTACCTTCCGTTACTCTTTGCTTGCCTTCCGTGCATTGCCTAGCCTTGCGTTGTCGTGCCTTAGCCTTATCTCACCTGACCGTGCCTTCCTTTGCTTTAAGCTTTCCTTCCATTGTCGTGCATTGCCTAGCCTTGCGTTGTCGTGCATTAGCCTTGCCTAGCCTCACCGTGCCTTGCCTTGCGTTACACTTTCCTTGCCTTGCCGTGCATTGCCTAGCCGTGCGTTGTCGTGCCTTAGCCTTGATTCCCCTTGCCGTGGCGTGCCTTTTGTTACACTTGCCTTGCCTGGCTTTGCCTTGCCTTCCTTTCCTTCCGTTACACTTTCCTTGCCTTGCCGTGCATTGCCTAGCCTTGCATTGTCGTGCCTTATCCTTCCCTCACCTGTCCGTGCCTTCCCCTGCGTTACCCTTTCCTTGCCTTGCCGTGCATTGCCTAGCCCTGCGTTGTCGTGCCTTAGCCTTCTTACCCCTTGCCGTGCCGTTCCTTCCGTTACCCTTGCCTTCCCTTGCTTTCCCTTGCCTTCCTTGCGTTCCGTTACTCTTTGCTTGCTTTCCGTGCATTGCCTAGCCTTGCGTTGTCATGCCTTAGCCTTGCCTCGCCTGACCGTGCTTTCCCATGCGTTACCCTTTCCTTGCCTTGCAGTGCATTGCCTAGCCGTTCGTTTTCGTGCCTTAGCCTTGTTTGCCCTTGCCGTGCCGTTCCTTCCGTTACCCTTGCCTTGCTTTCCCTTGCCTTCCTTGCCTTCCGTTACTCTTTGCTTGCCTTCCGTGCATTGCCTAGCCTTGCGTTGTCGTGTCTTAGCCTTTTTTCACCTTGCCATAGCCTTGCTTGCGTTGCCTTGCTTTGCCTTGCCTTCCTTGCCTTCCGTTACTCTTTGCTTGCCTTCCGTGCATTGCCTAGCCTTGCGTGGTCGTGCCTTAGCCTTTTTTCACCTTGCCATAGCCTTGCTTGCGTTGCCTTGCTTTGCCTTGCATTCCTTGCCTTCCGTTACTCTTTGCTTGCCTTCCGTGCATTGCCTAGTCTTGGGTTGTCGTGCATTAGCCTTGCCTCCCCAAACCGTGCTTTGCCTTGCGTTACCCTTTACTTGCCTTGCCCTGCATTGCCTGGCCCTGTGTTGTCGTGCCTTAGCCTTGTTTCCCCTTGCCGTGCCGTTCCTTCCGTTACCCTTGCCTTGCCTTGCTTTCCCTTGCTTTCCTTGCCTTCCGTTACTCTTTGCTTTCCTTCCGTGCATTGCCTAGCCTTGCGTTGTCGTGCCTTAGCCTTGCGTCGCCTGACAGTGCCTTGCCTTGCGTTACCCTTTCCTTGCCTTGCCTTGCACTGCCAAGCCTTGCCTTGTCGTGCATTAGCCTTGCCTTGCCTGACCGTGCCTTGCCTTGCGTTACCCTTTCCTTGCCTTGCCGTGCATTGCCTAGCCGTGCGTTGTCGTGCCTTAGCCTTGTTTCTCCTTGCCGTGCCGTTACTTCCGTTACCCTTGCCTTGCCTTGGTTTTCCTTGCCTTCCTTGGTTTCCGTTACTCTTTGCTTGCCTTCCGTGCATTGCCTAGCCTTGCGCTGTCGTGCATTAGCTTTGCCTTGCCTCACAGTGCCTTGCCTTGCGTTACCTTTTCCTTGGCTGGCCGTGCATTGCCTAGCCGTGCGTTGTGGTGCCTTAGCCTTGTTTCACCTTGCCATAGCCTTGCTTGCTTTGCCTTGCCTTCCTTCCATTCCTTTACTCTTTGCTTGCCTTCCGTGCATTGCCTAGCCTTGCGTTGTCGTGCCTTAGCCTTTTTTCACCTTGCCATAGACTTGCTTGCGTTGCCTTGCTTTGCCTTGCATTCCTTGCCTTCCGTTACTCTTTGCTTGCCTTCCGTTCATTGCCTAGCCTAGCGTTGTCGTGCCTTAGCCTTGCCTCGCCTAACCGTGCCTTGCCTTGCGTTACCCTTTCCTTGCCTTGCCGTGCATTGCCAAGCCGTGCGTTGTCGTGCATTAGCCTCGCTTTGCGTTACCGTGCCTTGCCTTGCGTTACCCTTTCCTTGCCTGGCCGTGCATTGCTTAGCCTTGCGTTGCCGTACCTTAGCCTTGTTTCCCCTTGCCGTGCCGTGCCTTTGTTACACTTGCCTTGCCTTGCTTTGCCTTGCCTTCCTTTCCTTCCGTTACTCTTTGCTTGCCTAGCCGTGTACTGCGTAGCCTTGCGTTGTCGTGCATTACCCTTGCCAAGCCTGACCGTGCCTTGCTTTGCGTTACCCTTTCCTTGCCTTGCCCTGCATTGCCTTGCCCTGCGTTGTCGTGCCTTAGCCTTGTTTCCCCTTACCGTGCCGTTCCTTCCGTTACCCTTGCCTTCCCCTGCTTTCCCTTGCCTTCCTTGCCTTCCGTTACTCTTTGCTTGCCTTTCGTGCATTGCCTAGCCTAGCGTTGTCGTGCGTTAGCCTTGCGTCGCCTGACCGTGCCTTGCCTTGCGTTACCCTTTCCTTGCCTTGCCTTGCCTTGCGTCACCGTGCCTTGCCTTGCGTTACCCTTTCCTTGCCTTGCCGTGCATTGCCTAGCGTGCGTTGTCGTTCCTTAGCCTTGTTTCCCCTTGCCGTGCCGTTCCTTCCGTTACACTTGCCTTTCCTTCCTTTCCCTTGACTTCCTTACCTTCCGTTACTCTTTGCTTGCCTTCCGTGCATTGCCTAACCTTGCGTTGTCGTGCCTTAGCCTTTTTTCACCTTGCCATAGCCTTGCTTGCGTTGCCTTGCTTTGCCTTGCCTTCCTTGCCTTCCGTTACTCTTTGCTTGCCTTCCGTGCATTGCCTAGCCTTGCGTTGTCGTGCCTTAGCCTTGTTTCCCCTTGCCGTGCCGTTCCTTCAGTTACCCTTGCCTTGCCTTGCTTTCCCTTGCCTTCCTTGCCTTCCGTTACTCTTTGCTTGCCTTCCGTGCATTGCCTAGCCTTGCGTTGTCGTGCCTTAGCCTTGCCTCGCCTTACAGTGCCTTGCCTTGCGTTACCCTTTCCTTGCCTTGCCTTGCACTGCCAAGCCTTGCCTTGTCGTGCATTAGCCTTGCCTTGCCTGACCGTGCCTTGCCTGGCGTTACCCTTTCCTTGCCTTGCCTTGCATTGCCTAGCCGTGCGTTGTCGTGCCTTAGCCTTGTTTCCCCTTGCCGTGCCGTTCCTTCCGTTACCCTTGCCTTGCCTTGCTTTCCCTTGCCTTCCTTGCCTTCCGTTACTCTTTGCTTGCCTTCCGTGCATTGCCTAGCCTTGCGTTGTCGTGCCTTAGCCTTGCCTTGCCTGACCGTGACTTGCCTTGCGTTACCTTTACGTTGCCTTGCCGTGCATTGCATAGCCGTGTGTTGTCGTGCGTTAGCCTTGTTTCACCTTGCCATAGCCTTGCTTGCTTTGCCTTGCCTTCCTTCCATTCCGTTACTCTTTGCTTGCCTTCCGTGCATTGCCTAGCCTTGCGTTGTCGTGCCTTAGCCTTGCCTCGCCTAACCGTGCCTTGCCTTGCGTTACCCTTTCCTTGCCTTGCCGTGCATTGCCAAGCCGTGCGTTGTCGTGCATTAGCCCCGCCTTGCCTTACCGTGCCTTGCCTTGCGTTACCCTTTCCTTGCCTGGCCGTGCATTGCTTAGCCTTGCGTTGCCGTACCTTAGCCTTGTTTCCCCTTGCCGTGCCGTGCCTTTTGTTACACTTGCCTTGCCTTGCTTTGCCTTGCCTTCCTTTCCTTCCGTTAGTCTTTCCTTGCCTAGCCGTGTACTGCGTAGCCTTGCGTTGTCGTGCATTACCCTTACCTCGCCTGACCGTGCCTTGCCTTCCGTTACCCTTTCCTTGCCTTGCCGTGCATTGCCTAGCCCTGCGTTGTCGTGCCTTAGCCTTGTTTCCCCTTACCGTGCCGTTCCTTCCGTTACCCTTGCCTTCCCCTGATTTCCCTTGCCTTCCTTGCCTTCCGTTACTCTTTGCTTGCCTTTCGTGCATTGCCTAGCCTTGCGTTGTCGTGCCTTAGCCTTGCGTCGCCTGACCGTGCCTTGCCTTGCGTTACCCTTTCCTTGCATTGCCGTGCATTGCCTAGCCGTGCGTTGTCGTGCATCAGCCTTGCCTTGCCTCACCGTGCCTTGCCTTGTGTTACCCTTTCCTTGCCTTGCCGTGCATTGCCTAGCCGTGCGTTGCCGTGCCTTAGCCTTGTTTCCCCTTGCCGTGCCGTTCCTTCCGTTACCCTTGCCTTGCCTTGCTTTCCCTTGCCTTCCTTGCGTTCCATTATTCTTTGCTTGCCTTCCGTGCATTGCCTAGCCTTGCGTTGTCGTGCCTTAGCCTTGCCTCGCCTGACCGTGCCTTGCCTTGCGTTACCCTTACCTTGCCTTGCCCTGCATTGCCTAGCCGTTCGTTGTCGTGCCTTAGCCTTGTTTGCCCTTGCCGTGCCGTTCCTTCCGTTACCCTTGCCTTGCTTTCCCTTGCCTTCCTTGCCTTCCGTTACTCTTTGCTTCCCTTCCGTGCATTGCCTAGCCTTGCGTGGTCGTGCCTTAGCCTTTTTTCACCTTGCCATAGCCTTGCTTGCGTTGCCTTGCTTTGCATTGCATTCCTTGCCTTCCGTTACCCTTTCCTTGCCTTGCCGTGCATTGCCTAGCCGTGCGTTGTCGTGCATTAGCCTTGTCTTGCCTTACCGTGCCTTGCCTTGCGTTACCCTTTCCTTGCCTGGCCGTGCATTGCCTAGCCGTGCGTTGCCGTTCCTTAGCCTTGTTTCCCCTTGCCGTGCCTTGCCTTTTGTTACACTTGCCTTGCCTTGCTTTGCCTTGCCTTCCTTTCCTTCCGTTACTCTTTCCTTGCCTAGCCGTGCACTGCCTAGCCTTGCGTTGTCGTGCATTAGACTTGCCTCCCCAAACCGTGCCTTGCCTTGCGTTACCATTTCCTTGCCTTCCGTGCATTGCCTAGCCTTGCGTAGTCGTGCCTTAGCCTTGCCTCGCCTGACCGTGCCTTGCCTTGCGTTACCCTTTCCTTGCCTTGCAGTGCATTGCCTAGCCGTTCGTTGTCGTGCCTTAGCCTTGTTTGCCCTTGCCGTGCCGTTCCTTTAGTTACCCTTGCCTTGCTTTCCCTTGCCTTCCTTGCCTTCCGTTACTCTTTGCTTTCCTTCCGTGCATTGCCTAGCCTTGCGTTGTCGTGCCTTAGCCTTGCCTCGCCTGACAGTGCCTTGCCTTGCGTTACCCTTTCCTTGCCTTGCCGTGCACTGCCAAGCCTTGCCTTGTCGTGC
Source organism: Macrotis lagotis (assembly GCF_037893015.1). Classification (NCBI taxonomy): domain Eukaryota; kingdom Metazoa; phylum Chordata; class Mammalia; order Peramelemorphia; family Peramelidae; genus Macrotis; species Macrotis lagotis. The sequence continues at coordinate 253,632 of NW_027421976.1, forward strand.
ATTAGCCTTGCCTTGCCTGACCGTGCCTTGCCTGGCGTTACCCTTTCCTTGCCTTGCCGTGCATTGCCTAGCCGTGCGTTGTCGTGCCTTAGCCTTGTTTCCCCTTGCCGTGCCGTTACTTCCGTTACCCTTGCCTTGCCTTGGTTTCCCTTGCCTTCCTTGGTTTCCGTTACTCTTTGCTTGCCTTCCGTGCATTGCCTAGCCTTGCGCTGTCGTGCATTAGCCTTGCCTTGCCTCACAGTGCCTTGCCTTGCGTTACCTTTTCCTTGGCTGGCCGTGCATTGCCTAGCCGTGCGTTGTGGTGCCTTAGCCTTGTTTCACCTTGCCATAGCCTTGCTTGCTTTGTCTTGCCTTCCTTCCATTCCGTTACTCTTTGCTTGCCTTCCGTGCATTGCCTAGCCTTGCGTTGTCGTGCCTTAGCCTTTTTTCACCTTGCCATAGACTTGCTTGCGTTGCCTTGCTTTGCCTTGCATTCCTTGCCTTCCGTTACTCTTTGCTTGCCTTCCGTGCATTGCCTAGCCTTGCGTTGTCGTGCCTTAGCCTTGCCTCGCCTAACCGTGCCTTGCCTTGCGTTACCCTTTCCTTGCCTTGCCGTGCATTGCCAAGCCGTGCGTTGTCGTGCATTAGCCTCGCCTTGCCTTACCGTGCCTTGCCTTACGTTACCCTTTCCTTGCCTGGCCGTGCATTGCTTAGCCTTGCGTTGCCGTACCTTAGCCTTGTTTCCCCTTGCCGTGCCGTGCCTTTTGTTACACTTGCTTTATCTTGCTTTGCCTTGCCTTCCTTTCCTTCCGTTACTCTTTCCTTGCCTAGCCGTGTACTGCGTAGCCTTGCGTTGTCGTGCATTACCCTTGCCTCGCCTGACCGTGCCTTGCCTTGCGTTACCCTTTCCTTGCCTTGCCGTGCATTGCCTAGCCCTGCGTTGTCGTGCCTTAGCCTTGTTTCCCCTTACCGTGCCGTTCCTTCCGTTACCCTTGCCTTCCCCTGCTTTCCCTTGCCTTCCTTGCCTTCCGTTACTCTTTGCTTGCCTTCCGTGCATTGCCTAGCCTTGCGTTGTCGTGCCTTAGCCTTATCTCGCCTGACCGTGCCTTCCTTTGCTTTAAGCTTTCCTTGCATTGTCGTGCATTGCCTAGCCTTGCGTTGTCGTGCATTAACCTTGCCTAGCCTCACCGTGCCTTGCCTTGCGTTACCCTTTCCTTGCCTTGCCGTGCATTTCCTAGCCGTGTGTTGTCGTGCCTTAGCCTTGTTACCCCTTGCCGTGCCGTTCCTTCCGTTACCCTTGCCTTCCCTTGTTTTCCCTTTCCTTCCTTGCATTCCGTTACTCCTTGCTTGCTTTCCGTGCATTGCCTAGCCTTGCGTTGGCTTTCCTTAACCTTGCCTCGCCTGACCGTGCTTTCCCATGCGTTACCCTTTCCTTGCCTTGCCGTGCATTGCCTAGCGTGCGTTGTCGTGCCTTAGCCTTGTTTCCCCTTGCCGTGCCGTTCCTTCCGTTACACTTGCCTTTCTTTGCTTTCCCTTGCCTTCATTACCTTCCGGTACTCTTTGCTTGCCTTCCGTGCATTGCCAAGCCTTGCGTTGTCGTGCCTTAGCCTTGCCTCCCCTGACCGTGCTTTCCCATGCGTTACCCTTTCCTTGCCTTGCCGTGCATTGCCCAGCCTGCGTTGCCGTGCCTTAACCTTGTTTCCCCTTGCCGTGCAGTTCCTTCCGTTACCCTTGCCTTTCCTTGCTTTCCCTTGCCTTCCTTACCTTCCGTTACTCTTTGCTTGCCTTCCCTGCATTGCCTAGCCTTGCGTTGTCGTGCCTTAGCCTTATCTCGCCTGACCGTGCCTTCCTTTGCTTTAAGCTTTCCTTGCATTGTCGTGCATTGCGTAGCCTTGCGTTGTCGTGCATTAGCCTTGCCTAGCCTCACCGTGCCTTGCCTTGCGTTACCCTTTCCTTGCCTTGCCGTGCATTGCCTAGCCGTGCGTTGTCGTGCCTTAGCCTTTTTTCCCCTTGCCGTGGCGTGCCTTTTGTTACACTTGCCTTGACTGGCTTTGACTTGCCTTCCTTTCCTTCCGTTACTCTTTCCTTGCCTTGCCGTGCATTGCCTAGCCTTGCATTTTTTGCCTTATACTTGCCTCACCTGACCTTGCCTTCCCCTGCGTTACCATTTCCTTGCCTGGCCGCGCATTGCCTAGCGTGCGTTGTCGTGCCTTAGCCTTGTTTCCCCTTGCCGTGCCGTTCCTTCCGTTACACTTGCCTTTCCTTGCTTTCCCTTGCCTTCCTTACCTTCCGTTACTCTTTGCTTGCCTTCCGTGCATTGCCTAGCCTTGCGTTGTCGTGCCTTAGCCTTGCCTCGCCTGACCGTGCTTTCCCATGCGTTACCCCTTCCTTGCCTTGCCGTTCATTGCCCAGCGTTCGGTGTCGTGCCTTAGACTTGTTCCCCCTTGCCGTGCCGTTCCTTCCATTACCCTTGCCTTTCCTTGCTTTTCCTTGCCTTCCTTACCTTCCGTTACTCTTTGCTTGCCTTCCCTGAATTTCCTAGCCTTGCGTTGTCGTGCCTTAGCCTTGCCTCGCCTGACCGTGCTTTCCCATGCGTTACCCTTTCCTTGCCTTGCCGTGCATTGCCTAGCGTGCGTTGTCGTGCCTTAGCCTTGTTACCCCTTGCCGTGCCGTTCCTTCCGTTACCCTTGCCTTCCCTTGCTTTCCCTTGCCTTCCTTGCGTTCCGTTACTCTTTGCTTGCTTTCCGTGCATTGCCTAGCCTTGCGTTGTCATGCCTTAGGCTTGCCTCGCCTGACCGTGCTTTCCCATGCGTTACCCTTTCCTTGCCTTGCCGTGCATTGCCTAGCGTGCGTTGTCGTGCCTTAGCCTTGTTTCCCCTTGCCGTGCCGTTCCTTCCGTTACACTTGCCTTTCTTTGCTTTCCCTTGCCTTCCTTACCTTCCGTTACTCTTTGCTTGCTTCCGTGCATTGCCTAGCCTTGCGTTGTCGTGCCTAAGCCTTATCTCGCCCATGCCTTCCTTTGCTTTAAGCTTTCCTTGCATTGTCGTGCATTGCCTAGCCTTGCGTTGTCGTGCATTAGCCTTGCCTAGCCTCACCGTGCCTTGCCTTGCGTTACCCTTTCCTTGCCTTGCCGTGCATTGCCTAGCCGTGCGTTGTCGTGCCTTAGCCTTGTTTCCCCTTGCCGTGGCGTGCCTTTTGTTACACTTGCCTTGACTGGCTTTGCCTTGCCTTCCTTTCCTTCCGTTACTCTTTCCTTGCCTTGCCGTGCATTGCCTAGCCTTGCATTGTCGTGCCTTATCCTTGCCTCACCTGACCGTGCCTTCCCCTGCGTTACCATTTCCTTGCCTTGCCGTGCATTGCCTAACCCTGCGTTGCCGTGCCTTAGCCTTGTTACCCCTTGCCGTGCCGTTCCTTCCATTACCCTTGCCTTCCCTTGCTTTCCCATGCCTTCCTTGCGTTCCGTTACTCTTTGCTTGCTTTCCGTGCATTGCCTAGCCTTGCGTTGTCATGCCTTAGCCTTGCATCGCCTGACCGTGCTTTCCCATGCGTTACCCTTTCCTTGCCTTGCCGTGCATTGCCTAGCCGTGCGTTGTCGTGCCTTAGCCTTGTTTCCCCTTGCCGTGCCGTTAGTTCCGTTACACTTGCCTTTCCTTCCTTTCCCTTGCCTTCCTTACCTTCCGTTACTCTTTGCTTGCCTTCCGTGCATTGCCTAGCCTTGCGTTGTTGTGCCTTAGCCTTGCCTCGCCTGAACGTGCTTTCCCATGCGTTACCCTTTCCTTGCCTTGCCGTGCATTGCCTAGCCTGCGTTGCCGTGCTTTAGCTTTGTTTCCCCTTGCCGTGCCGTTCCTTCCGTTACCCTGGACTTTCCTTCCTTTTCCTTGCTTTGCTTACCTTCCGTTACTCTTTGCTTGCCTTCCCTGAATTTCCTAGCCTTGCGTTGTCGTGCCTTAGACTTATCTCGCCTGACCTTGCCTTCCTTTGCTTTAAGCTTTCCTTGCATTGTCGTGCATCGCCTAGCCTTGCATTTTCGTGCATTAGCCTTGCCTAGCCTCACCGTGCCTTTCCTTGCGTTACCCTTTGCTTGCCTTGGGGTGCATTGCCTAGCGTGCGTTGTCGTGCCTTAGCCTTGTTTCCCCTTGCCGTGCCGTTCCTTCCGTTACCATTGCCTTTCCTTGCTTTCCCTTGCCTTCCTTACCTTCCGTTACTCTTTGCTTGCCTTCCGTGCATTGCCTAGCCTTGCGTTGTCGTGCCTTAGCCTTATCTCGCCTGACCGTGCCTTCCTTTGCTTTAAGCTTTCCTTGCATTGTCGTGCATTGCCTAGCCTTGCGTTGTCGTGCATTAACCTTGCCTAAGCTCACCGTGCCTTGACTTGCGTTACCCTTTCCTTGCCTTGCCGTGCATTTCCTAGCCGTGTGTTGTCGTGCCTTAGCCTTGTTACCCCTTGCCGTGCCGTTCCTTCCGTTACCCTTGCCTTCCCTTGCTTTCCCTTTAATTCCTTGCATTCCGTTACTCCTTGCTTGCTTTCCGTGCATTGCCTAGCCTTGCGTTGGCTTTCCTTAGCCTTGCCTCGACTGACCGTGCTTTCCCATGCGTTACCCTTTCCTTGCCTTGCCGTGCATTGCCTAGCGTGCGTTGTCGTACCTTAGCCTTGTTTCCCCTTGCCGTGCCGTTCCTTCCGTTACCCTTGCCTTCCCTTGCTTTCCCTTTCCTTCCTTGCATTCCTTTACTCCTTGCTTGCTTTCCGTGCATTGCCTAGCCTTGCGTTGGCTTTCCTTAGCCTTGCCTCGCCTGACCGTGCGTTCCCATGCGTTACCCTTTCCTTGCCTTGCCGTGCATTGCCTAGCGTGCGTTGTCGTGCCTTAGCCTTGTTTCCCCTTGCCGTGCCGTTCCTTCCTTTACCCTTGCCTTTCTTTCCTTTCCCTTGCCTTCCTTACCTTCCGTTACTCTTTGCTTGCCTTCCGTGCATTGCCTAGCCTTGCGTTGTCGTGCCTTAGCCTTATCTCGCCTGACCGTGCCTTCCTTTGCTTTAAGCTTTACTTGCATTGTCGTGCATTGCCTAGCCTTGCGTTGTCGTGCATTAGCCTTGCCTAGCCTCACCGTGCCTTGCCTTGCGTTACCCTTTCCTTGCCTTGCCGTGAATTTCCTAGCCGTCTGTTGTCGTGAGTTAGCCTTGTTTCCCCTTGCCGTTGCGTGCCTTTTGTTACAGTTGCCTTGCCTGGCTTTGCCTTGCCTTCCTTTCCTTCCGTTACTCTTTCCTTGCCTTGCCGTGCATTGCCTAGCCCTGCGTTTTCGTGCCTTAGCCTTGTTACCCCTTGCCGTGCCGTTCCTTCCGTTGCCCTTGCCTTCCCTTGCTTTCCCTTGCCTTCCTTGCGTTCCGTTACTCTTTGCTTGCTTTCCGTGCATTGCCTAGCCTTGCGTTGTCATGCCTTAGGCTTGCCTCGCCTGACCTTGCTTTCCCATGCGTTACCCTTTCCTTGCCTTGCCGTGTATTGCCTAGCCGTGCGTTGTCGTGCATTGCTTAGCCTTGTTTCCCCTTGCCGTGCCGTTCCTTCCGTTACCCTTGCCTTGCCTTGCTTTCCCTTGCCTTCCTTGCCTTCCGTTACTCTTTGCTTGCCTTCCGTGCATTACCTAGCCTTGCGTTGTCGTGCCTTAGCCTTATCTCGCCTGACCGTTCCTTCCCTTGCTTTAACCCTTTCCTTGCATTGTCGTGCATTGCCTAGCCTTGCGTTGTCGTGCCTTAGCCTTGCCTCGCCTGACAGTGCCTTGCCTTGCGTTACCCTTTCCTTGCCTTGCCCTGCATTGCCTGGCCCTGTGTTGTCGTGCCTTAGCCTTGTTTCCCCTTGCCGTGCCGTTCCTTCCGTTACCCTTGCCTTGCCTTGCTTTCCCTTGCTTTCCTTGCCTTCCGTTACTCTTTGCTTTCCTTCCGTGCATTGCCTAGCCTTGCGTTGTCGTGCCTTAGCCTTGCCTCGCCTGACAGTGCCTTGCCTTGCGTTACCCTTTCCTTGCCTTGCCGTGCACTACCAAGCCTTGCCTTGTCGTGCATTAGCCTTGCCTTGCCTGACCGTGCCTTGCCTTGCGTTACCCTTTCCTTGCCTTGCCGTGCATTGCCTAGCCGTGCGTTGTCGTGCCTTAGCCTTGTTTCCCCTTGCCGTGCCGTTACTTCCGTTACCCTTGCCTTGCCTTGGTTTTCCTTGCCTTCCCTGGTTTCCGTTACTCTTTGCTTGCCTTCCGTGCATTGCCTAGCCTTGCGCTGTCGTGCATTAGCTTTGCCTTGCCTCACAGTGCCTTGCCTTGCGTTACCTTTTCCTTGGCTGGCCGTGCATTGCCTAGCCGTGCGTTGTGGTGCCTTAGCCTTGTTTCACCTTGCCATAGCCTTGCTTGCTTTGCCTTGCCTTCCTTCCATTCCTTTACTCTTTGCTTGCCTTCCGTGCATTGCCTAGCCTTGCGTTGTCGTGCCTTAGCCTTTTTTCACCTTGCCATAGACTTGCTTGCGTTGCCTTGCTTTGCCTTGCATTCCTTGCCTTCCGTTACTCTTTGCTTGCCTTCCGTGCATTGCCTAGCCTAGCGTTGTCGTGCCTTAGCCTTGCCTCGCCTAACCGTGCCTTGCCTTGCGTTACCCTTTCCTTGCCTTGCCGTGCATTGCCAAGCCGTGCGTTGTCGTGCATTAGCCTCGCTTTGCGTTACCGTGCCTTGCCTTGCGTTACCCTTTCCTTGCCTGGCCGTGCATTGCTTAGCCTTGCGTTGCCGTACCTTAGCCTTGTTTCCCCTTGCCGTGCCGTGCCTTTTGTTACACTTGCCTTGCCTTGCTTTGCCTTGCCTTCCTTTCCTTCCGTTACTCTTTGCTTGCCTAGCCGTGTACTGCGTAGCCTTGCGTTGTCGTGCATTACCCTTGCCAAGCCTGACCGTGCCTTGCTTTGCGTTACCCTTTCCTTGCCTTGCCCTGCATTGCCTAGCCCTGCGTTGTCGTGCCTTAGCCTTGTTTCCCCTTACCGTGCCGTTCCTTCCGTTACCCTTGCCTTCCCCTGCTTTCCCTTGCCTTCCTTGCCTTCCGTTACTCTTTGCTTGCCTTTCGTGCATTGCCTAGCCTAGCGTTGTCGTGCGTTAGCCTTGCGTCGCCTGACCGTGCCTTGCCTTGCGTTACCCTTTACTTGCCTTGCCGTGCATTGCCTAGCCGTGCGTTGTCGTGCATCAGCCTTGCCTTGCCTCACCGTGCCTTGCCTTGCGTTACCCTTTCCTTGCCTTGCCGTGCATTGCCTAGCCGTGCGTTGTCGTTCCTTAGCCTTGTTTCCCCTTGCCGTGCCGTTCCTTCCGTTACACTTGCCTTTCCTTCCTTTCCCTTGCCTTCCTTACCTTCCGTTACTCTTTGCTTGCCTTCCGTGCATTGCCTAACCTTGCGTTGTCGTGTCTTAGCCTTTTTTCACCTTGCCATAGCCTTGCTTGCGTTGCCTTGCTTTGCCTTGCCTTCCTTGCCTTCCGTTACTCTTTGCTTGCCTTCCGTGCATTGCCTAGCCCTGTGTTGTCGTGCCTTAGCCTTGTTTCCCCTTGCCGTGCCGTTCCTTCCGTTACCCTTGCCTTGCCTTGCTTTCCCTTGCTTTCCTTGCCTTCCGTTACTCTTTGCTTTCCTTCCGTGCATTGCCTAGCCTTGCGTTGTCGTGCCTTAGCCTTGCCTCGCCTTACAGTGCCTTGCCTTGCGTTACCCTTTCCTTGCCTTGCCTTGCACTGCCAAGCCTTGCCTTGTCGTGCATTAGCCTTGCCTTGCCTGACCGTGCCTTGCCTGGCGTTACCCTTTCCTTACCTTGCCTTGCATTGCCTAGCCGTGCGTTGTCGTGCCTTAGCCTTGTTTCCCCTTGCCGTGCCGTTACTTCCGTTACCCTTGCCTTGCCTTGGTTTCCCTTGCCTTCCTTGGTTTCCGTTACTCTTTGCTTGCCTTCCGTGCATTGCCTAGCCTTGCGCTGTCGTGCATTAGCCTTGCCTTGCCTAACAGTGCCTTGCCTTGCGTTACCTTTTCCTTGGCTGGCCGTGCATTGCCTAGCCGTGCGTTGTGGTGCCTTAGCCTTGTTTCACCTTGCCATAGCCTTGCTTGCTTTGCCTTGCCTTCCTTCCATTCCGTTACTCTTTGCTTGCCTTCCGTGCATTGCCTAGCCTTGCGTTGTCGTGCCTTAGCCTTGCCTCGCCTAACCGTGCCTTGCCTTGCGTTACCCTTTCCTTGCCTTGCCGTGCATTGCCAAGCCGTGCGTTGTCGTGCATTAGCCCCGCCTTGCCTTACCGTGCCTTGCCTTGCGTTACCCTTTCCTTGCCTGGCCGTGCATTGCTTAGCCTTGCGTTGCCGTACCTTAGCCTTGTTTCCCCTTGCCGTGCCGTGCCTTTTGTTACACTTGCCTTGCCTTGCTTTGCCTTGCCTTCCTTTCCTTCCGTTAGTCTTTCCTTGCCTAGCCGTGTACTGCGTAGCCTTGCGTTGTCGTGCATTACCCTTACCTCGCCTGACCGTGCCTTGCCTTCCGTTACCCTTTCCTTGCCTTGCCGTGCATTGCCTAACCCTGCGTTGTCGTGCCTTAGCCTTGTTTCCCCTTACCGTGCCGTTCCTTCCGTTACCCTTGCCTTCCCCTGATTTCCCTTGCCTTCCTTGCCTTCCGTTACTCTTTGCTTGCCTTCCGTGCATTGCCTAGCCTTGCGTTGTCGTGCCTTAGCCTTGCGTCGCCTGACCGTGCCTTGCCTTGCGTTACCCTTTCCTTGCCTTGCCGTGCATTGCCTAGCCGTGCGTTGTCGTGCATTAGCCTTGCCTTGCCTCACCGTGCCTTGCCTTGTGTTACCCTTTCCTTGCCTTGCCGTGCATTGCCTAGCCGTGCGTTGCCGTGCCTTAGCCTTGTTTCCCCTTGCCGTGCCGTTCCTTCCGTTACCCTTGCCTTGCCTTGCTTTCCCTTGCCTTCCTTGCGTTCCATTATTCTTTGCTTGCCTTCCGTGCATTGCCTAGCCTTGCGTTGTCGTGCCTTAGCCTTGCCTCGCCTGACCGTGCCTTGCCTTGCGTTACCCTTACCTTGCCTTGCAGTGCATTGCCTAGCCGTTCGTTGTCGTGCCTTAGCCTTGTTTGCCCTTGCCGTGCCGTTCCTTCCGTTACCCTTCCCTTGCCTTGCTTTCCCTTGCTTCCTTGCCTTCCGTTACTCTTTGCTTGCCTTCCGTGCATTGCCTAGCCTTGCGTTGTCGTGTCTTAGCCTTTTTTCACCTTGCCAGAGAGTTGCTTGCGTTGCCTTGCTTTGCCTTGCCTTCCTTGCCTTCCGTTACTCTTTGCTTCCCTTCCGTGCATTGCCTAGGCTTGCGTGGTCGTGCCTTAGCCTTTTTTCACCTTGCCATAGCCTTGCTTGCGTTGCCTTGCTTTGCATTGCATTCCTTGCCTTCCGTTACCCTTTCCTTGCCTTGCCGTGCATTGCCTAGCCGTGCGTTGTCGTGCATTAGTCTTGTCTTGCCTTACCGTGCCTTGCCTTGCGTTACCCTTTCCTTGCCTGGCCGTGCATTGCCTAGCCGTGCGTTGCCGTTCCTTAGCCTTGTTTCCCCTTGCCGTGCCTTGCCTTTTGTTACACTTGCCTTGCCTTGCTTTGCCTTGCCTTCCTTTCCTTCCGTTACTCTTTCCTTGCCTAGCCGTGCACTGCCTAGCCTTGCGTTGTCGTGCATTAGACTTGCCTCCCCAAACCGTGCCTTGCCTTGCGTTACCCTTTCCTTGCCTTCCGTGCATTGCCTAGCCTTGCGTAGTCGTGCCTTAGCCTTGCCTCGCCTGACCGTGCCTTGCCTTGCGTTACCCTTTCCTTGCCTTGCAGTGCATTGCCTAGCCGTTCGTTGTCGTGCCTTAGCCTTGTTTGCCCTTGCCGTGCCGTTCCTTTAGTTACCCTTGCCTTGCTTTCCCTTGCCTTCCTTGCCTTCCGTTACTCTTTGCTTTCCTTCCGTGCATTGCCTAGCCTTGCGTTGTCGTGCCTTAGCCTTGCCTCGCCTGACAGTGCCTTGCCTTGCGTTACCCTTTCCTTGCCTTGCCGTGCACTGCCAAGCCTTGCCTTGTCGTGCATTAGCCTTGCCTTGCCTGACCGTGCCTTGCCTGGCGTTACCCTTTCCTTGCCTTGCCGTGCATTGCCTAGCCGTGCGTTGTCGTGCCTTAGCCTTGTTTCCCCTTGCCGTGCCGTTACTTCCGTTACCCTTGCCTTGCCTTGGTTTCCCTTGCCTTCCTTGGTTTCCGTTACTCTTTGCTTGCCTTCCGTGCATTGCCTAGCCTTGCGCTGTCGTGCATTAGCCTTGCCTTGCCTCACAGTGCCTTGCCTTGCGTTACCTTTTCCTTGGCTGGCCGTGCATTGCCTAGCCGTGCGTTGTGGTGCCTTAGCCTTGTTTCACCTTGCCATAGCCTTGCTTGCTTTGTCTTGCCTTCCTTCCATTCCGTTACTCTTTGCTTGCCTTCCGTGCATTGCCTAGCCTTGCGTTGTCGTGCCTTAGCCTTTTTTCACCTTGCCATAGACTTGCTTGCGTTGCCTTGCTTTGCCTTGCATTCCTTGCCTTCCGTTACTCTTTGCTTGCCTTCCGTGCATTGCCTAGCCTAGCGTTGTCGTGCCTTAGCCTTGCCTCGCCTAACCGGGCCTTGCCTTGCGTTACCCTTTCCTTGCCTTGCCGTGCATTGCCAAGCCGTGCGTTGTCGTGCATTAGCCTCGCCTTGCCTTACCGTGCCTTGCCTTACGTTACCCTTTCCTTGCCTGGCCGTGCATTGCTTAGCCTTGCGTTGCCGTACCTTAGCCTTGTTTCCCCTTGCCGTGCCGTGCCTTTTGTTACACTTGCTTTATCTTGCTTTGCCTTGCCTTCCTTTCCTTCCGTTACTCTTTCCTTGCCTAGCCGTGTACTGCGTAGCCTTGCGTTGTCGTGCATTACCCTTGCCTCGCCTGACCGTGCCTTGCCTTGCGTTACCCTTTCCTTGCCTTGCCGTGCATTGCCTAGCCCTGCGTTGTCGTGCCTTAGCCTTGTTTCCCCTTACCGTGCCGTTCCTTCCGTTACCCTTGCCTTCCCCTGCTTTCCCTTGCCTTCCTTGCCTTCCGTTACTCTTTGCTTGCCTTCCGTGCATTGCCTAGCCTTGCGTTGTCGTGCCTTAGCCTTATCTCGCCTGACCGTGCCTTCCTTTGCTTTAAGCTTTCCTTGCATTGTCGTGCATTGCCTAGCCTTGCGTTGTCGTGCATTAACCTTGCCTAGCCTCACCGTGCCTTGCCTTGCGTTACCCTTTCCTTGCCTTGCCGTGCATTTCCTAGCCGTGTGTTGTCGTGCCTTAGCCTTGTTACCCCTTGCCGTGCCGTTCCTTCCGTTACCCTTGCCTTCCCTTGTTTTCCCTTTCCTTCCTTGCATTCCGTTACTCCTTGCTTGCTTTCCGTGCATTGCCTAGCCTTGCGTTGGCTTTCCTTAACCTTGCCCGCCTGACCGTGCTTTCCCATGCGTTACCCTTTCCTTGCCTTGCCGTGCATTGCCTAGCGTGCGTTGTCGTGCCTTAGCCTTGTTTCCCCTTGCCGTGCCGTTCCTTCCGTTACACTTGCCTTTCTTTGCTTTCCCTTGCCTTCATTACCTTCCGGTACTCTTTGCTTGCCTTCCGTGCATTGCCAAGCCTTGCGTTGTCGTGCCTTAGCCTTGCCTCCCCTGACCGTGCTTTCCCATGCGTTACCCTTTCCTTGCCTTGCCGTGCATTGCCCAGCCTGCGTTGCCGTGCCTTAACCTTGTTTCCCCTTGCCGTGCAGTTCCTTCCGTTACCCTTGCCTTTCCTTGCTTTTCCTTGCCTTGCTTACCTTCCGTTACTCTTTGCTTCCCTTCCCTGCATTGCCTAGCCTTGCGTTGTCGTGCCTTAGCCTTATCTCGCCTGACCGTGCCTTCCTTTGCTTTAAGCTTTCCTTGCATTGTCGTGCATTGCCTAGCCTTGCGTTGTCGTGCATTAGCCTTGCCTAGCCTCACCGTGCCTTCCCTTGCGTTACCCTTTCCTTGCCTTGCCGTGCATTGCCTAGCGTGCGTTGTCGTGCCTTAGCCTTGTTTCCCCTTGCCGTGCCGTTCCTTCCGTTACCCTTGCCTTTCCTTGCTTTCCCTTGCCTTCCTTACCTTCCGTTACTCTTTGCTTGCCTTCCGTGCATTGCCTAGCCTTGCGTTGTCGTGCCTGAGCCTTATCTCGCCTGACCGTGCCTTCCTTTGCTTTAAGCTTTCCTTGCATTGTCGTGCATTGCCTAGCCTTGCGTTGTCGTGCATTAGCCTTGCCTAGCCTCACCGTGCCTTGCCTTGCGTTACCCTTTCCTTGCCTTGCCGTGCATTGCCTAGCCGTGCGTTGTCGTGCCTTAGCCTTGTTTCCCCTTGCCGTGGCGTGCCTTTTGTTACACTTGCCTTGACTGGCTTTGACTTGCCTTCCTTTCCTTCCCTTACTCTTTCCTTGCCTTGCCGTGCATTGCCTAGCCTTGCATTGTCGTGCCTTATCCTTGCCTCACCTGACCGTGCCTTCCCCTGCGTTACCATTTCCTTGCCTTGCCGTGCATTGCCTAACCCTGCGTTGCCGTGCCTTAGCCTTGTTACCCCTTGCCGTGCCGTTCCTTCCGTTACCCTTGCCTTCCCTTGCTTTCCCTTGCCTTCCTTGCGTTCCGTTACTCTTTGCTTGCTTTCCGTGCATTGCCTAGCCTTGCGTTGTCATGCCTTAGCCTTGCATCGCCTGACCGTGCTTTCCCATGCGTTACCCTTTCCTTGCCTTGCCGTGCATTGCCTAGCCGTGCGTTGTCGTGCCTTAGCCTTGTTTCCCCTTGCCGTGCCGTTCCTTCCGTTACCCTGGACTTTCCTTCCTTTTCCTTGCCTTGCTTACCTTCCGTTACTCTTTGCTTGCCTTCCCTGAATTTCCTAGCCTTGCGTTGTCGTGCCTTAGACTTATCTCGCCTGACCTTGCCTTCCTTTGCTTTAAGCTTTCCTTGCATTGTCGTGCATTGCCTAGCCTTGCGTTGTCGTGCATTAGCCTTGCCTAGCCTCACCGTGCCTTGCCTTGCGTTACCCTTTCCTTGCCTTGCCGTGCATTGCCTAGCCGTGCGTTGTCGTGCCTTAGCCTTGTTTCCCCTTGCCGTGCCGTTCCTTCCGTTACACTTGCCTTTCTTTGCTTTCCCTTTCCTTCCTTACCTTCCGTTACTCTTTGCTTGCATTCCGTGCATTGCCTAGCCTTGCGTTGTCGTGCCTAAGCCTTATCTCGCCTGACCGTGCCTTCCTTTGCTTTAAGCTTTCCTTGCATTGTCGTGCATTGCCTAGCCTTGCGTTGTCGTGCATTAACCTTGCCTAAGCTCACCGTGCCTTGCCTTGCGTTTCCCTTTCCTTGCCTTGCCGTGCATTTCCTAGCCGTGTGTTGTCGTGCCTTAGCCTTGTTACCCCTTGCCGTGCCGTTCCTTCCGTTACCCTTGCCTTCCCTTGCTTTTCCTTTAATTCCTTGCATTCCGTTACTCTTTGCTTGCTTTCCGTGCATTGCCTAGCCTTGCGTTGGCTTTCCTTAGACTTGCCTCGCCTGACCGTGCTTTCCCATGCGTTACCCTTTCCTTGCCTTGCCGTGCATTGCCTAGCGTGCGTTGTCGTACCTTAGCCTTGTTTCCCCTTGCCGTGCCGTTCCTTCCGTTACCCTTGCCTTCCCTTGCTTTCCCTTTCCTTCCTTGCATTCCGTTACTCCTTGCTTGCTTTCCGTGCATTGCCTAGCCTTGCGTTGGCTTTCCTTAGCCTTGCCTCGCCTGACCGTGCTTTCCCATGCGTTACCCTTTCCTTGCCTTGCCGTGCATTTCCTAGCCGTGTGTTGTCGTGCCTTAGCCTTGTTTCCCCTTGCCGTTGCGTGCCTTTTATTACACTTGCCTTGCCTGGCTTTGCCTTGCCTTCCTTTCCTTCCGTTACTCTTTCCTTGCCTTGCAGTGCATTGCCTAGCCTTGCATTGTTGTGCCTTATCCTTGCCTCACCTGACCGTGCCTTCCCCTGCGTTACCCTTTCCTTGCCTTGCCGTGCATTGCCTAGCCCTGCGTTGTCGTGCCTTAGCCTTCTTACCCCTTGCCGTGCCGTTCCTTCCGTTACCCTTGCCTTCCCTTGCTTTCCCTTGCCTTCCTTGCGTTCCGTTACTCTTTGCTTGCTTTCCGTGCATTGCCTAGCCTTGCGTTGTTATGCCTTAGCCTTGCCTCGCCTGACCGTGCTTTCCCATGCGTTACCCTTTCCTTGCCTTGCCGTTCATTCCCTAGCGTTCGGTGTCGTGCCTTAGACTTGTTTCCCCTTGCCGTGCCGTTCCTTCCGTTACACTTGCCTTTCCTTGCTTTCCCTTGCCTTCCTTACCTTCCGTTACTCTTTGCTTGCCTTCCGTGCATTGCCTAGCCTTCCGTTGTCGTGCCATAGCCTTGCCTCGCCTGACCGTGCTTTCCCATGCGTTACCCCTTCCTTGCCTTGCCGTTCATTGCCCAGCGTTCGGTGTCGTGCCTTAGACTTGTTCCCCCCTTGCCGTGCCGTTCCTTCCGTTACCCTTGCCTTTCCTTGCTTTTCCTTGCCTTCCTTACCTTCCGTTACTCTTTGCTTGCCTTCCCTGAATTTCCTAGCCTTGCGTTGTCGTGCCTTAGCCTTGCCTCGCCTGACCGTGCTTTCCCATGCGTTACCCTTTCCTTGCCTTGCCGTGCATTGCCTAGCGTGCGTTGTCGTGCCTTAGCCTTGTTACCCCTTGCCGTGCCGTTCCTTCCGTTACCCTTGCCTTCCCTTGCTTTCCCTTGCCTTCCTTGCGTTCCGTTACTCTTTGCTTGCTTTCCGTGCATTGCCTAGCCTTGCGTTGTCATGCCTTAGGCTTGCCTCGCCTGACCGTGCTTTCCCATGCGTTACCCTTTCCTTGCCTTGCCGTGCATTGCCTAGCGTGCGTTGTCGTGCCTTAGCCTTGTTTCCCCTTGCCGTGCCGTTCCTTCCGTTACACTTGCCTTTCTTTGCTTTCCCTTGCCTTCCTTACCTTCCGTTACTCTTTGCTTGCTTCCGTGCATTGCCTAGCCTTGCGTTGTCGTACCTAAGCCTTATCTCGCCTGACCATGCCTTCCTTTGCTTTAAGCTTTCCTTGCATTGTCGTGCATTGCCTAGCCTTGCGTTGTCGTGCATTAGCCTTGCCTAGCCTCACCGTGCCTTGCCTTGCGTTACCCTTTCCTTGCCTTGCCGTGCATTGCCTAGCCGTGCGTTGTCGTGCCTTAGCCTTGTTTCCCCTTGCCGTGGCGTGCCTTTTGTTACAATTGCCTTGACTGGCTTTGACTTGCCTTCCTTTCCTTCCGTTACTCTTTCCTTGCCTTGCCGTGCATTGCCTAGCCATGCATTGTCGTGCCTTATCCTTGCCTCACCTGACCGTGCCTTCCCCTGCGTTACCATTTCCTTGCCTTGCCGTGCATTGCCTAACCCTGCGTTGCCGTGCCTTAGCCTTGTTACCCCTTGCCGTGCCGTTCCTTCCATTACCCTTGCCTTCCCTTGCTTTCCCATGCCTTCCTTGCGTTCCGTTACTCTTTGCTTGCTTTCCGTGCATTGCCTAGCCTTGCGTTGTCATGCCTTAGCCTTGCATCGCCTGACCGTGCTTTCCCATGCGTTACCCGTTCCTTGCCTTGCCGTGCATTGCCTAGGCGTGCGTTGTCGTGCCTTAGCCTTGTTTCCCCTTGCCGTGCCGTTCCTTCCGTTACACTTGCCTTTCCTTCCTTTCCCTTGCCTTCCTTACCTTCCGTTACTCTTTGCTTGCCTTCCGTGCATTGCCTAGCCTTGCGTTGTTGTGCCTTAGCCTTGCCTCGCCTGAACGTGCTTTCCCATGCGTTACCCTTTCCTTGGCTTGCCGTGCATTGCCTAGCCTGCGTTGCCGTGCTTTAGCTTTGTTTCCCCTTGCCGTGCCGTTCCTTCCGTTACCCTGGACTTTCCTTCCTTTTCATTGCCTTCCTTACCTTCCGTTACTCTTTGCTTGCCTTCCCTGAATTTCCTAGCCTTGCGTTGTCGTGCCTTAGACTTATCTCGCCTGACCTTGCCTTCCTTTGCTTTAAGCTTTCCTTGCATTGTCGTGCATCGCCTAGCCTTGCATTTTCGTGCATTAGCCTTGCCTAGCCTCACCGTGCCTTTCCTTGCGTTACCCTTTGCTTCCCTTGGGGTGCATTGCCTAGCGTGCGTTGTCGTGCCTTAGCCTTGTTTCCCCTTTCCGTGCCGTTCCTTCCGTTACCATTGCCTTTCCTTGCTTTCCCTTGCCTTCCTTACCTTCCGTTACTCTTTGCTTGCCTTCCGTGCATTGCCTAGCCTTGCGTTGTCGTGCCTTAGCCTTATCTCGCCTGACCGTGCCTTCCTTTGCTTTAAGCTTTCCTTGCATTGTCGTGCATTGCCTAGCCTTGCGTTGTCGTGCATTAACCTTGCATAAGCTCACCGTGCCTTGCCTTGCGTTACCCTTTCCTTGCCTTGCCGTGCATTTCCTAGGCGTGTGTTGTCGTGCCTTAGCCTTGTTACCCCTTGCCGTGCCGTTCCTTCCGTTACCCTTGCCTTCCCTTGCTTTCCCTTTCCTTCCTTGCATTCCGTTACTCCTTGCTTGCTTTCCGTGCATTGCCTAGCCTTGCGTTGGCTTTCCTTAGCCTTGCCTCGACTGACCGTCCTTTCCCATGCGTTACCCTTTCCTTGCCTTGCCGTGCATTGCCTAGCGTGCGTTGTCGTGCCTTAGCCTTGTTTCCCCTTGCCGTGCCGTTCCTTCCGTTACCCTTGCCTTCCCTTGCTTTCCCTTTCCTTCCTTGCATTCCGTTACTCCTTGCTTGCTTTCCGTGCATTGCCTAGCCTTGCGTTGGCTTTCCTTAGCCTTGCCTCGCCTGACCGTGCGTTCCCATGCGTTACCCTTTCCTTGCCTTGCCGTGCATTGCCTAGCGTGCGTTGTCGTGCCTTAGCCTTGTTTCCCCTTGCCGTGCCGTTCCTTCCTTTACCCTTGCCTTTCTTTCCTTTCCCTTGCCTTCCTTACCTTCCGTTACTCTTTGCTTGCCTTCCGTGCATTGCCTAGCCTTGCGTTGTCGTGCCTTAGCCTTATCTCGCCTGACCGTGCCTTCCTTTGCTTTAAGCTTTACTTGCATTGTCGTGCATTGCCTAGCCTTGCGTTGTCGTGCATTAGCCTTGCCTAGCCTCACCGTGCCTTGCCTTGCGTTACCCTTTCCTTGCCTTGCCGTGCATTTCCTAGCCGTGTGTTGTCGTGCCTTAGCCTTGTTTCCCCTTGCCGTTGCGTGCCTTTTGTTACAGTTGCCTTGCCTGGCTTTGCCTTGCCTTCCTTTCCTTCCGTTACTCTTTCCTTGCCTTGCCGTGCATTGCCTAGCCCTGCGTTTTCGTGCCTTAGCCTTGTTACCCCTTACCGTGCCGTTCCTTCCGTTACCCTTGCCTTCCCTTGCTTTCCCTTGCCTTCCTTGCGTTCCGTTACTCTTTGCTTGCTTTCCGTGCATTGCCTAGCCTTGCGTTGTCATGCCTTAGGCTTGCCTCGCCTGACCGTGCTTTCCCATGCGTTACCCTTTCCTTGCCTTGCCGTGCATTGCCTAGCGTGCGTTGTCGTGCCTTAGCCTTGTTTCCCCTTGCCGTGCCGTTCCTTCCGTTACACTTGCCTTTCTTTGCTTTCCCTTGCCTTCTTACCTTCCGTTACTCTTTGCTTGCCTTCCGTGCATTGCCTAGCCTTGCGTTGTCGTGCCTTAGCCTTATCTCGCCTGACCGTGCCTTCCTTTGCTTTAAGCTTTCCTTGCATTGTCGTGCATTGCCTAGCCTTGCGTTGTCGTGCATTAGCCTTGCCTAGCCTCACCGTGCCTTGCCTTGCGTTACCCTTTCCTTGCCTTGCCGTGCATTGCCTAGCCGTGCGTTGTCGTGCCTTAGCCTTGATTCCCCTTGCCGTGGCGTGCCTTTTGTTACACTTTCCTTGCCTGGCTTTGCCTTGCCTTCCTTTCCTTCCGTTACTCTTTCCTTGCCTTGCCGTGCATTGCCTAGCCTTGCATTGTCGTGCCTTATCCTTGCCTCACCTGACCGTGCCTTCCCCTGCGTTACCCTTTCCTTGCCTTGCCGTGAATTGCCTAGCCCTGCGTTGTCGTGCCTTAGCCTTCTTACCCCTTGCCGTGCCGTTCCTTCCGTTACCCTTGCCTTCCCTTGCTTTCCCTTGCCTTCCTTGCGTTCCGTTACTCTTTGCTTGCTTTCCGTGCATTGCCTAGCCTTGCGTTGTCATGCCTTAGCCTTGCCTCGCCTGACCGTGCTTTCCCATGCGTTACCCTTTCCTTGCCTTGCCGTGCATTGCCTAGCGTGCGTTGTCGTGCTTTAGCCTTGTTTCCCCTTGCCGTGCCGTTCCTTCCGTTACACTTGCCTTTCCTTGCTTTCCCTTGCCTTCCTTACCTTCCGTTACTCTTTGCTTGCCTTCCGTGCATTGCCTAGCCTTGCGTTGTCGTGCCTTAGCCTTGCCTCGCCTGACCGTGCTTTCCCATGCGTTACCCTTTCCTTGCCTTGCCGTTCATTGCCTAGCGTTCGGTGTCGTGCCTTAGACTTGTTCCCCCTTGCCGTGCCGTTCCTTCCGTTACCCTTGCCTTTCCTTGCTTTTCCTTGCCTTCCGTACCTTCCGTTAATCTTTGCTTGCCTTCCCTGAATTGCCTAGCCTTGCGTTGTCGTGCCTTTGCCTTATCTCGCCTGACCGTGCCTTCCTTTCCTTTAAGCTTTACTTGCATTGTCGTGCATTGCCTAGCCTTGCGTTGTCGTGCATTAGCCTTGAGTAGCCTCACCGTGCCTTGCCTTGCGTTACCCTTTCCTTGCCTTGCCGTGCATTGCCTAGCCGTGCGTTGTCGTGCCTTAGCCTTCTTTCCCCTTGCCGTTGCGTGCCTTTTGTTACACTTGCCTTGCCTGGCTTTGCCTTGCCTTCCTTTCCTTCCGTTACTCTTTCCTTGCCTTGCCGTGCATTGCCTAGCCCTGCGTTTTCGTGCCTTAGCCTTGTTACCCCTTGCCGTGCCGTTCCTTCCGTTACCCTTGCCTTCCCTTGCTTTCCCTTGCCTTCCTTGCGTTCCGTTACTCTTTGCTTGCTTTCCGTGCATTGCCTAGCCTTGCGTTGTCATGCCTTAGGCTTGCCTCGCCTGACCGTGCTTTCCCATGCGATACCCTTTCCTTGCCTTGCCGTGCATTGCCTAGCGTGCGTTGTCGTGCCTTAGCCTTGTTTCCCCTTGCCGTGCGGTTCCTTCCGTTACACTTGCCTTTCTTTGCTTTCCCTTTCCTTCCTTACCTTCCGTTACTCTTTGCTTGCCTTCCGTGCATTGCCTAGCCTTGCGTTGTCGTGCCTTAGGCTTATCTCGCCTGACCGTGCCTTCCTTTGCTTTAAGCTTTCCTTGCATTGTCGTGCATTGCCTAGCCTTGCGTTGTCGTGCATTAACCTTGCCTAGCCTCACCGTGCCTTGCCTTGCGTTACCCTTTCCTTCCCTTGCCGTGCATTGCCTAGCCGTGCGTTGTCGTGCCTTAGCCTTGTTACCCCTTGCCGTGCCGTTCCTTCCGTTACCCTTGCCTTCCCTTGCTTTCCCTTTAATTCCTTGCATTCCGTTACTCCTTGCTTGCTTTCCGTGCATTGCCTAGCCTTGCGTTGGCTTTCCTTAGCCTTGCCTCGACTGACCGTGCTTTCCCATGCGTTACCCTTTCCTTGCCTTGCCGTGCATTGCCTAGCGTGCGTTGTCGTACCTTAGCCTTGTTTCCCCTTGCCGTGCCGTTCCTTCCGTTACCCTTGCCTTCCCTTGCTTTCCCTTTCCTTCCTTGCATTCCGTTACTCCTTGCTTGCTTTCCGTGCATTGCCTAGCCTTGCGTTGGCTTTCCTTAGCCTTGCCTCGCCTGACCGTGCGTTCCCATGCGTTACCCTTTCCTTGCCTTGCCGTGCATTGCCTAGCGTGCGTTGTCGTGCCTTAGCCTTGTTTCCCCTTGCCGTGCCGTTCCTTCCTTTACCCTTGCCTTTCTTTCCTTTCCCTTGCCTTCCTTGCCTTCCGTTACTCTTTGCTTGCCTTCCGTGCATTGCCTAGCCTTGCGTTGTCGTGCCTCAGCCTTATCTCGCCTGACCGTGCCTTCCTTTGCTTTAAGCTTTCCTTGCATTGTCGTGCATTGCCTAGCCTTGCGTTGTCGTGCATTAGCCTTGCCTAGCCTCACCGTGCCTTGCCTTGCGTTACCCTTTCCTTGCCTTGCCGTGCATTTCCTAGCCGTGTGTTGTCGTGAGTTAGCCTTGTTTCCCCTTGCCGTTGCGTGCCTTTTGTTACAGTTGCCTTGCCTGGCTTTGCCTTGCCTTCCTTTCCTTCCGTTACTCTTTCCTTGCCTTGCCGTGCATTGCCTAGCCCTGCGTTTTCGTGCCTTAGCCTTGTTACCCCTTGCCGTGCCGTTCCTTCCGTTGCCCTTGCCTTCCCTTGCTTTCCCTTGCCTTCCTTGCGTTCCGTTACTCTTTGCTTGCTTTCCGTGCATTGCCTAGCCTTGCGTTGTCATGCCTTAGGCTTGCCTCGCCTGACCGTGCTTTCCCATGCGTTACCCTTTCCTTGCCTTGCCGTGCATTGCCTAGCGTGCGTTGTCGTGCCTTAGCCTTGTTTCCCCTTGCCGTGCCGTTCCTTCCGTTACACTTGCCTTTCTTTGCTTTCCCTTGCCTTCCTTACCTTCCGTTACTCTTTGCTTGCCTTCCGTGCATTGCCTAGCCTTGCGTTGTCGTGCCTTAGCCTTATCTCGCCTGACCGTGCCTTCCTTTGCTTTAAGCTTTCCTTGCATTGTCGTGCATTGCCTAGCCTTGCGTTGTCGTGCATTAGCCTTGCCTAGCCTCACCGTGCCTTGCCTTGCGTTACCCTTTCCTTGCCTTGCCGTGCATTGCCTAGCCGTGCGTTGTCGTGCCTTAGCCTTTTTTCCCCTTGCCGTGGCGTGCCTTTTGTTACACTTGCCTTGACTGGCTTTGACTTGCCTTCCTTTCCTTCCGTTACTCTTTCCTTGCCTTGCCGTGCATTGCCTAGCCTTGCATTGTCGTGCCTTATCCTTGCCTCACCTGACCTTGCCTTCCCCTGCGTTACCATTTCCTTGCCTTGCCGTGCATTGCCTAACCCTGCGTTGCCGTGCCTTAGCCTTGTTACCCCTTGCCGTGCAGTTCCTTCCGTTACCCTTGCCTTCCCTTGCTTTCCCATGCCTTCCTTGCGTTCCGTTACTCTTTGCTTGCTTTCCGTGCATTGCCTAGCCTTGCGTTGTCATGCCTTAGCCTTGCATCGCCTGACCGTGCTTTCCCATGCGTTACCCTTTCCTTGCCTTCCCGTGCATTGCCTAGCCGTGCGTTGTCGTGCCTTAGCCTTGTTTCCCCTTGCCGTGCCGTTCCTTCCGTTACCCTGGACTTTCCATCCTTTTCCTTGCCTTGCTTACCTTCCGTTACTCTTTGCTTGCCTTCCCTGAATTTCCTAGCCTTGCGTTGTCGTGCCTTAGACTTATCTCGCCTGACCTTGCCTTCCTTTGCTTTAAGCTTTCCTTGCATTGTCGTGCATTGCCTAGCCTTGCGTTGTCGTGCATTAGCCTTGCCTAGCCTCACCGTGCCTTGCCTTGCGTTACCCTTTCCTTGCCTTGCCGTGCATTGCCTAGCCGTGCGTTGTCGTGCCTTAGCCTTGTTTCCCCTTGCCGTGCCGTTCCTTCCGTTACACTTGCCTTTCTTTGCTTTCCCTTGCCTTCCTTACCTTCCGTTACTCTTTGCTTGCCTTCCGTGCATTGCCTAGCCTTGCGTTGTCGTGCCTTAGCCTTTTCTCGCCTGACCGTGCCTTCCTTTGCTTTAAGCTTTCCTTGCATTGTCGTGCATTGCCTAGCCTTGCGTTGTCGTGCATTAGCCTTGCCTAGCCTCACCGTGCCTTGCCTTGCGTTACCCTTTCCTTGCCTTGCCGTGCATTTCCTAGCCGTGTGTTGTCGTGCCTTAGCCTTGTTACCCCTTGCCGTGCCGTTCCTTCCGTTACCCTTGCCTTCCCTTGCTTTTCCTTTAATTCCTTGCATTCCGTTACTCTTTGCTTGCTTTCCGTGCATTGCCTAGCCTTGCGTTGGCTTTCCTTAGACTTGCCTCGCCTGACCGTGCTTTCCCATGCGTTACCCTTTCCTTGCCTTGCCGTGCATTGCCTAGCGTGCGTTGTCGTACCTTAGCCTTGTTTCCCCTTGCCGTGCCGTTCCTTCCGTTACCCTTGCCTTCCCTTGCTTTCCCTTTCCTTCCTTGCATTCCGTTACTCCTTGCTTGCTTTCCGTGCATTGCCTAGCCTTGCGTTGGCTTTCCTTAGCCTTGCCTCGCCTGACCGTGCTTTCCCATGCGTTACCCTTTCCTTGCCTTGCCGTGCATTTCCTAGCCGTGTGTTGTCGTGCCTTAGCCTTGTTTCCCCTTGCCGTTGCGTGCCTTTTATTACCCTTGCCTTCCCTTGCTTTCCAGTGCCTTCCTTTCCTTCCGTTACTCTTTCCTTGCCTTGCAGTGCATTGCCTAGCCTTGCATTGTTGTGCCTTATCCTTGCCTCACCTGACCGTGCCTTCCCCTGCGTTACCCTTTCCTTGCCTTGCCGTGCATTGCCTAGCCCTGCGTTGTCGTGCCTTAGCCTTCTTACCCCTTGCCGTGCCGTTCCTTCCGTTACCCTTGCCTTCCCTTGCTTTCCCTTGCCTTCCTTGCGTTCCGTTACTCTTTGCTTGCTTTCCGTGCATTGCCTAGCCTTGCGTTGTTATTCCTTAGCCTTGCCTCGCCTGACCGTGCTTTCCCATGCGTTACCCTTTCCTTGCCTTGCCGTGCATTGCCTAGCGTGCGTTGTCGTGCCTTAGCCTTGTTTCCCCTTGCCGTGCCGTTCCTTCCGTTACACTTGCCTTTCCTTGCTTTCCCTTGCCTTCCTTACCTTCCGTTACTCTTTGCTTGCCTTCCGTGCATTGCCTAGCCTTGCGTTGTCGTTCCTTAGCCTTGCCTCGCCTGACCGTGCTTTCCCATGCGTTACCCCTTCCTTGCCTTGCCGTTCATTGCCCAGCGTTCGGTGTCGTGCCTTAGACTTGTTCCCCCTTGCCGTGCCGTTCCTTCCGTTACCCTTGCCTTTCCTTGCTTTTCCTTGCCTTCCTTACCTTCCGTTACTCTTTGCTTGCCTTCTCTGAATTTCCTAGCCTTGCGTTGTCGTGCCTTAGCCTTGCCTCGCCTGACCGTGCTTTCCCATGCGTTGCCCTTTCCTTGCCTTGCCGTGCATTGCCTAGCGTGCGTTGTCGTGCCTTAGCCTTGTTACCCCTTGCCGTGCCGTTCCTTCCGTTACCCTTGCCTTCCCTTGCTTTCCCTTGCCTTCCTTGCGTTCCGTTACTCTTTGCTTGCTTTCCGTGCATTGCCTAGCCTTGCGTTGTCATGCCTTAGGCTTGCCTCGCCTGACCGTGCTTTCCCATGCGTTACCCTTTCCTTGCCTTGCCGTGCATTGCCTAGCGTGCGTTGTCGTGCCTTAGCCTTGTTTCCCCTTGCCGTGCCGTTCCTTCCGTTACACTTGCCTTTCTTTGCTTTCCCTTGCCTTCCTTACCTTCCGTTACTCTTTGCTTGCTTCCGTGCATTGCCTAGCCTTGCGTTGTCGTACCTAAGCCTTATCTCGCCTGACCATGCCTTCCTTTGCTTTAAGCTTTCCTTGCATTGTCGTGCATTGCCTAGCCTTGCGTTGTCGTGCATTAGCCTTGCCTAGCCTCACCGTGCCTTGCCTTGCGTTACCCTTTCCTTGCCTTGCCGTGCATTGCCTAGCCGTGCGTTGTCGTGCCTTAGCCTTGTTTCCCCTTGCCGTGGCGTGCCTTTTGTTACACTTGCCTTGACTGGCTTTGACTTGCCTTCCTTTCCTTCCGTTACTCTTTCCTTGCCTTGCCGTGCATTGCCTAGCCATGCATTGTCGTGCCTTATCCTTGCCTCACCTGACCGTGCCTTCCCCTGCGTTACCATTTCCTTGCCTTGCCGTGCATTGCCTAACCCTGCGTTGCCGTGCCTTAGCCTTGTTACCCCTTGCCGTGCCGTTCCTTCCATTACCCTTGCCTTCCCTTGCTTTCCCATGCCTTCCTTGCGTTCCGTTACTCTTTGCTTGCTTTCCGTGCATTGCCTAGCCTTGCGTTGTCATGCCTTAGCCTTGCATCGCCTGACCGTGCTTTCCCATGCGTTACCCTTTCCTTGCCTTGCCGTGCATTGCCTAGCCGTGCATTGTCGTGCCTTAGCCTTGTTTCCCCTTGCCGTGCCGTTCCTTCCGTTACACTTGCCTTTCCTTCCTTTCCCTTGCCTTCCTTACCTTCCGTTACTCTTTGCTTGCCTTCCGTGCATTGCCTAGCCTTGCGTTGTTGTGCCTTAGCCTTGCCTCGCCTGAACGTGCTTTCCCATGCGTTACCCTTTCCTTGCCTTGCCGTGCATTGCCTAGCCTGCGTTGCCGTGCTTTAGCTTTGTTTCCCCTTGCCGGGCCGTTCCTTCCGTTACCCTGGACTTTCCTTCCTTTTCCTTGCCTTGCTTACCTTCCGTTACTCTTTGCTTGCCTTCCCTGAATTTCCTAGCCTTGCGTTGTCGTGCCTTAGACTTATCTCGCCTGACCTTGCCTTCCTTTGCTTTAAGCTTTCCTTGCATTGTCGTGCATCGCCTAGCCTTGCGTTTTCGTGCATTAGCCTTGCCTAGCCTCACCGTGCCTTTCCTTGCGTTACCCTTTGCTTGCCTTGGGGTGCATTGCCTAGCGTGCGTTGTCGTGCCTTAGCCTTGTTTCCCCTTTCCGTGCCGTTCCTTCCGTTACCATTGCCTTTCCTTGCTTTCCCTTGCCTTCCTTGCATTCCGTTACTCCTTGCTTGCTTTCCGTGCATTGCCTAGCCTTGCGTTGGCTTTCCTTAGCCTTGCCTCGCCTGACCGTGCGTTCCCATGCGTTACCCTTTCCTTGCCTTGCCGTGCATTGCCTAGCGTGCGTTGTCGTGCCTTAGCCTTGTTTCCCCTTGCCGTGCCGTTCCTTCCTTTACCCTTGCCTTTCTTTCCTTTCCCTTGCCTTCCTTACCTTCCGTTACTCTTTGCTTGCCTTCCGTGCATTGCCTAGCCTTGCGTTGTCGTGCCTTAGCCTTATCTCGCCTGACCGTGCCTTCCTTTGCTTTAAGCTTTCCTTGCATTGTCGTGCATTGCCTAGCCTTGCGTTGTCGTGCATTAGCCTTGCCTAGCCTCACCGTGCCTTGCCTTGCGTTACCCTTTCCTTGCCTTGCCGTGCATTGCCTAGCCGTGCGTTGTCGTGCCTTAGCCTTGATTCCCCTTGCCGTGGCGTGCCTTTTGTTACACTTGCCTTGCCTGGCTTTGCCTTGCCTTCCTTTCCTTCCGTTACTCTTTCCTTGCCTTGCCGTGCATTGCCTAGCCTTGCATTGTCGTGCCTTATCCTTGCCTCACCTGACCGTGCCTTCCCCTGCATTACCCTTTCCTTGCCTTGCCGTGAATTGCCTAGCCCTGCGTTGTCGTGCCTTAGCCATCTTACCCCTTGCCGTGCCGTTCCTTCCGTTACCCTTGCCTTCCCTTGCTTTCCCTTGCCTTCCTTGCGTTCCGTTACTCTTTGCTTGCTTTCCGTGCATTGCCTAGCCTTGCGTTGTCATGCCTTAGCCTTGCCTCGCCTGACCGTGCTTTCCCATGCGTTACCCTTTCCTTGCCTTGCCGTGCATTGCCTAGCGTGCGTTGTCGTGCTTTAGCCTTGTTTCCCCTTGCCGTGCCGTTCCTTCCGTTACACTTGCCTTTACTTGCTTTCCCTTGCCTTCCTTACCTTCCGTTACTCTTTGCTTGCCTTCCGTGCATTGCCTAGCCTTGCGTTGTCGTGCCTTAGCCTTGCCTCGCCTGACCGTGCTTTCCCATGCGTTACCCTTTCCTTGCCTTGCCGTTCATTGCCTAGCGTTCGGTGTCGTGCCTTAGACTTGTTCCCCCTTGCCGTGCCGTTCCTTCCGTTACACTTGCCTTTCTTTGCTTTTCCTTGCCTTCCGTACCTTCCGTTAATCTTTGCTTGCCTTCCCTGAATTGCCTAGCCTTGCGTTGTCGTGCCTTTGCCTTATCTCGCCTGACCGTGCCTTCCTTTCCTTTAAGCTTTACTTGCATTGTCGTGCATTGCCTAGCCTTGCGTTGTCGTGCATTAGCCTTGCCTAGCCTCACCGTGCCTTGCCTTGCGTTACCCTTTCCTTGCCTTGCCGTGCATTTCCTAGCCGTGTGTTGTCGTGCCTTAGCCTTCTTTCCCCTTGCCGTTGCGTGCCTTTTGTTACACTTGCCTTGCCTGGCTTTGCCTTGCCTTCCTTTCCTTCCGTTACTCTTTCCTTGCCTTGCCGTGCATTGCCTAGCCCTGCGTTTTCGTGCCTTAGCCTTGTTACCCCTTGCCGTGCCGTTCCTTCCGTTACCCTTGCCTTCCCTTGCTTTCCCTTGCCTTCCTTGCGTTCCGTTACTCTTTGCTTGCTTTCCGTGCATTGCCTAGCCTTGCGTTGTCATGCCTTAGGCTTGCCTCGCCTGACCGTGCTTTCCCATGCGTTACCCTTTCCTTGCCTTGCCGTGCATTGCCTAGCGTGCGTTGTCGTGCCTTAGCCTTGTTTCCCCTTGCCGTGCCGTTCCTTCCGTTACACTTGCCTTTCTTTGCTTTCCCTTGCCTTCCTTACCTTCCGTTACTCTTTGCTTGCCTTCCGTGCATTGCCTAGCGTGCGTTGTCGTGCCTTAGGCTTATCTCGCCTGACCGTGCCTTCCTTTGCTTTAAGCTTTACTTGCATTGTCGTGCATTGCCTAGCCTTGCGTTGTCGTGCATTAGCCTTGCCTAGCCTCACCGTGCCTTGCCTTGCGTTACCCTTTCCTTGCCTTGCCGTGCATTGCCTAGCCGTGCGTTGTCGTGCCTTAGCCTTGATTCCCCTTGCCGTGCCGTTCCTTCCGTTACCCTTGCCTTGCCTTGCTTTCCCTTGCCTTCCTTGCGTTCCGTTATTCTTTGCTTGCCTTCCGTGCATTGCCTAGCCTTGCGTTGTCGTGCCTTAGCCTAGCCTCGCCTGACCGTGCCTTGCCTTGCGTTACCCTTACCTTGCCTTGCCCTGCATTGCCTAGCCGTTCGTTGTCGTGCCTTAGCCTTGTTTGCCCTTGCCGTGCCGTTCCTTCCGTTACCCTTGCCTTGCTTTCCCTTGCCTTCCTTGCCTTCCGTTACTCTTTGCTTGCCTTCCGTGCATTGCCTAGCCTTGCGTTGTCGTGTCTTAGCCTTTTTTCACCTTGCCATAGACTTGCTTGCGTTGCCTTGCTTTGCCTTGCCTTCCTTGCCTTCCGTTACTCTTTGCTTCCCTTCCGTGCATTGCCTAGCCTTGCGTGGTCGTACCTTAGCCTTTTTTCACCTTGCCATAGCCTTGCTTGCGTTGCCTTGCTTTGCATTGCATTCCTCGCCTTCCGTTACCCTTTCCTTGCCTTGCCGTGCATTGCCTAGCCGTGCGTTGCCGTTCCTTAGCCTTGTTTCCCCTTGCCGTGCCTTGCCTTTTGTTACACTTGCCTTGCCTTGCTTTGCCTTGCCTTCCTTTCCTTCCGTTACTCTTTCCTTGCCTAGCCGTGCACTGCCTAGCCTTGCGTTGTCGTGCATTAGACTTGCCTTCCCAAACCGTGCCTTGCCTTTCGTTACCATTTCCTTGCCTTCCGTGCATTGCCTAGCCTTGCGTAGTCGTGCCTTAGCCTTGCCTCGCCTGACCGTGCCTTGCCTTGCGTTACCCTTTCCTTGCCTTGCAGTGCATTGCCTAGCCGTTCGTTGTTGTGCCTTAGCCTTGTTTGCCCTTGCCGTGCCGTTCCTTCCGTTACCCTTGCCTTGCTTTCCCTTGCCTTCCTTGCCTTCCGTTACTCTTTGCTTGCCTTCCGTGCATTGCCTAGCCTTGCGTTGTCGTGTCTTAGCCTTTTTTCACCTTGCCATAGCCTTGCTTGCGTTGCCTTGCTTTCCTTGCCTTCCTTGCCTTCCGTTACTCTTTGCTTGCCTTCCGTGCATTGCCTAGCCTTGCGTGGTCGTGCCTTAGCCTTTTTTCACCTTGCCATAGCCTTGCTTGCGTTGCCTTGCTTTGCCTTGCATTCCTTGCCTTCCGTTACTCTTTGCTTGCCTTCCGTGCATTGCCTAGCCTTGGGTTGTCGTGCATTAGCCTTGCCTCCCCAAACCGTGCCTTGCCTTGCGTTACCCTTTCCTTGCCTTGCCCTGCATTGCCTAGCCCTGTGTTGTCGTGCCTTAGCCTTGTTTCCCCTTGCCGTGCCGTTCCTTCCGTTACCCTTGCCTTGCCTTGCTTTCCCTTGCTTTCCTTGCCTTCCGTTACTCTTTGCTTACCTTCCGTGCATTGCATAGCCTTGCGTTGTCGTGCCTTAGCCTTGCCTCGCCTGACCGTGCCTTGCCTTGCGTTACCCTTTCCTTGCCTTGCCGTGCATTGCCTAGCCGTGCGTTGTCGTGCATTAGCCTTGCCTTGCTTGACCGTGCCTTGCCTGGCGTTACCCTTTCCTTGCCTTGCCGTGCATTGCCTAGCCGTGCGTTGTCGTGCCTTAGCCTTGTTTCCCCTTGCCGTGCCGTTACGTCCGTTACCCTTGCCTTGCCTTGGTTTCCCTTGCCTTCCTTGGTTTCCGTTACTCTTTGCTTGCCTTCCCTGCATTGCCTAGCCTTGCGCTGTCGTGCATTAGCCTTGCCTTGCCTCACAGTGCCTTGCCTTGCGTTACCTTTTCCTTGGCTGGCCGTGCATTGCCTAGTCGTGCGTTGTGGTGCCTTAGCCTTGTTTCACCTTGCCATAGCCTTGCTTGCTTTGCCTTGCCTTCCTTCCATTCCGTTACTCTTTGCTTGCCTTCCGTGCATTGCCTAGCCTTGCGTTGTCGTGCCGTAGCCTTTTTTCACCTTGCCATAGACTTGCTTGCGTTGCCTTGCTTTGCCTTGCATTCCTTGCCTTCCGTTACTCTTTGCTTGCCTTCCGTGCATTGCCTAGCCTAGCGTTGTCGTGCCTTAGCCTTGCCTCGCCTAACCGTGCCTTGCCTTGCGTTACCCTTTCCTTGCCTTGCCGTGCATTGCCAAGACGTGCGTTATCGTGCATTAGCCTCGCCTTGCCTTACCGTGCCTTGCCTTGCGTTACCCTTTCCTTGCCTGGCCGTGCATTGCTTAGCCTTGCGTTGCCGTACCTTAGCCTTGTTTCCCCTTGCCGTGCCGTGCCTTTTGTTACACTTGCCTTGCCTTGCTTTGCCTTGCCTTCCTTTCCTTCCGTTACTCTTTCCTTGCCTAGCCGTGTACTGCGTAGCCTTGCGTTGTCGTGCATTACCCTTGCCTCGCCTGACCGTGCCTTGCCTTGCGTTACCCTTTCCTTGCCTTGCCGTGCATTGCCTAGCCCTGCGTTGTCGTGCCTTAGCCTTGTTTCCCCTTACCGTGCCGTTCCTTCCGTTACCCTTGCCTTCCCCTGCTTTCCCTTGCCTTCCTTGCCTTCCGTTACTCTTTGCTTGCCTTCCGTGCATTGCCTAGCCTTGCGTTGTCGTGCCTTAGCCTTATCTCGCCTGACCGTGCCTTCCTTTGCTTTAAGCTTTCCTTGCATTGTCGTGCATTGCCTAGCCTTGCGTTGTCGTGCATTAACCTTGCCTAGCCTCACCGTGCCTTCCCTTGCGTTACCCTTTCCTTGCCTTGCCGTGCATTTCCAAGCCGTGTGTTGTCGTGCCTTAGCCTTGTTACCCCTTGCCGTGCCGTTCCTTCCGTTACCCTTGCCTTCCCTTGCTTTCCCTTTCCTTCCTTGTATTCCGTTACTCCTTGCTTGCTTTCCGTGCATTGCCTAGCCTTGCGTTGGCTTTCCTTAGCCTTGCCTCGCCTGACCGTGCTTTCCCATGCGTTACCCTTTCCTTGCCTTGCCGTGCATTGCCTAGCGTGCGTTGTCGTGCTTTAGCCTTGTTTCCCCTTGCCGTGCCGTTCCTTCCGTTACACTTGCCTTTACTTGCTTTCCCTTGCCTTCCTTACCTTCCGTTACTCTTTGCTTGCCTTCCGTGCATTGCCTAGCCTTGCGTTGTCGTGCCTTAGCCTTGCCTCGCCTGACCGTGCTTTCCCATGCGTTACCCTTTCCTTGCCTTGCCGTTCATTGCCTAGCGTTCGGTGTCGTGCCTTAGACTTGTTCCCCCTTGCCGTGCCGTTCCTTCCGTTACACTTGCCTTTCTTTGCTTTTCCTTGCCTTCCGTACCTTCCGTTAATCTTTGCTTGCCTTCCCTGAATTGCCTAGCCTTGCGTTGTCGTGCCTTTGCCTTATCTCGCCTGACCGTGCCTTCCTTTCCTTTAAGCTTTACTTGCATTGTCGTGCATTGCCTAGCCTTGCGTTGTCGTGCATTAGCCTTGCCTAGCCTCACCGTGCCTTGCCTTGCGTTACCCTTTCCTTGCCTTGCCGTGCATTTCCTAGCCGTGTGTTGTCGTGCCTTAGCCTTCTTTCCCCTTGCCGTTGCGTGCCTTTTGTTACACTTGCCTTGCCTGGCTTTGCCTTGCCTTCCTTTCCTTCCGTTACTCTTTCCTTGCCTTGCCGTGCATTGCCTAGCCCTGCGTTTTCGTGCCTTAGCCTTGTTACCCCTTGCCGTGCCGTTCCTTCCGTTACCCTTGCCTTCCCTTGCTTTCCCTTGCCTTCCTTGCGTTCCGTTACTCTTTGCTTGCTTTCCGTGCATTGCCTAGCCTTGCGTTGTCATGCCTTAGGCTTGCCTCGCCTGACCGTGCTTTCCCATGCGTTACCCTTTCCTTGCCTTGCCGTGCATTGCCTAGCGTGCGTTGTCGTGCCTTAGCCTTGTTTCCCCTTGCCGTGCCGTTCCTTCCGTTACACTTGCCTTTCTTTGCTTTCCCTTGCCTTCCTTACCTTCCGTTACTCTTTGCTTGCCTTCCGTGCATTGCCTAGCCTTGCGTTGTCGTGCCTTAGGCTTATCTCGCCTGACCGTGCCTTCCTTTGCTTTAAGCTTTCCTTGCATTGTCGTGCATTGCCTAGCCTTGCGTTGTCGTGCATTAGCCTTGCCTAGCCTCACCGTGCCTTGCCTTGCGTTACCCTTTCCTTGCCTTGCCGTGCATTGCCTAGCCGTGCGTTGTCGTGCCTTAGCCTTGATTCCCCTTGCCGTGCCGTTCCTTCCGTTACCCTTGCCTTGCCTTGCTTTCCCTTGCCTTCCTTGCGTTCCGTTATTCTTTGCTTGCCTTCCGTGCATTGCCTAGCCTTGCGTTGTCGTGCCTTAGCCTAGCCTCGCCTGACCGTGCCTTGCCTTGCGTTACCCTTACCTTGCCTTGCCCTGCATTGCCTAGCCGTTCGTTGTCGTGCCTTAGCCTTGTTTGCCCTTGCCGTGCCGTTCCTTCCGTTACCCTTGCCTTGCTTTCCCTTGCCTTCCTTGCCTTCCGTTACTCTTTGCTTGCCTTCCGTGCATTGCCTAGCCTTGCGTTGTCGTGTCTTAGCCTTTTTTCACCTTGCCATAGACTTGCTTGCGTTGCCTTGCTTTGCCTTGCCTTCCTTGCCTTCCGTTACTCTTTGCTTCCCTTCCGTGCATTGCCTAGCCTTGCGTGGTCGTACCTTAGCCTTTTTTCACCTTGCCATAGCCTTGCTTGCGTTGCCTTGCTTTGCATTGCATTCCTCGCCTTCCGTTACCCTTTCCTTGCCTTGCCGTGCATTGCCTAGCCGTGCGTTGCCGTTCCTTAGCCTTGTTTCCCCTTGCCGTGCCTTGCCTTTTGTTACACTTGCCTTGCCTTGCTTTGCCTTGCCTTCCTTTCCTTCCGTTACTCTTTCCTTGCCTAGCCGTGCACTGCCTAGCCTTGCGTTGTCGTGCATTAGACTTGCCTTCCCAAACCGTGCCTTGCCTTTCGTTACCATTTCCTTGCCTTCCGTGCATTGCCTAGCCTTGCGTAGTCGTGCCTTAGCCTTGCCTCGCCTGACCGTGCCTTGCCTTGCGTTACCCTTTCCTTGCCTTGCAGTGCATTGCCTAGCCGTTCGTTGTTGTGCCTTAGCCTTGTTTGCCCTTGCCGTGCCGTTCCTTCCGTTACCCTTGCCTTGCTTTCCCTTGCCTTCCTTGCCTTCCGTTACTCTTTGCTTGCCTTCCGTGCATTGCCTAGCCTTGCGTTGTCGTGTCTTAGCCTTTTTTCACCTTGCCATAGCCTTGCTTGCGTTGCCTTGCTTTCCTTGCCTTCCTTGCCTTCCGTTACTCTTTGCTTGCCTTCCGTGCATTGCCTAGCCTTGCGTGGTCGTGCCTTAGCCTTTTTTCACCTTGCCATAGCCTTGCTTGCGTTGCCTTGCTTTGCCTTGCATTCCTTGCCTTCCGTTACTCTTTGCTTGCCTTCCGTGCATTGCCTAGCCTTGGGTTGTCGTGCATTAGCCTTGCCTCCCCAAACCGTGCCTTGCCTTGCGTTACCCTTTCCTTGCCTTGCCCTGCATTGCCTAGCCCTGTGTTGTCGTGCCTTAGCCTTGTTTCCCCTTGCCGTGCCGTTCCTTCCGTTACCCTTGCCTTGCCTTGCTTTCCCTTGCTTTCCTTGCCTTCCGTTACTCTTTGCTTTCCTTCCGTGCATTGCATAGCCTTGCGTTGTCGTGCCTTAGCCTTGCCTCGCCTGACAGTGCCTTGCCTTGCGTTACCCTTTCCTTGCCTTGCCGTGCACTGCCAAGCCTTGCCTTGTCGTGCATTAGCCTTGCCTTGCTTGACCGTGCCTTGCCTGGCGTTACCCTTTCCTTGCCTTGCCGTGCATTGCCTAGCCGTGCGTTGTCGTGCCTTAGCCTTGTTTCCCCTTGCCGTGCCGTTACGTCCGTTACCCTTGCCTTGCCTTGGTTTCCCTTGCCTTCCTTGGTTTCCGTTACTCTTTGCTTGCCTTCCCTGCATTGCCTAGCCTTGCGCTGTCGTGCATTAGCCTTGCCTTGCCTCACAGTGCCTTGCCTTGCGTTACCTTTTCCTTGGCTGGCCGTGCATTGCCTAGTCGTGCGTTGTGGTGCCTTAGCCTTGTTTCACCTTGCCATAGCCTTGCTTGCTTTGCCTTGCCTTCCTTCCATTCCGTTACTCTTTGCTTGCCTTCCGTGCATTGCCTAGCCTTGCGTTGTCGTGCCGTAGCCTTTTTTCACCTTGCCATAGACTTGCTTGCGTTGCCTTGCTTTGCCTTGCATTCCTTGCCTTCCGTTACTCTTTGCTTGCCTTCCGTGCATTGCCTAGCCTAGCGTTGTCGTGCCTTAGCCTTGCCTCGCCTAACCGTGCCTTGCCTTGCGTTACCCTTTCCTTGCCTTGCCGTGCATTGCCAAGACGTGCGTTATCGTGCATTAGCCTCGCCTTGCCTTACCGTGCCTTGCCTTGCGTTACCCTTTCCTTGCCTGGCCGTGCATTGCTTAGCCTTGCGTTGCCGTACCTTAGCCTTGTTTCCCCTTGCCGTGCCGTGCCTTTTGTTACACTTGCCTTGCCTTGCTTTGCCTTGCCTTCCTTTCCTTCCGTTACTCTTTCCTTGCCTAGCCGTGTACTGCGTAGCCTTGCGTTGTCGTGCATTACCCTTGCCTCGCCTGACCGTGCCTTGCCTTGCGTTACCCTTTCCTTGCCTTGCCGTGCATTGCCTAGCCCTGCGTTGTCGTGCCTTAGCCTTGTTTCCCCTTACCGTGCCGTTCCTTCCGTTACCCTTGCCTTCCCCTGCTTTCCCTTGCCTTCCTTGCCTTCCGTTACTCTTTGCTTGCCTTCCGTGCATTGCCTAGCCTTGCGTTGTCGTGCCTTAGCCTTATCTCGCCTGACCGTGCCTTCCTTTGCTTTAAGCTTTCCTTGCATTGTCGTGCATTGCCTAGCCTTGCGTTGTCGTGCATTAACCTTGCCTAGCCTCACCGTGCCTTCCCTTGCGTTACCCTTTCCTAGCCTTGCCGTGCATTTCCAAGCCGTGTGTTGTCGTGCCTTAGCCTTGTTACCCCTTGCCGTGCCGTTCCTTCCGTTACCCTTGCCTTCCCTTGCTTTCCCTTTCCTTCCTTGTATTCCGTTACTCCTTGCTTGCTTTCCGTGCATTGCCTAGCCTTGCGTTGGCTTTCCTTAGCCTTGCCTCGCCTGACCGTGCTTTCCCATGCGTTACCCTTTCCTTGCCTTGCCGTGCATTGCCTAGCGTGCGTTGTCGTGCCTTAGCCTTGTTTCCCCTTGCCGTGCCGTTCCTTCCGTTACACTTGCCTTTCTTTGCTTTCCCTTGCCTTCCTTACCTTCCGTTACTCTTTGCTTGCCTTCCGTGCATTGCCTAGCCTTGCGTTGTCGTGCCTTAGCCTTATCTCGCCTGACCGTGCCTTCCTTTGCTTTAAGCTTTCCTTGCATTGTCGTGCATCGCCTAGCCTTGCATTTTCGTGCATTAGCCTTGCCTAGCCTCACCGTGCCTTTCCTTGCGTTACCCTTTCCTTGCCTTGCCGTGCATTGCCTAGCCGTGCGTTGTCGTGCCTTAGCCTTGTTTCCCCTTGCCGTGCCGTTCCTTCCGTTACCATTGCCTTTCCTTGCTTTCCCTTGCCTTCCTTACCTTCCGTTACTCTTTGCTTGCCTTCCCTGCATTGCCTAGCCTTGCGTTGTCGTGCCTTAGCCTTATCTCGCCTGACCGTGCCTTCCTTTGCTTTAAGCTTTCCTTGCATTGTCGTGCATTGCCTAGCCTTGCGTTGTCGTGCATTAACCTTGCCTAAGCTCACCGTGCCTTGCCTTGCGTTACCCTTTCCTTGCCTTGCCGTGCATTTCCTAGCCGTGTGTTGTCGTGCCTTAGCCTTGTTACCCCTTGCCGTGCCGTTCCTTCCGTTACCCTTGCCTTGCCTTGCTTTCCCTTGCTTTCCTTGCCTTCCGTTACTCTTTGCTTTCCTTCCGTGCATTGCATAGCCTTGCGTTGTCGTGCCTTAGCCTTGCCTCGCCTGACAGTGCCTTGCCTTGCGTTACCCTTTCCTTGCCTTGCCGTGCACTGCCAAGCCTTGCCTTGTCGTGCATTAGCCTTGCCTTGCTTGACCGTGCCTTGCCTGGCGTTACCCTTTCCTTGCCTTGCCGTGCATTGCCTAGCCGTGCGTTGTCGTGCCTTAGCCTTGTTTCCCCTTGCCGTGCCGTTACGTCCGTTACCCTTGCCTTGCCTTGGTTTCCCTTGCCTTCCTTGGTTTCCGTTACTCTTTGCTTGCCTTCCGTGCATTGCCTAGCCTTGCGCTGTCGTGCATTAGCCTTGCCTTGCCTCACAGTGCCTTGCCTTGCGTTACCTTTTCCTTGGCTGGCCGTGCATTGCCTAGTCGTGCGTTGTGGTGCCTTAGCCTTGTTTCACCTTGCCATAGCCTTGCTTGCTTTGCCTTGCCTTCCTTCCATTCCGTTACTCTTTGCTTGCCTTCCGTGCATTGCCTAGCCTTGCGTTGTCGTGCCTTAGCCTTTTTTCACCTTGCCATAGACTTGCTTGCGTTGCCTTGCTTTGCCTTGCATTCCTTGCCTTCCGTTACTCTTTGCTTGCCTTCCGTGCATTGCCAAGCCTAGCGTTGTCGTGCCTTAGCCTTGCCTCGCCTAACCGTGCCTTGCCTTGCGTTACCCTTTCCTTGCCTTGCCGTGCATTGCCAAGATGTGCGTTGTCGTGCATTAGCCTCGCCTTGCCTTACCGTGCCTTGCCTTGCGTTACCCTTTCCTTGCCTGGCCGTGCATTGCTTAGGCTTGCGTTGCCGTACCTTAGCCTTGTTTCCCCTTGCCGTGCCGTGCCTTTTGTTACACTTGCCTTGCCTTGCTTTGCCTTGCCTTCCTTTCCTTCCGTTACTCTTTCCTTGCCTAGCCGTGTACTGCGTAGCCTTGCGTTGTCGTGCATTACCCTTGCCTCGCCTGACCGTGCCTTGCCTTGCGTTACCCTTTCCTTGCCTTGCCGTGCATTGCCTAGCCCTGCGTTGTCGTGCCTTAGCCTTGTTTCCCCTTACCGTGCCGTTCCTTCCGTTACCCTTGCCTTCCCCTGCTTTCCCTTGCCTTCCTTGCCTTCCGTTACTCTTTGCTTGCCTTCCGTGCATTGCCTAGCCTTGCGTTGTCGTGCCTTAGCCTTATCTCGCCTGACCGTGCCTTCCTTTGCTTTAAGCTTTCCTTGCATTGTCGTGCATTGCCTAGCCTTGCGTTGTCGTGCATTAACCTTGCCTAGCCTCACCGTGCCTTCCCTTGCGTTACCCTTTCCTTGCCTTGCCGTGCATTTCCAAGCCGTGTGTTGTCGTGCCTTAGCCTTGTTACCCCTTCCCGTGCCGTTCCTTCCGTTACCCTTGCCTTCCCTTGCTTTCCCTTTCCTTCCTTGCATTCCGTTACTCCTTGCTTGCTTTCCGTGCATTGCCTAGCCTTGCGTTGGCTTTCCTTAGCCTTGCCTCGCCTGACCGTGCTTTCCCATGCGTTACCCTTTCCTTGCCTTGCCGTGCATTGCCTAGCGTGCGTTGTCGTGCCTTAGCCTTGTTTCCCCTTGCCGTGCCGTTCCTTCCGTTACACTTGCCTTTCTTTGCTTTCCCTTGCCTTCCTTACCTTCCGTTACTCTTTGCTTGCCTTCCGTGCATTGCCTAGCCTTGCGTTGTCGTGCCTTAGCCTTATCTCGCCTGACCGTGCCTTCCTTTGCTTTAAGCTTTCCTTGCATTGTCGTGCATCGCCTAGCCTTGCGTTTTCGTGCATTAGCCTTGCCTAGCCTCACCGTGCCTTTCCTTGCGTTACCCTTTCCTTGCCTTGCCGTGCATTGCCTAGCGTGCGTTGTCGTGCCTTAGCCTTGTTTCCCCTTGCCGTGCCGTTCCTTCCGTTACCATTGCCTTTCCTTGCTTTCCCTTGCCTTCCTTACCTTCCGTTACTCTTTGCTTGCCTTCCCTGCATTGCCTAGCCTTGCGTTGTCGTGCCTTAGCCTTATCTCGCCTGACCGTGCCTTCCTTTGCTTTAAGCTTTCCTTGCATTGTCGTGCATTGCCTAGCCTTGCGTTGTCGTGCATTAACCTTGCCTAAGCTCACCGTGCCTTGCCTTGCGTTACCCTTTCCTTGCCTTGCCGTGCATTTCGTAGCCGTGTGTTGTCGTGCCTTAGCCTTGTTACCCCTTGCCGTGCCGTTCCTTCCGTTACCCTTCCCTTCCCTTGCTTTCCCTTTAATTCCTTGCATTCCGTTACTCCTTGCTTGCTTTCCGTGCATTGCCTAGCCTTGCGTTGGCTTTCCTTAGCCTTGCCTCGCCTGACCGTGCTTTCCCATGCGTTACCCTTTCCTTGCCTTGCCGTGCATTGCCTAGCGTGCGTTGTCGTACCTTAGCCTTGTTTCCCCTTGCCGTGCCGTTCCTTCCGTTACCCTTGCCTTCCCTTGCTTTCCCTTTCCTTCCTTGCATTCCGTTACTCCTTGCTTGCTTTCCGTGCATTGCCTAGCCTTGCGTTGGCTTTCCTTAGCCTTGCCTCGCCTGACCGTGCTTTCCCATGCGTTACCCTTTCCTTGCCTTGCCGTGCATTGCCTAGCGTGCATTGTCGTGCCTTAGCCTTGTTTCCCCTTGCCGTGCCGTTCCTTCCGTTACCCTTGCCTTTCTTTGCTTTCCCTTGCCTTCCTTACCTTCCGTTACTCTTTGCTTGCCTTCCGTGCATTGCCTAGCCTTGCGTTGTCGTGCCTTAGCCTTATCTCGCCTGACCGTGCCTTCCTTTGCTTTAAGCTTTACTTGCATTGTCGTGCATTGCCTAGCCTTGCGTTGTCGTGCATTAGCCTTTCCTAGCCTCACCGTGCCTTGCCTTGCGTTACCCTTTCCTTGCCTTGCCGTGCATTTCCTAGCCGTGTGTTGTCGTGCCTTAGCCTTGTTTCCCCTTGCCGTTGCGTGCCTTTTGTTACACTTGCCTTGCCTGGCTTTGCCTTGCCTTCCTTTCCTTCCGTTACTCTTTCCTTCCCTTGCCGTGCATTGCCTAGCCCTGCGTTTCGTGCCTTAGCCTTGTTACCCCTTGCCGTGCCGTTCCTTCCGTTACCCTTGCCTTCCCTTGCTTTCCCTTGCCTTCCTTGCGTTCCGTTACTCTTTGCTTGCTTTCCGTGCATTGCCTAGCCTTGCGTTGTCATGCCTTAGGCTTGCCTCGCCTGACCGTGCTTTCCCATGCGTTACCCTTTCCTTGCCTTGCCGTGCATTGCCTAGCGTGCGTTGTCGTGCCTTAGCCTTGTTTCCCCTTGCCGTGCCGTTCCTTCCGTTACACTTGCCTTTCTTTGCTTTCCCTTGCCTTCCTTACATTCCGTTACTCTTTGCTTGCCTTCCGTGCATTGCCTAGCCTTGCGTTGTCGTGCCTTAGCCTTATCTCGCCTGACCGTGCCTTCCTTTGCTTTAAGCTTTCCTTGCATTGTCGTGCATTGCCTAGCCTTGCGTTGTCGTGCATTAGCCTTGCCTAGCCTCACCGTGCCTTGCCTTGCGTTACCCTTTCCTTGCCTTGCCGTGCATTGCCTAGCCGTGCGTTGTCGTGCCTTAGCCTTGATTCCCCTTGCCGTGGCGTGCCTTTTGTTACACTTGCCTTGCCTGGCTTTGCCTTCCCTTCCTTTCCTTCCGTTACTCTTTCCTTGCCTTGCCGTGCATTGCCTAGCCGTGCATTGTCGTGCCTTATCCTTGCCTCACCTGACCGTGCCTTCCCCTGCGTTACCCTTTCCTTGCCTTGCCGTGCATTGCCTAGCGTGCCTTGTCGTGCCTTAGCCTTGTTTCCCCTTGCCGTGCCGTTCCTTCCGTTACACTTGCCTTTCCTTGCTTTTCCTTGCCTTCCTTAGCTTCCGTTACTCTTTGCTTGCCTTCCCTGAATTTCCTAGCCTTGCGTTGTCGTGCCTTAGCCTTGCCTCGCCTGACCGTGCTTTCCCATGCGTTACCCTTTCCTTGCCTTGCCGTGCATTGCCTAACCCTGCGTTGCCGTGCCTTAGCCTTGTTACCCCTTGCCGTGCCGTTCCTTCCGTTACCCTTGCCTTCCCTTGCTTTCCCATGCCTTCCTTGCGTTCCGTTACTCTTTGCTTGCTTTCCGTGCATTGCCTAGCCTTGCGTTGTCATGCCTTAGCCTTGCATCGCCTGACCGTGCTTTCCCATGCGTTACCCTTTCCTTGCCTTGCCGTGCATTGCCTAGCCTGCGTTGCCGTGCTTTAGCTTTGTTTCCCCTTGCCGTGCCGTTCCTTCCGTTACCCTGGACTTTCCTTCCTTTACCTTGCCTTCCTTACCTTCCGTTACTCTTTGCTTGCCTTCCCTGAATTTCCTAGCCTTGCGTTGTCGTGCCTTAGACTTATCTCGCCTGACCTTGCCTTCCTTTGCTTTAAGCTTTCCTTGCATTGTCGTGCATCGCCTAGCCTTGCATTTTCGTTCATTAGCCTTGCCTAGCCTCACCGTGCCTTTCCTTGCGTTACCCTTTGCTTGCCTTGGGGTGCATTGCCTAGCGTGCGTTGTCGTGCCTTAGCTTTGTTTCCCCTTGCCGTGCCGTTCCTTCCGTTACCATTGCCTTTCCTTGCTTTCCCTTGCCTTCCTTACCTTCCGTTACTCTTTGCTTGCCTTCCGTGCATTGCCTAGCCTTGCGTTGTCGTGCCTTAGCCTTATCTCGCCTGACCGTGCCTTCCTTTGCTTTAAGCTTTCCTTGCATTGTCGTGCATTGCCTAGCCTTGCGTTGTCGTGCATTAACCTTGCCTAAGCTCACCGTGCCTTGCCTTGCGTTACCCTTTCCTTGCCTTGCCGTGCATTTCCTAGCCGTGTGTTGTCGTGGCTTAGCCTTGTTACCCCTTGCCGTGCCGTTCCTTCCGTTACCCTTGTCTTCCCTTGCTTTCCCTTTAATTCCTTGCATTCCGTTACACCTTGCTTGCTTTCCTTGCATTGCCTAGCCTTGCGTTGGCTTTCCTTTGCCTTGCCTCGCCTGACCGTGCTTTCCCATGCGTTACCCTTTCCTTGCCTTGCCGTGCATTGCCTAGCGTGCGTTGTCGTGCCTTAGCCTTGTTTCCCCTTGCCGTGCCGTTCCTTCCGTTACCCTTGCCTTCCCTTGCTTTCCCTTTCCTTCCTTGCATTCCGTTACTCCTTGCTTGCTTTCCGTGCATTGCCTAGCCTTGCGTTGGCTTTCCTTAGCCTTGTCTCGCCTGACCGTGCTTTCCCATGCGTTACCCTTTCCTTGCCTTGCCGTGCATTGCCTAGCGTGCGTTGTCGTGCCTTAGCCTTGTTTCCCCTTGCCGTGCCGTTCCTTCCTTTACCCTTGCCTTTCTTTGCTTTCCCTTGCCTTCCTTACCTTCCGTTACTCTTTGCTTGCCTTCCGTGAATTGCCTAGCCTTGCGTTGTCGTGGTTAGCCTTATCTCGCCTGACCGTGCCTTCCTTTGCTTTAAGCTTTCCTTGCATTGTCGTGCATTGCCTAGCCTTGCGTTGTCGTGCATTAGCCTTGCCTAGCCTCACCGTGCCTTGCCTTGCGTTACCCTTTCCTTGCCTTGCCGTGCATTTCCTAGCCGTGTGTTGTCGTGCCTTAGCCTTGTTTCCCCTTGCCGTTGCGTGCCTTTTGTTACAGTTGCCTTGCCTGGCTTTGCCTTGCCTTCCTTTCCTTCCGTTACTCTTTCCTTGCCTTGCCGTGCATTGCCTAGCCCTGCGTTTTCGTGCCTTAGCCTTGTTACCCCTTGCCGTGCCGTTCCTTCCGTTACCCTTGCCTTCCCTTGCTTTCCCTTGCCTTTCTTACCTTCCGTTACTCTTTGCTTGCCTTCCGTGCATTGCCTAGCCTTGCGTTGTCGTGCCTTAGCCTTATCTCGCCTGACCGTGCCTTCCTTTGCTTTAAGCTTTCCTTGCATTGTCGTGCATTGCCTAGCCTTGCGTTGTCGTGCATTAGCCTTGCCTAGCCTCACCGTGCCTTGCCTTGCGTTACCCTTTCCTTGCCTTGCCCTGCATTGCCTAGCCTTGCGTTGTCGTGCCTTAGCCTTGATTCCCCTTGCCGTGGCGTGCCTTTTGTTACACTTGCCTTGCCTGGCTTTGCCTTGCCTTCCTTTCCTTCCGTTACTCTTTCCTTGCCTTGCCGTGCATTGCCTAGCCTTGCATTGTCGTGCCTTATCCTTGCCTCACCTGACCGTGCCTTCCCCTGCGTTACCCTTTCCTTGCCTTGCCGTGCATTGCCTAGCCCTGCGTTGTCGTGCCTTAGCCTTCTTACCCCTTGCCGTGCCGTTCCTTCCGTTACCCTTGCCTTCCCTTGCTTTCCCTTGCCTTCCTTGCGTTCCGTTACTCTTTGCTTGCTTTCCGTGCATTGCCTAGCCTTGCGTTGACATGCCTTAGCCTTGCCTCGCCTGACTGTGCTTTCCCATGCGTTACCCTTACCTTGCCTTGCCGTGCATTGCCTAGCGTGCGTTGTCGTGCCTTAGCCTTGTTTCCCCTTGCCGTGCCGTTCCTTCCGTTACACTTGCCTTTACTTGCTTTCCCTTGCCTTCCTTACCTTCCGTTACTCTTTGCTTGCCTTCCGTTCACTGCCTAGCCTTGCGTTGTCGTGCCTTAGCCTTGCCTCGCCTGACCGTGCTTTCCCATGCGTTACCCTTTCCTTGCCTTGCCGTTCATTGCCTAGCGTTCGGTGACGTGCCTTAGACTTGTTCCCCCTTGCCGTGCCGTTCCTTCCGTTACCCTTGCCTTTCCTTGCTTTTCCTTGCCTTCCTTACCTTCCGTTACTCTTTGCTTGCCTTCCCTGAATTTCCTAGCCTTGCGTTGTCGTGCCTTAGCCTTGCCTCGCCTGACCGTGCTTTCCCATGCGTTACCCTTTCCTTGCCTTGCCGTGCATTGCCTAGCGTGCGTTGTCGTGCCTTAGCCTTGTTACCCCTTGTCGTGCCGTTCCTTCCGTTACCCTTGCCTTCCCTTGCTTTCCCTTGCCTTCCTTGCGTTCCGTTACTCTTTGCTTGCTTTCCGTGCATTGCCTTGCCTTGCGTTGTCATGCTTTAGGCTTGCCTCGCCTGACCGTGCTTTCCCATGCGTTACCCTTTCCTTGCCTTGCCGTGCATTGCCTAGCGTGCGTTGTCGTGCCTTAGCCTTGTTTCCCCTTGCCGTGCCGTTCCTTCCGTTACACTTGCCTTTCTTTGCTTTCCCTTGCCTTCCTTACCTTCCGTTACTCTTTGCTTGCCTTCCGTGCATTGCCTAGCCTTGCGTTGTCGTGCCTTAGCCTTATCTCGCCTGACCGTGCCTTCCTTTGCTTTAAGCTTTCCTTGCATTGTCGTGCATTGCCTAGCCTTGCGTTGTCGTGCATTAGCCTTGCCTAGCCTCACCGTGCCTTGCCTTGCGTTACCCTTTCCTTGCCTTGCCCTGCATTGCCTAGCCGTGCTTTGTCGTGCCTTAGCCTTGATTCCCCTTGCCGTGGCGTGCCTTTTGTTACACTTGCCTTGCCTGGCTTT
This sequence comes from Macrotis lagotis, assembly GCF_037893015.1. NCBI lineage: Eukaryota > Metazoa > Chordata > Mammalia > Peramelemorphia > Peramelidae > Macrotis > Macrotis lagotis. The sequence goes on from NW_027421976.1 coordinate 295,798, forward strand.
GCCTTGCCTTCCTTTCCTTCCGTTACTCTTTCCTTGCCTTGCCGTGCATTGCCTAGCCTTGCATTGTCGTGCCTTATCCTTGCCTCACCTGACCGTGCCTTCCCCTGCGTTACCCTTTCCTTGCCTTGCCGTGCATTGCCTAGCCCTGCGTTGTCGTGCCTTAGCCTTCTTACCCCTTGCAGTGCCGTTCCTTCCGTTACCCTTGCCTTCCCTTGCTTTCCCTTGCCTTCCTTGCGTTCCGTTACTCTTTGCTTGCCTTCCGTGCATTGCCTAGCCTTGCGTTGTCGTGCCTTAGCCTTGCCTCGCCTGACCGTGCTTTCCCATGCGTTACCCTTTCCTTGCCTTGCCGTTCATTGCCTAGCGTTCGGTGTCGTGCCTTAGACTTGTTCCCCCTTGCCGTGCCGTTCCTTCCGTTACCCTTGCCTTTCCTTGCTTTCCCTTGCCTTCCTTACCTTCCGTTACTCTTTGCTTGCCTTCCCTGAATTTCCTAGCCTTCCGTTGTCGTGCCTAAGCCTTGCCTCGCCTGACCGTGCTTTCCCATGCGTTACCCTTTCCTTGCCTTGCCGTGCATTGCCTAGCGTGCGTTGTCGTGCCTTAGCCTTGTTACCCCTTGCCGTGCCGTTCCTTCCGTTACCCTTGCCTTCCCTTGCTTTCCCTTGCCTTCCTTGCGTTCCGTTACTCTTTGCTTGCTTTCCGTGCATTGCCTAGCCTTGCGTTGTCATGCCTTAGGCTTGCCTCGCCTGACCGTGCTTTCCCATGCGTTACCCTTTCCTTGCCTTGCCGTGCATTGCCTAGCGTGCGTTGTCGTGCCTTAGCCTTGTTTCCCCTTGCCGTGCCGTTCCTTCCGTTACACTTGCCTTTCATTGCTTTCCCTTGCCTTCCTTACCTTCCGTTACTCTTTGCTTGCCTTCCCTGCATTGCCTAGCCTTGCGTTGTCGTGCCTTAGCCTTATCTCGCCTGACCGTGCCTTCCTTTGCTTTAAGCTTTCCTTGCATTGTCGTGCATTGCCAACCTTGCGTTGTCGTGCATTAGCCTTGCCTAGCCTCACCGTGCCTTGCCTTGCGTTACCCTTTCCTTGCCTTGCCGTGCATTGCCTAGCCGTGCGTTGTCGTGGCTTAGCGTTGTTTCCCCTTGCCGTGGCGTGCCTTTTGTTACACTTGCATTTCCTGTCTTTGACTTGCCTTCCTTTCCTTCCGTTACTCTTTCCTTGCCTTGCCGTGCTTTGCCTAGCCTTACATTGTCGTGCCTTATCCTTGCCCCACCTGACCGTGCCTTCCCCTGCGTTACCCTTTCCTTGCCTTGCCGGGCATTGCCTAGCCCTGCGTTGCCGTGCCTTAGCCTTGTTACCCCTTGCCGTGCCGTTCCTTCCGTTACCCTTGCCTTCCCTTGCTTTCCCTTGCCTTCCTTGCGTTCCGTTACTCTTTGCTTGCTTTCCGTGCATTGCCTAGCCTTGCGTTGTCATGCCTTAGCCTTGCATCGCCTGACCGTGCTTTCCCATGCGTTACCCTTTCCTTGCCTTTCCGTGCATTGCCTAGGCGTGCGTTGTCGTGCCTTAGCCTTGTTTCCCCTTGCCGTGCCGTTCCTTCCGTTACACTTGCCTTTCCTTCCTTTCCCTTGCCTTCCTTACCTTCCGTTACACTTTGCTTGCCTTCCGTGCATTGCCTAGCCTTGCGTTGTCGTGCCTTAGCGTTGCCTCGCCTGACCGTGCTTTCAAATGCGTTACCCTTTCCTTGCCTTGCCGTTCATTGCCTAACGTTCGGTGTCGTGCCTTAGACATGTTTCCCCTTGCCGTGCCGTTCCTTCCGTTACCCTGGCCTTTCCTTCCTTTTCCTTGCCTTGCTTACCTTCCGTTACTCTTTGCTTGCCTTCCCTGAATTTCCTAGCCTTGCGTTGTCGTGCCTTAGCCTTATCTCGCCTGACCTTGCCTTCCTTTGCTTTAAGCTTTCCTTGCATTGTCGTGCATCGCCTAGCCTTGCGTTTTCGTGCATTAGCCTTGCCTAGCCTCACCGTGCCTTTCCTTGCGTTACCCTTTGCTTGCCTTGCCGTGCATTGCCTAGCCTGCGTTGCCGTGCTTTAGCTTTGTTTCCCCTTGCCGTGCCGTTCCTTCCGTTACCCTGGACTTTCCTTCCTTTTCCTTGCCTTGCTTACCTTCCGTTACTCTTTGCTTGCCTTCCCTGAATTTCCTAGCCTTGCGTTGTCGTGCCTTAGACTTATCTCGCCTGACCTTGCCTTCCTTTGCTTTAAGCTTTCCTTGCATTGTCGTGCATCCCCTAGCCTTGCATTTTCGTGCATTAGCCTTGCCTAGCCTCACCGTGCCTTTCCTTGCGTTACCCTTTGCTTGCCTTGGGGTGCATTGCCTAGCGTGCGTTGTCGTGCCTTAGCCTTGTTTCCCCTTGCCGTACCGTTCCTTCCGTTACCATTGCCTTTCCTTGCTTTCCCTTGCCTTCCTTACCTTCCGTTACTCTTTGCTTGCCTTCCGTGCATTGCCTAGCCTTGCGTTGTCGTGCGTTAGCCTTATCTCGCCTGACCGTGCCTTCCTTTGCTTTAAGCTTTCCTTGCATTGTCGTGCATTGCCTAGCCTTGCGTTGTCGTGCATTAACCTTGCCTAAGCTCACCGTGCCTTGCCTTGCGTTACCCTTTCCTTGCCTTGCCGTGCATTTCCTAGCCGTGTGTTGTCGTGCCTTAGCCTTGTTACCCCTTGCCGTGCCGTTCCTTCCGTTACCCTTGTCTTCCCTTGCTTTCCCTTTGATTCCTTGCATTCCGTTACTCCTTGCTTGCTTTCCGTGCATTGCCTAGCCTTGCGTTGGCTTTCCTTTGCCTTGCCTCGCCTGACCGTGCTTTCCCATGCGTTACCCTTTCCTTGCCTTGCCGTGCATTGCCTAGCGTGCGTTGTCGTACCTTAGCCTTGTTTCCCCTTGTCGTGCCGTTCCTTCCGATACCCTTGCCTTCCCTTGCTTTCCCTTTCCTTCCTTGCATTCCGTTACTCCTTGCTTGCTTTCCGTGCATTGCCTAGCCTTGCGTTGGCTTTCCTTAGCCTTGCCTCGCCTGACCGTGCTTTCCCATGCGTTACCCTTTCCTTGCCTTGCCGTGCATTGCCTAGCGTGCGTTGTCGTGCCTTAGCCTTGTTTCCCCTTGCCGTGCCGTTCCTTCCTTTACCCTTGCCTTTCTTTGCTTTCCCTTGCCTTCCTTACCTTCCGTTACTCTTTGCTTGCCTTCCGTGCATTGCCTAGCCTTGCGTTGTCGTGCGTTAGCCTTATCTCGCCTGACCGTGCCTTCCTTTGCTTTAAGCTTTCCTTGCATTGTCGTGCATTGCCTAGCCTTGCGTTGTCGTGCATTAGCCTTGCCTAGCCTCACCGTGCCTTGCCTTGCGTTACCCTTTCCTTGCCTTGCCGTGCATTTCCTAGCCGTGTGTTGTCGTGCCTTAGCCTTGTTTCCCCTTGCCGTTGCGTGCCTTTTGTTACAGTTGCCTTGCCTGGCTTTGCCTTGCCTTCCTTTCCTTCCGTTACTCTTTCCTTGCCTTGCCGTGCATTGCCTAGCCCTGCGTTTTCGTGCCTTAGCCTTGTTACCCCTTGCCGTGCCGTTCCTTCCGTTACCCTTGCCTTCCCTTGCTTTCCCTTGCCTTCCTTGCGTTCCGTTACTCTTTGCTTGCTTTCCGTGCATTGCCTAGCCTTGCGTTGTCATGCCTTAGGCTTGCCTCGCCTGACCGTGCTTTCCAATGCGTTACCCTTTCCTTGCCTTGCCGTGAATTGCCTAGCGTGCGTTGTCGTGCCTTAGCCTTGTTTCCCCTTGCCGTGCCGTTCCTTCCATTACACTTGCCTTTCTTTGCTTTCCCTTGCCTTCCTTACCTTCCGTTACTCTTTGCTTGCCTTCCGTGCATTGCCTAGCCTTGCGTTGTCGTGCCTTAGCCTTATCTCGCCTGACCGTGCCTTCCTTTGCTTTAAGCTTTCCTTGCATTGTCGTGCATTGCCTAGCCTTGCGTTTTCGTGCATTAGCCTTGCCTTGCGTTACCCTTTCCTTGCCTTGCCCTGCATTGCCTAGCCGTGCGTTGTCGTGCCTTAGCCTTGTTTCCCCTTGCCGTGCCTTGCCTTTTGTTACACTTGCCTTGCCTTGCTTTGCCTTGCCTTCCTTTCCTTCCTTTACTCTTTCCTTGCCTTGCCGTGCATTGCCTAGCCTTGCATTGTCGTGCCTTATCCTTGCCTCACC